>NC_141095.1:37929984-38034984 GCF_041138505.1 Cibotium barometz
TCTATGTGATTAATTTTTGGCGTGCTTTCTTTTCATGGTAGCTATTGATGTGGATGGCCAACTGCAAGCCTGCTTCCATTTTTACCACATTTAAATATAAATGATAATCACATATTTTAAACACGTTTAAATACCTCTTTTAACAATAATTTTGGGAATCATTCAAATCGTACTATACAAGACAAGCTCGATGACAAATACATCCATTGCAATGTCTTAATTGAAATCTCAAAACAATGTAGCCCATGTAAAATAGATATTGGAGTCCAAAATCATACAACTCCCAGTGAACAAATGAAAAAATGCTTCAAATTCATAAAGATTCATACAAGTCTCTTGGTACTGAGTTTTTGTCAAAGCTCTTGATAACATGGGTAGAATCGAACTAAAAGAAACTAGGCAATTGAGCATGCCCAATAATAGATACAATGAAAGCTATAGGTCTTGATTGCCCATAGGGCATCTTGCACAAGCTCCCACCAAAACAAAGGCCACAGACATCTGGGGGCTACAACTTCTTGCAGGCTCGTCGAGGACCATGTGATGGTGTTGTTTTTCCTTCTTTAACAGCATTGCTACCTCATGAATTCCTCGGGGTGCTCTGTTTCTACTAGAACATTTGTAGGCTTGACACTAGAGCCTGCAACAACTGAAGGACTTTTTTCATTTTGCTCCTTGCGCACCTTCGCTCCTGGTCTCTGGGGTTCTTCTACACCCTGAGACATGTGAAGGCAGACTGTTACGCCAACGTAACGATGCCATGGACTCCGCCATAGCCGAGAGGGTAAGGAGCTCGTGGTCACCACCCAACCATAGACGGCATGCTCTCAAGAGAGCCATATATGAGAATGAGGATAACACCTCATGACCAGGTCATATATAGTGGTGGCCTGCCTGCCCACACTAACCTGGCCGCCCGCGGTACTCCGACCCGGGCGCCCTCACCCCTGAACCCCGGACACCTTCGCCACCCATACTCCGACGTGTGGTCTACGTGTCCGGTCGAGCTCGACCGCCGCTCTACGGGCAATCCGACGTGTCATTACAGGCTACGTGACATTACCCCCCCCCTTCTAAAGAGTTTTCGTCCTCGAAAACAAACTGGGGAAGTCATTGGTAAGCAAATGTCTAGTAGTACTCACGCAAGCCGTGATTTGGTATTTCAACCAAAACCCCAAGGCAAATTTCATGCCTTGATTTTGCATGTCATTAGCACAGAAGCTAATGTACTGGAGAGCACTCTAGTAGCGCAAGTTCTTAGACTATGCTACTAGATATTTGTAGACTACGCTACCATGTTGCATCACCAACTTGTTAAAACTTCTCCTTGGAAAGCTCTACGGCCATAGGAGAAATAAACTAGAGCCAATCTAATCATGCATCACAAGGATTAGTTCCAAAGCTGAGAGATACTTTCTCTCTTAGAGTAACATCTTTGCACAAGCATATGCTCTAGAATCTTGTTGAGTTTCTAACTACCATCAATCTACGGATGGTTAAACTCCACTCTAACTCAGAGTAAATGTAAGTTTTGAAAACTTCCCTTCAAATATAACAATCAAACTTCCTATCTCTTATGCCATACTATATCTGCGGGCAGACCATATAGTATGTGGAGATGTTTGATAAAGATTCTTGCACCACTACGGGTGTCTGGAGTTACATCCAATCACTTACAACTCTTTGTTGCTATTACCAGACACATCCCTTCAAGTATTGTCTGGACTCACATAACTATTCGAGTTTATGTGATATTTGAGGATATTCCTCCTTTCCCTCAAGAAAGGTTTTTGTCCTCAAAAACTCTACTCTCAAGCGGACTACGCGCTAGTGTCATAGGTCCAAGAACAAATCTAGACCGTGTTTAATATCATATGTTATATTCTTGAGTCCTTCCAAGAAACTTTTAAACATCTTGCAACGAAGATGTGGTATAGTGTCTACGCACATATGGTGGTACTATTGATAAACTGCTTTGCAACAGATCAGTGGTTTCACACTTGTAACAAAGTGCTTCATTGTTGCATTTATTACCCTTCATAAGCGGTTACACACTTATGAATCATTTGGGTGGGTTGTACCATCTATCAAGAAAAATTCCAAACTACTAATAACCACATTATCAATCCACAGATAATGACTGAGCTTGCTACTGCGAAGCCATAGGTTGCTATAATTGATGGTAATTACACAAGCCCAATGTCTCATTACATCATACATTCAATATAAATGCAAACATCACAGTACTTCGTGATGATGAACTTAGGAATTTCATCCTATCCCTGTTTGGTGTTGGTATGAAGTATAACTATGAGAACATTATTTGCTGCCTCCTCATCATTATAGCGGAAAAGCTATCTACCCATCACAGGTGGCAATCTCTACCAAGCTATAACCGATGACAAGCAAATAAACGAGTACTCTTGTAAGAACTTCATAACCATATCTCACACCAAACTCATAATCACTACGGATTAAATGCCAGGGCTTGCAAAATTGAATGTTGTCTGATAGGTAGAGGGGATCATCAAACTACGGATGACCTTGACAACTCACTAGGACTAGTGATGTGTAACTTTTAAGTTACTCCACTCTCCTTGCTTATTCCATACCATCGAACAAATCGGTCCCTCGATTTGAGCAACGTCAACATATTTATGAGTACCTCGATACTCATGGAGTGTGGTTCGGTAATTTAAAATGTTGATCTAGAGTATCTTTCACTCGAGGATCTTAATTTTATTAGCAGCTATGTATTAGTAGTGAGTAACTACGTACCCACTATCATCACACTAGTAGCTCCATACTAGTCTGTGAGTAACTCTGTACCCAATGGCGTACCCAATGGCGTACCTCCCCCGAGTGGGAGTACCATATATAACCATCTATAACAAGATGCTTAAGTCACTTGCTGCTAAGAAGTGACTACACAAATTGACCCCTCCATTGCACATTGCAGTACAATCTCTGGTATTACAACACGAATTTTTGGACGTCCTTATCATAGAGGTCAACTTAAAACTAGTGCATAGGTCTTGTGGAGTCTCGGCTGACCTAACCACACCACTGGTGACTTCCTACAAAAAATGTGGCGCCGAAGTCACCACCTATGTACTTTAACTCCGTAAAGTACATGGTCTTCATCTATCATCTATGGAAAGTTGTAAAACATTCCTGCGATGGATTTTTAATACCCTAAAATTATTGTGCACTATTTTAGTGTGAAGAGCTTTTTTTCCTGGGTACCATGGTTCACCCCAAGCTCATCTGTTGCTAAATTCTCCGATTTAACAAAAGATATGTCTGCCTCCGAACACTCCAGTTCAGCCCCAGACTTTGAGTTTACTTCTTAACACTCCGGTTAAGTCAAAACTCACCAGATACAGTAGGATTTACCACTAAGCTCTCCGGCTTAGCCTCCTATCCTAACTCAGCCCAAGTTTATGTACACTACATATGTCGGATCCGATACTAACAACAACCAGGCTCGTCTGGAGTGAGATACTACTCACTATTGCCATGTAAAACCTTATTAAATCCTAGAAATGCTCCACTCATTCCCCAGGGGTCATACGACTTATAGGGTTTACACGCACATGAACTTTGTAAGCAAAATAGCCTGTCATGCAATATTACAATTGCTTATGTAGGAAAGTAATATATTTCCCAAATTCATATGGTAGCAACTAAAATGTGCTCACAATCGCACACTTATGTTGAACATAGGCAAGACTACGCTTGCAAAATGCTATAGGGCGTCTCCCATGCATGAAACTGTCCAACCAAACTAGTCTTACTGCTAACCTCTAGATTTAGATCACTCCGGAACTAAATCACTCTATTAGCACTAGTACACCATCATGGTCTTGCTACCTAGAGCTTCTCCGAACTCTGTATAACTGGGTTTTATCCCAACTTATGGCTATATTTGGTAATTTTCAAAGTTCAAATTTTATCTTGCACACTTTATCACTACAGACAAGTGTACATACAGACCTGCCAAAGAGTCAAGTTACATGCACAAGCCTTGGCGTCCCATTCCACCAAGACTACAATCGATTCCGTGAGAATTTGATGTCCCATACCATCAAATTACCACCAAACCAATTGATGTGACATATAAAAAGGCTCTTTCCCCCCTCGAAAGATCACCACAAACTCTCGAGCAGTGGGATGTCGACACATGGCAATAAAAAGAAGAGAAAACCATGCTAGTAAGTTTAAGAACAGTTCTCTTCGATCAACTTCTATAAGGGCATTGAGCATTACATCTCAAGACTATACCCCTTCAGATTTACCTTTGATTTCTACAAATCAATCCTAAATCTGCTATTATTATCTAGGCGTATGCTAATCCCTCAGATTAGTACTTCTAGATAAACCATTCAATTGAGTACTGCTAGCAGCACTGCTAGCCCCTTTATCCCAAGTAATACACACCTTAGGGATTACTTTTACAAGGCAATCTACGTGACTAAATCAAACTAGTCACTACTCTCTAGGCCCAAGTAGTGACATTATTTTGTTACTACCAACAAGGGCCAGCTTGCCTCTACGGGCCAAGGCTCTCTTGTTGCTACAAACAGTAAGCAACTTGTTTGGACACAAGGCATAACCACATCAAGACTACGCTTGTACATGGTTCTCATTTGCCAAAGTTTATCACAATCTTCTAGCAACTGTTAAAAGATTGTGAAGGGTTATGAGCACTACGGCTCAATTAGGCTTACCTTGATTTCTCGTGATAAGCACTTCGTCTAATTTGGGCACAACTAACGCCACTGCCGGTCCTCTTAGCCCAAGTAAAACACACCGCAGTTTTAGATTTACACTATAGCCAAACTACGTGACTTTGATGGTCAATACTAAGTCTATACTCAGCTTAAATTTAGTCTCTCTGAACCAAATGTGTGATCACCACATGTGCTACCCTCAATTCACTTCGAATTAGGACCAAGTCACTCCGGACTAGACCTGAGTGGTGACACTGCAGAGAAGGTGTGTCTACAGAAGAACACATTTGTTTGTCACTACAAAACAAACACAAATTTGTCCGAACAAAAACTTTAACTCTAGCAAGACGACGTTCGCAAAAGTGGAAATTGAAATCTGGCGAGGCTACGCTCCCAGAGTCTAACACTAGTCATGTCTAGAGTGTACGTTGCTAATGGGGTCATGTGATCAAGGCTACTAGCAGGTAATCGACAAACGCGACCTCAATCCCAGCTATCTTAAATGCCATTGACCAATTTTAGAAGTCATGACCATGGCAAGACTGCGCTTGCAAAAGTGTCTCTACGGACTACACTTGTTCATCACAATGGACCACATCCAAGTAGACATTTTTCATTGGGTCTAAGCACATTGGAGTCACGAACTTTTTCTTGTGGACTTTCAACAAGAACAATGTGTCTGATCTGCTCTCATATTACTTTGTGGTAAACCACATGGTTAAACCACTAACAGAGAGAATTTATATCATGTATTTATGTATTGTCAACGAATACTTCTCGAACTACGTGAGAACATTACCATCGATTTCCCTCTTGCCACCTTAAAAAAAATTCTAGTGCACTACGGCACAATGTGGGTATGAGTGCACTTACGACGTGACACCAACATGTGCACGCCATGACATGACTTGTGTGTGCAAGACTGTCAATGGTTTAGCAGACATGGGCACGCTACGGCACCCTTAGACGTACGTGCACCGCACGAGCAAGTGCGTTATGCCACAAATGGCCAAGGTGCACTACGGCACGACTGTGCCACACTTCTTGTAAAGATATAACTCCAAGTGTTGGTGGGGGGTTAGTGTGCTACGGCACATATATTCGTCTACTACACCATGAATGCAAAGCATGTGCACTACGGCACGAATCAGACATGAGGGTATACGTACACTACGACACGATTGGGTTGGACTCTACCAATGCGTCCACAACTGGTACCAAACATTAGAGGATGCAGGCATTGCGCATAGGCAAGGTGTAAAGACTATTATTGCAATCATTTTCTACATTAGAGCCAGTGGAGGAGTGTCGATCGACTCCAGCATAAACGTGGGCTATGTCACGTGAGCTATGTCCGTAGCATAGAAGTGAGCGCTTCTATGATTCGGTCTTATGCACTACGGCATAAGTAAGGTGTACATGTGGCTACAAAGGCACAATTACGATATGGGCACTAGCTTTACTCTCATGGGAAACACCCACTTTTTTTAAAAAATCCTTTTTAAAAATTCAAAGGCTATAAAATTCAATTGTGTGGGGTTTAAGCGCCATGCTGCCAGCGTGCATTACACGGAGGCAAAGAAGATATCCCCTGCAGCCCACGTGCTCACACACGCCCCTCTCAATTATCTACGCACGCACACGCCCATCTCTGCAAGGTCCACGTGGGTGTGCATGGGGCACTGCAGGAAGAGGATAAGCTTTTGACCTCTCTCAACCACACTCATCCCTGCGCTGTCACAAGCTTCGACCCCTCTGCTGCCTGCGGCTCTTGAATGTGTGCAGACATGGGATTTGGGCTGGGAACCTGGACGCTTGACGCCGCTGTGCAGGACCGGTTGCTCGCACACACTGTGGCGCGCCCGTCTCCAAGCCTGGAGGTCACGGCACCTTATCAGAGGGTGAGGTGTCTGCCTTTCCCTGCAGTGGGGGGGACCGCGTGTCAGGCCGAAAACGGAGCAACGACAACCCCCCTCTCCCGGCAGTGGAGGGATAATGCAGCCCTTGTGCGGCTACCGACCATCCTTGCGACGCCGCCACTGCGAACCCCAGCCCCCTTTATCGGCTCACACACGATGTGTGCTGTTGCCCTTCTCACACACCTCCTCTCTGCGCTTCCCGACTCCGGCTACTACTGCTGTCGGATACATGCGCAGCCCTTGCCATGGCGCGCTTGTCTGGGGCATACACCATAACGCACACGCACTGGCAAAGCTTGCCCGCCCCTGTGACCAGTTCTTGACGGCTCTCAGCAGCCCACGCACATCTCCTACCTTTCGTGTGCAGCAACAGGAGCATCAGCAGCTCCATATCTATTGAAGGGCTCCATTTGGCCACTCTCACGCTGGTAGAGAGAGAGAGAGAGAGAGAGAGAGAGAGAGAGAGAGAGAGAGAGAGAGAGAGAGAGAGAGAGAGAGAGAGAGAGAGGAGAGAGAGAGAAAATGTCCTACTGTGCCTTCTATATTGCACAGCTACTGGACAACATGGCGGGCTGCTTACTGGTTCACCCTCAGCCGGCCTCTTGTTCACCTTCTCTGCCAGTTCTCCACCCTTGCTTCCTCCGGCACACCACACATAGCCTTGTCCGCTTGCTCTTTATTGCAGCACTACGGCTGCTGCCCGCTAGCTCCTGGCTCTTCTATGCTAAAATTCCCGCCTTCAAGCTCTTACCTGCTGTAGGCTGCTTAGCAGCAGCCTACTTCTTCACTAGCGGCCTGGATATTACATCCAAGCCTAACAGCTTGCCAACACACAATTTCGATTTCTCATTGTATGTGTAACACACACACACTATCACCATCTTCTTTCTCTCAAACAATATAGAGTTCACTTAAAGACAGTATTCTCCTCTATTCCAATAACTGGAATCAAAGAAGATAGATCCATATTCCACACACAAAACAATCTGGGAAAAATTATACGAGAAATTTATGAGAACAAATGACTTAGCTCTTGTTATTCCAGAAGAAAGCTATGCGCGACAAGTGAGAGGAAGAGGACAACGCTGCTCTGATACCAATGTTACGCCAACGTAACGACGCCATGGACTCCGCCATAGCCGAGAGGGTAAGGAGCTCGTGGTCACCACCCAACCATAGAGGGCATGCTCTCAAGAGAGCCATATATGAGAATGAGGATAACACCTCATGACCAGGTCATATATAGTGGTGGCCTGCCTGCCCACACTAACCTGGCCGCCCGCGGTACTCCGACCCGGGCGCCCTCACCCCTGAACCCCGGACACCTTCGCCACCCATACTCCGACGTGTGGTCTACGTGTCCGGTCGAGCTCGACCGCCGCTATACGAGCAATCCGACGTGTCATTACAGGCTACGTGACACAGACTATAAAATTTATGCACATGTTTATTTTTGAACTCTTAAATGACTAAAATTCCAAAACTATCTCACCTTTTTCCATTCCATCCAACTTTCACTTCTTTGCTCTTTTACCAACAAAACTCTATAGTAGTAGGTCATCTTCAACTATAGGATCATCCGGCCATGCACCTTCATCCTACCCTGTATAGATTTTCTTTTGTTCTTTCTGTTTAGCTAAAGGGGAATTCCCCTTTCCACTACTAAGCATTTCACTCACATCCTCCTTCCCTATGTGGAAGTCAAGCAAAGACAAATGGTCACACTCAGACTGCTTCTGTGATGAACATGCTTGAGACATTTGTTGCACTGCAAGTAACAACAATAGACTTAAATGCATAGTGAAAGTTGACAACTTAAATGTAAGAAATAATGCATAAAATAGTGCTCTATTAGTTCTTATGTTGATTGAACCTCTTGTGTAATAGAGCTCTAATACTATTGGTTAGAGCTTTGCTAGAACTTGATACAATCCCAATACATGCTAGTACCCTAATAGTGCTCCAATTAGTCAACACAATGATATAACTTTGGAGTTCCAACAAATGTAAGTGTTGTAATGGTGCTTTAATAGTGTTAAAGGCACTATGCTACATCTTGATAGAGTCCCAAACATGTTAGCGCTCTAATAGGGCTTCAATAGTGCATTTTCATGCACAAACAGTGTTGTTCAGATCTTTGCTACAACATAAATGACTTCTATCTAGTACATGTTAGTCTCCTAATAGTGCTTTAATAGTTCTCTTATAGTGTTTTCCAAGGCTATGTTATAACTTGGAGTCCCAATATGTGGTTCTACTCTATATATAGTGCTCTATTAGTGCTTGTTAGTTCATTATTAGTCTTGGTCAGAGCTTTCTAGAATCTCTCAAGAGTACAAGTACATGTTAGCCATCTAATAGTGCTCTAATAGTGTTGTAATAGTGTGATCGGTTCTTTCATCATCTCCTTCTTCACTTCTTCCAAATCTGAATCGTTCACCCAACCCGATTGATGGGGGTAGCCCTTCGTATTTGGTCCTTGCGTGACTTTAGCAAGGCTACCATTTTCGATAACATCCATCGAGAATCAAATTCTTGATCCTCGGGCACAGGGAATTCTGCCTTCAACTTTGTGATGACCCAATGCTTCTTTTTCTTGGGTTGGTGCCGAAAGTTCTCCGTGACTTTCGGGAATGCATTCCCGCACAAGGCATGCATCCGATTCATGACTCTTTTACCCCTTGCATCCATAAGGATGTGGTTTTGACCATCCACATCGTAGTTGAGATTCGTGGATGCTTGGGAGTCGGCCTCTCCCGAAGAGCCTCGGCCACCTACAGAGTGGCGTCTAGCACGGGAACTCTCCCTCTCTCTTGCCCCCTTGGTTCCCTATGAAATAGAAACAGAAGCAGGGGTATACTCTTGGTGACTGCGGGCCTCCTACTCTGCAAACTCTCGCAAGAGAGTTTCCCTTGTGGTCAGATCTAATCCAGCTAGTAGCTTCCACACCTTCTCGGTGCTACTACCTAAAGTGCTGCTGGAAGCTCTTTTGCTTCCTTTCCCACTTCCTTTCCCGCTTCCTCTCCTACTGCTTGACATCCTAGCTTCATCAACAAAGATAAAAGACAAAAGAATCTTTCAATCTCCATAATGATTGCATCGTCCCTTATCTACTCTCACATGTAACAAATATTGAAAACAACAATGTACCTTCTTTTGGACAAGACAAAGGTGAAAGCACAAGTAGAATGTGAGAAATTGCACCTTCTCTTGTTCGAAAAATGGGAGAAGAGGGCTTGAAATAGAGGGGAAGAGGTGTTGAAGTAGAGGGAAAGAGGGTGTTGAGGTGTTGAGGTGGAGGATGTTGGAGTGTTGAAGTAGAGGGAAAGAGGGTGTTGAGGTGTTTAAGCTATTGAGGGTGTTAAGAGTGTTGAAGTAGAGGGTGTTGAGGTAGAGGGTCTTGAGGGGGTAGAGGGCTTGAGCAAAGGCAATCCAAGGCTTGTAGAAATGAAAGCGACGCGGCCGGTGAAGACGGTTTTAAACACTCAGCGTCGATATTGGCGTCGATAATATCATTAAAAAAAATGTCGATACGTCTCTATAAAACACATAGAGTCGATATAAACGTCGATAATTCCTTGCTCTTTGTGACGCTTTTATTGGCGTTATGATCGACGTAAATATCGACGCTAAACCTAAAACCTTTAAAAAATGATGAATTATGTTGGATTATTATAGTCATATGTAATCCAGGTGGGACTAAAATTGATAGGCATAATGGTTGTGGGGTTTAGGACATTCTAGCTAGGTGATTTTGTTTTTGGATTTGCTGGTGTCCATTTTTTAAAAGACACTATGCATCACGTATAATGCACAACATGATGATTTTTAGATGACACTAAATCAGTGGATGTGTGAGTCGAATCAAGACAAAAATTGATGTGACTCAAGATCACTATAGGACTGGGTTTGTGTTTATTCTTGTTCAATTCTAAGTTCAATAAAGGCACTTTGTTATTACTGAAAAAATCACCTAGACACGTTGCATACATGTAACTAATTATGTAAAAAACTAATTTTTTCACATGTATTTAATATTAGCTGGTCATAATTCTAGTGTTCTAACAAATAATATAAACTTTTTAATTGATGTGAGATGTGTTTTTACATTTTTTTATGTATTAAAATGTAATATCAACACATGAGCGATGATTGATGAAAAGAGTGTGAATATATTCATGAACTTAGATTATGGAATCCAAAGACATTGAATTTGTTTGAAAACTATATAATTGTGTGTTGGATAGTTAGACAAGGTACTTTGATCTTCCTACTTTCTTTTGTGTGATTTTTGGTCAAGAAATAGCCCATTTATATTTTACAAAACTCCATTTGCTCATGTAGCATCCTAAAACCATCGATGGTTTAAAGCAGTTAGCGACGCTTATATCAATGTTAATAGCGACGTATATATCGACGTTCCACTAATAGCGACATTAGTATCAACATTAATATGGACGATTTAGGGTTATTTGTGACGTTAATATCGACGCTTTAGGGCTATTTGCGATGGTAATATCGACGAAATGATAGTATATCGATGGTAATAAGGACGGTTATATCGATGGTAATAAGGACGGTTATATCGATGCTAATACCGACTCTGTGATTTTTCCAGAGAGCTTATCGACGCTTATATCGACGCATATTAATTTGTCTCCAACTCTATGCCAAATTTTAATCATAGAAACCCGATTACATGTGTTGATAGGATTGTATTGAGAAGTTAAACATGTTTTTTAACAATAACTCATGTTTTTGTAGATGGCTTCAACGTCAAAAGCTATATCAAAACAAAAGTATCTTTACGAAAGAATTCCATGTGAGTGTGCTTGATGCAAAGGTGCAATAAGGAGGCTACGTACTGTGACAATGACACATATTCGCAAACATGGTCGCTTCCAACCTTTACCAGAGATTGAGTTGAATGAAGAGGTAAAAGCTATGTTTATTTCTTCCTTCTTTCGTGCATTGTTTTATGAAATAATTCACTGAAGATAATGATTTTATGTAGGGGGATGAATTGGTTCCCGGTAGCTTTAGAGCACATGCTTTATATCATCGTCCTCATGAATCCATGTTCTCCCATTCACATCGAAATCATGGAAGGTAGGATTATGAAGAGCCACAAAATATCATTGACGAAGATGATGCAAATGAAGAGGATGCACTGAATGAAGATGCAATAATGTAGGACATGATAAGTACTTACTTTGATCCTCCATCGCCCAATAATGAAGTTGCTGAAGAGGACGACGCTGAGGGGTATGGCTTGTCCCCCGAACGTGACATTGGTTCAGAGGAGGAGAGCTTGCAATTTGAAGCAAGTACCATGTTATATGAAGGGGCAAGCAAATCATGCCTTGCTAGCATTCTACAGATCTTAAACTTGCAAGCAATTTATGGATGGTCGAACACTAGCGTTTCATCATTGTTTCGGTAAGATCTTTTACCAACTCCACGTACATCAGGATTCTTATCTTTTTTTGTTTGTTCTATATTTCAATGACATTTGAATGATTTGATACCATAGATTGCTTCAAACACGACTTCCAACAGGGAATACAATGCCAGAATCAAGAAAAGAGGCAAATAGAATAGTTGCATCGGTAGGAATGGCTTACAACAAGATTCATGCATGTCCTAATGATTGCATCCTTTACAGAGGTGCATATGAGCATTCCACAGCTTGTCCAAGGTGTGGTGTATCTCGATAAAGGCAAGATGTGCAAGGGGATAAGATTCCAGAAAAGGTATTGTGGCACATGCCTATCTTAACACACATAACACACATGTTTCAATGTGGATCATTGGTTGGACTTATGGATTGGCATTCACGTAACCGCTCCACGGATGGAACATTACGCATTCCAGTAGATGGAAAGGCTTGGAGACACATAGAGAAGAAGTGGTCAGAGTTTGGGCTTGAGCCTCGACATTTACGTCGTCTTGGGTTGGCTATGGACGGCGTTAATCCATTTGGCAATTAGTCCACATCATGGTCAATGTGGCCAGTGATAGTCACCATCTATAACATTCCTCCGTGGTTAACCATAAAGAAGGGGAATCTCATGTTGGCACTCATTGTGCCAGGAAAGCATAAGTTAAAGAACATGGACATGTATTTGGCCCCTTTGATTGATGAGTTGCAGACCCTATGGAATGGCTTGCAAGTTTATGACATTTCTAGGCCTATGGGTGAATGCCATTTTCAAGTGAAAGGCATCTTGATGTGGACCATGCATGATTCTCCTGGTGGGTTTCATGATTGCTCAAGTATCCATTTTTCTCCCCCTATACCCTGCATTCTACGTTCTTGCATTCTCATGTCACTTTGAACATGACAAAGTTCTTGTGTTTGACAGGTCTCCAAGTGTCAGGACACCATGAACACCATTGCGTATTAAGTGAGAACTATTGCAGGCTACCCGCCTTAAAGATTCCCTTTAAAAAAATAATATTTTTACTCATATTTTAAAATTATTCTATAATCCACAGTGCCTTTTTTAAAAATAGTTAAAAACACACATATAAATAAAAATATATAAAATGCAATCACAATAAGTTAAAATCTCTAAACCACATGGATTTTAATTTTAAAGAAAATTTCAATGTTTAATTGGGATAACTTCCAACATCAGTAAAGATATCTATTATTGGATAAAATTTGATAAAATGCATGAAAAACACAGACACCTTTATATTAAATATGAAATATAACTTTCTAAAAAATCTCTAATAAAGTAATTGGTCACATTAAAAACTAAGTTTTAAAATTAATATGACAATTGGCACCATTAAATATTGACAAGATAACTCATATCAAATAAAAAATGAAGTCTTTAATATAAAGTCAAGATACAATAGCTCAAAGGTCAAAAATTTGATCTTCAAGATTTCCAATTTTTTCAGTTGTTTGTTCCACAGGTTCTGGATCAACCACTGTCAGTGTATCTGTATCCTCAAATAGCTTTGCAACCTCTGACTCTTCATTATTAAAGGTAGGCTGGGGCTCTCTGGAGGCCAACTGCACTGCTGCATTCTCGGCACAGGACTTTGCACCCGACTTCTTGATCAGCATCTGGAAGATCATTAATAGCACAAATCCTTTGCAAGATAAAAGCTGCTTGCAAAGGGTCTTTTTCCACAGCAATGCAGTTTCTCTTCTTTTGTAGAGCACAGACAGTGGTTGTTCCAGTCCCCGCAAAAAAATCACAAACCCAATCATCTCGAACAGTATATAAATCCAAAAGCTCATTTATCTAACGTTGAGGCTTTTGGTATGGATTGATAATCCCTTTCATACCATCAAGAAATCTAAGCTTTCTAGTTACAGCTGGAAAACGAAAAACATTTGAAACATTTCTTCTTGGGCAATGATGAAGGACAGTCTTTGACTTCTCCCACTACTAACCCAGGAACATGCTTCAAATTGGTCTTTACCCTGTTAATAGGATAAATTAAACAAATAATTATGATGTATTCAAACTTTTATCAAAATAAATCAAAATATGATAAAGAACTTACCATATCATGTTTTCCCAAGAATGGCAATGATCCATGAAAGCTTTTGCAACAACTGATGCTGCTTGGGTTGTCGAGTGAAAAATAATAAAGCTCCAATTTGGAGCAGTATTAAAAGATTTGAATGCCGAGATCATGGCATCAATCTGCTTATGACCCAAAGCAACATCATTTATACTGCCTTTTAGCTTAAATCCATATGGGATGTCAGCTATAGCTAGCTTATATCCGCATCTTGGAATATTTGCAACAAAATCTTTCATATCACAGCAAAAAACATTATAATGATTGATGGATAGAGGATCTGAGAGGGGGCTAAATATCTTCATGCTTGAATCATCTTGTATTTGAAGTAGCCCCTCTCTCCTCTCCTTCTCAAGCCTTGCAGCTTCAATGTGAGCTAAAAAATTAGTCGAGCAAGGAAAGTCCAAGCTGTTTGATTTTGCTCTAGTTTTTTGCAATAAGAACAAAAGCAAAATTTAGTACTTTTTTATAAACTTTACTTATTATGTATTGCAAAGATGCAATAAATGAATACACTTACTATTTTCTTGAATGTAATAAAGAATGCCTTCAATGAATCAAATGCACTGGACATAGGATAATCTTTTGTAATTTGTTCCCATGTTGAAACATTGAGCCTGACCATCATTTGCTCCTGCATTTTGACATAAGTCTTGACTCTTATGAGACTGCAATAGGAAGAAGATATTGAATTAGAGATAAAGATTATAAAAACATAGATATTAAAAAAACATTAAAAAAAGCTTAAATATATTAAAGTTAGAACTTACTCTTCAAAATAAAGAGACATCTCATCAAGAGATAGCTCTCTTACTTTGACCCGAGCCAAGGTTGATAGGATGACTTTTTCATCCCTAATACCTTGCATACTCCTCCAAATAGTAATCTTCATTTCATTTGAAAGAGCTTTCATGGCCACATCTGCTCTTTTACTCTAGCCTTTTAGCATGATATTCGAATCATCTCTGACTTTTAGTTGCTTCTGTCCCTTTACTTCCCCCTTTTCCCACATGTCAAAAATGTTATCTTGAAGATCCCATATAGGACCTGTTTTGAATGCTAATTGGAAAAACTGATCATATCTCCTCATAGCATTAGAACATTTATTTTCATTAAAAACCAACCTTGTTTCCTGACAGCAATGAATCCTAGACTACTGCAAGGTGACCTTGTCATTTGACTTGATATGATCAAGGTATTCATTATGAAAAAATCTAATCCTTTGTATAAATGTCATACCCTACCGATAGTCATTATCATTATTGTGATCCCAAGCAAGAAGATTAGATTCCTCCTTAGTGAGTCCAACATATATTTTACACTCAGTAGTTTTAAAGTGAGGGGAATCAGGATATTCTATACAAAGTTGTCTCCTTGCTTCTACACTATGGCATCCACCAATGACAAAATAGTCATATGTATTTAGTCTACTTCTACTACAGCTAGATTTGTCTGGACACTGCTTGGATCAACCATAACCAAAAAAGGGACTACATTAGCAAAAGGGTTGATCTTCATCTTGGCTTTCAAGTTTGATACATGCATTGCATGGGGTGGCGTCACTTCAAGAGTTCTCCTTCATGTTTCTGGATCCACAGGAGGCCTATGCAACTGCTTGGTCTGGATCAAAAATGTCCTTACATCAACAATTTTGTTTGCTTTAATATTTTCTCTCAAAACATTTTGATTTGAAGAAACTATTCCAAAATTGTAACATGCCTGCAACCCCTGTTTCCATTTCCTCACTTTCGGACTCTGTTTCTTTTAAACTCACCATCTGCCTTTGCTTCTTCTCAGCACTCCTTGAACCAGGAGAAGAGTCAGTTGTTCTCTTCTTGCTAGCCACTGCCTTTTCCTTTTTGCTCTTTGAGTCTTGGGCTGAAAGCTGTTGTCTGATGTAAGGGAGAAGAGTAGGAATCATATTAGAATTTGTTTTAATCTTGTCCTTCAATGCTCCTCTGTCCACTGGCTGAATCATATCAAACTCACAATTAATCTCTGATAATACTGCTATTTCTTTAAGGGATTTCTCCCCATTCTTCTGAATAAAAAATACAACAGTTTCATTTGGATCTTCATCTAGTCCATCATTCTCCACAAATTCAAGATACCATCTATGCCGAATTTGTGTTAAAAATTATCCAAACATACAACTATTACAATAAAACCGATCCCTGGGATAAAAAATTTATGCTTCAAGAGGGTTTTTTGGCTGAAAATGAGAGCATCTTGTGACCTCAAAATCTAAAGAAATGTATGGGAAATTGGCACCATGTCGATCCTCAGGATCAAAATCTTATGGTATGAGGTGTCTTGCACAAAGACTCACTGAAATCAGATTCCTGGGATTGGCATGGAGTCTTTAACTTAGAAACCCGATCCCCGGGATCGAAATGCATGGAGGCCTTTTGCATTAAGTTCAAAATACTCACACATGTTTCAAGTTTTACTGATATTCGATCCTTGGGATCGAAAATGCAAGTAACCCTAAGGTTATCTCAGACTTGGAAGCATACATATGTCAAACAGCACAGCAATCCGATCCCCCGATCCCCCGAATCGAGTATGTGTGTAGGCAGCGTTTATATTCGGTCCCCGGGATTGGACTTAAGTAAGACTTCACACAAATCCGATCCTGGGGATCGAATATATTCGCCATCTACACACAGATTCGATCCCGGGGATCAGATCTATGTGGTGTCTCACACTTTTGCATGTTCTTGGGACGCCATTCGATCCCTGGGATCGGATCTTTGTGGTCTTTCGCTTAATTGTGAAAATTTTTGATGTGGATTCAATCCATGGGATCAGAACGAAGTGAACATTTCGTGTTTCGAAAATTATTTCTAGGAAAACTGAACATATTCACAAAGAATCAAAAAAGGAATATAAAGATTCTGCTTACTTGGGTGGGTTTTTTGACATCTTGGTGGTGGGGTGTGGGAGAGGGTGTCAGGGTTGTCAGATGGCTGTCAGGGTCTAGGCACAGTGAGCAATGAGGGGTTAGGGTTGGGATAAGCTTTATATACTCCTAATTAATCAGATTTAATTTAATTTTTTTAAAATCCAAGAATTTCCAAAATTATAAAATTTCAAACTTTTGATTATTTCAATTTAAAAAACATGTTCTTACTTTTTATATCATAATAGGCTGACTTTTTTCATGGCACCATGGGAGCCTTTCTGCCAGTTGTCAAGATTTTTTTAAAGGTCTGTTTTTAGGGTTTGTTTGGGGTTCTCATTATACTTTTCAGGGCTTCTATTTAGGCATTTTGTTTACTATCATTGTGCACAGTTTTTGAGATGTCAATTTCAGTATCAAGCTATCTCCCAAGTTGCTCGGTGCCAGATGATGAACCATCAGTGTCCTCGTACTATCCACAATTCACTTATCCAAATGATGGTGAGCAACTGGATATTTCAGTGTCCTCCTATGAGCCAGAATATTCAAGGAGGTCCGAAGTGAAGGAACAACTGAATGTGTCAATGTCCTCTTATGAGCCTCAGCCTTCAACAAGGAATGAACCTCAAGAGCAAAGGAGTCTTTCAGTGTCATCTTATGAGCCACAGTATTCAACAAGGGCTTAGCCTGATCAAGCACTACATTTCCAAAGTTATTAGTGCTTGACTGATATGGATAAGCAATTGCTCACTTCCCCTTTTGAAGCTGAGCAAAGTGCATGTACTCCTCCAAAGAAGGTAAAGAAAAAGGGAAGGATGCACATTGACAAAAGAACCACAAGTTATGGTAGGAGAAGAATGCAGTTCATGACATCTAAGGCTCAAATAAAAGAGACATGCAGTACTATGTGTTGTATTAAATATTGCTTGGCAGGATTAGGTGTCAAAAAATTGATTGCGGTTAGGATTCGCTACTTTGGTTTGAATCATGAGGAACAAGATTATTACTTGAATGTAGCAATCACATAATTGAAGAGTGACCAAGTAGAATAATATTTGGGAAGCATGCAGATTTGTAGATCAGCCTTTAAAATCATTTATGGCTTGGGAAATGCAAGGCTTGCATGTGGCAGAAGAGGTTGAGATGCTTTAGGAATCCACGACTAATTGGGCCTGTTGGAAAAATGGCCGTGTCATGGATGGAAAACTATTTTGCTTTGAATGCAGAAGTGCTACCCACATCAGGAAAGATGCACTTAATGGATAATTACACTCGATATAAGGTTTTCACACTCTACAAGGAGGATATGTTAGAGAGCAACGAGCAGTTTGCTAGCTATAGTCATTTTAGTAGATTATGGAAGAACTTCTTTAATAATGTGAAGATTCCCAAAAAAGTGAGAATGGGAGTATGTAGTGTATGTGCAAATCTCAAGAGTCGACGACAAAGGGCAACAAACTCAAGTGAACGAGGTACTAGGCTTCTAATCATCTAGAGTTTCATTCTCTAAAACATTTTGCATTTAGGGTTTTTGATAATATTTTTTTGTTTCTAAATGCAAATGAAATCAATAGAGCTCTTAAGCACCATAGAGAGCAACACGCCCAAGAACGATCAAAGTTGGCAAAGCATAGAAGAAAGTGCTTGAAGAATCCTGAAAAGTATATTGGTCTCTTTATGGATGGTATGGATCAAAAGAAGACATATTTGCCTCACTTTATGAGAGTTCCAAAAGATGTGAAGGATGAGACATTTGTGTAAATGCATCTCGTGGGATGTTGTGTATTGTAAAAGGCTCCAAGCTAGGGTGCTCTTCAACTATCCAAATATGCATAATGATGTGAATCTGTCAATCACAATAACTCATTGCATTATCACGTCATGGGAAGGCCCCCTCCCAAGAACCCTATATATCCAGCTTGACAATACAGCAAAAGAAAACAAAAATAAGACATTTCTTGCATACCTATGCATGCTTGTGGATAAGGGAATTTTTGATAAGATCAAAGTTGGATTTCTATTGGTTGGTCATACCCACGATCAAATAGATCAAATGTTTAGTATGTTTTCTAGGAGGCTTGGAAGAAATGATGCATTCACTTTGGAAGAGATGATGTCTATTGTGAAAGAATCTTATACTCCAAGGCATGAAGTTTGTCACTTGAAACAGACTTATGATTTCAAGAGATTCACGCAAGGTGGACCAGGTGAAGAATGTTGTATCAAGAAATTGAATGACTTGAGCTTTCAACATCAATTCCTCATTAAGAAAAAATCATATCAAAGAACGTATTTATATGGTAAACAATATGCCACTTCCCCAGATTGGGTACCCATGGATGGCTTGCAATTTCTATCTTTTATTCCAGTTCATGGCATTCATGCTTCAGTGCAAGAGCCTCTAGTTTGATTGAGAGTGAGTTAAAGCAGGCACAGGGCCAAGGAAGGAATGTTGACTATGAAAAGTGCATATCTGAGAAAAGAGGATTAATAGAGAAGGCAAAAACTTACTCTCGAGGTGCAAATAGTGGAATGTGGTGGGATACTTTCTTTGAAGACCAAGCCCTCATCCTTGAGCAGTACAAGAGTAACACTACTACTTTGTGCAATGATTTTGTATGGCCAACACCCTGTCCTTGTTCAGACCAACTTGTTCAAGCTCACATACTACCACTTGAGGTTGAAGCTTTAATCAACATACCTGGGCTAGAGATGTATCTTGGTGCACGACGATTTCATCAAAGATGAGAAGAGCTCACTAAAATGTGGGCAGGTTCCATACAAGATTTGAAGGTTGGATCCATGATTGCAACTCTTGCTCAAGACGACCCTTTTGGGCATCCATTTTGGATTGCAAAAGTCATAGAAATTCAAAAGTCTATGCAAGGCCAAGTAGCTTCCATTGTTGTGCAATGGTTTAGAACTACACATACTAATCCATTGAAGGGAAAATATGCTCGAGAAACAGTTGTATGTCCAAAAAAGAAAAGGGCAAGAAAGAACACTAAAAACCAACCATGATTGGATGTTCTTGATCTTGGAGAAGTAGACATACTTGTGTACGATTTCCAACTTACAAACAATGAGAGTGCTCCATTGACATTTACCCTAACAGTGGCATTTCCAAAAAGAGTACTCACCATGTGAATGAAATGCTGACCCGTACCCATATGTTTAAGGGATTCCAATACATAATGCCAACAACTAAGCCTATCATAGGCTTTATCAAAATCATCCTACTTGGCAGAGTGGCAAGTCTATAGAAGCTATCTCTTAACCATTTGGAGTTTGAACTAGTAACTGTGTGGATCTTGCACCACAATGACCACACCTCATATAGGGGTCCTTACAAAATAGAGCACAAGCACAACACGAGGGTGGAGCATTGAGAAAATGCTTTTCCAATAGCATACTTTATGTTGTACCAGACTTGAATCTATCTTGTACTATAACTCTTCTCCTCCTACTATGTTTTTTACTTAGTATTTGTAATATTATGTTATACCATTTAGACTTGATAAATATTGTATGTTGAAGTGGTTTTGATCAATTGTTTTACTCATATGCTCATGATCTCACGATGCTACAAACCTCGTCTCCTTTTAAAAAAATTAGGATTTAACATGTGCCCAGGTGGTGGATATGTGTCATCATCATTTGGCAATATGGAGTGTAGTATCTTCATATCCCTACTATGAGACCATGGTTGTGTGGAGGCATTTTTGGTGTGTGGATGGTAGCAACATGACTGATCCCAAATTGCATGATTGTGTGAGCATGATTGTGTGGAGGCATTTTTGGTGTGTGGATGGTAGCAACATGACTGATCCCAAATTGCATGATTGTGTGAGCAGCATAACATTAAGCTTAAGTATAACACATTTTAAGAAATTTAACATAACAATTTAAATAGTTAACATTGAATCATGTTAGTAAAGTAGAGTATGATATTAAACTTAAATCTTGTACCATTACATTAAACATTAATTGAAAATAAAACTATATTAGAAAACCATAAGAAGATATCAAAATATAAAAAAGACCAAACCTCCATAACTTTATTCTCCTTTGGAGTCGCAGCACAATGGATATCTCTGAACATAAAGATTAATTAAGGGAAAGCTGAGTTTATGGCTCCAACCAAATGGCACCAAAAAATCAACACACCCTTCATCATCATCATGTTTTCTAACCAGTATCATGATGATTAAGAAGATCAGTGCCATAAATGTGGGAATGGAGGGAAAGGAAGAGATGTTCAAAAAAATAGAGACAAGCTACACAATTTGAAAGCCTTACACAGAGATTCAAGTTTCTTCTCTGTAAAGGAGGGAAACTCGAAAAACAATACCCTAATCCCTAAGGAAGAAGACCATAGATATCCTCTTTGAGAAGGTTCCGTCTTATGCGACACATCTTGTTGGAGCCTCATTCTCTAGACTCACACGATTGCAAATGGAAGGGGCATTAGGTCTCCATAGGGATGAAGACAATGTTCTTGTTGATAGTGTGGAGGAGGATGGATCATCGACTTCAAGATCATCATCAAATCATGACAAAGAGCTTAGTGGTTATGAAACTCTACGTGTTGATACAGAAGAGGATGCTTTTGTAGAGTGAGATGATTTTTGGATATGTGGGAATCTCCTACCGTTCATCTTTTTTTTTAATATCATTGAATCAAGAAATTGTGCAACTTTTAAATTTATTTGATAAAGTTAGAAAAACATAAGATCCTTGCATTGTGTTTTTGCAAATTATGAAAATTTAGCCACATTTGAAACTTGTCAAGATTTTTTTTAAAAATACGCAACAATGTTCATGCATGTCCATCTTGTGGTGATAGTTTGTGTAGCTATCATTCCAAACATCTTGCAAAGGTGATTTATGAGCGACATAGGAGATTCATACCCCATGGACCATCCATTTTGAGTAGACCCCTCATTTGGTATCGTAGAATCAACTCGTACTCCTCCAATCATGCACACCGGCGATTGGGAGCGACTTTGGCATGATCCCAACATGCCAACACCCCCACCTGGCTTACATCGACTCTCCATAGTTTACACTCTTCCATATTGGAGGCATCTAAAAGTCACGTACTTATTAGACCCCATGCATATTTTTTAAAATGTGGGAAAGAGTCTATGGAAGTATGTGATTGGAGAGATTCGGTGAATGCACGTTTGGATTTAAAAGAAATGGGAACCAAACATGCCTGGCCTGAACATCGAGGAATATCGCAAAAGCCCAATTTACCAAAGGCACCATGGATACTGACAAAGCCTTAGAACAAATTCATGTGAAACGTGTAATCGCAGCTATGAAAACACCAATAGGATATATGCATAACTTGAAGGGTGCATTTGCAGCAACTGGAAAACTAAGTAGTCTTAAGTCACATGATAGGCACAAGATGTTACAGGTGTGATTACTTTGACTTGGTCACTTGAAAATATTTCTATATCGGTTGAATCTCACTAGCATGTTGAAATCTCTGTAGTATTATGTACTTCCACTTACATTACGGGAATGTAGTAGTCAAGATGTTCGCAATGCCATCAACAAGCTGGGATAGTTTGTAAGGTCTGTCCATTTAGTCCAAGTGCATGAAGAATATGTCATGCTTCTCTTTGAAAAGTATTGCATCACAGTTTGTCCACTGGCATTGAATTTGCAAGTGGATTTCATCAAAAAGAGATTAAAAAATCATCTATTTCTGAAATGAAACTATTTGCAAGTGGATTTCATCAAAAAGAGATTAAAAAATCATCTATTTCTGAAGTGAAACTTCTTGCCATCGAAGCTGTATGTTTGATTGAGAAGGCATTTCCAACAAGCATTATGGACATCCAACTGCATCTAATTGTACACTTGGAAATGAAGTGGCATATGCAAGAACTTTGCATGGCAAATGGATGTTTTTTTTGGAACGTTTTATGAAGGTATTGAAAGGGTATGTAAGGCAAAAAGCTAGAACGGAGGGTAGCATGGTAGAAGGATGGCTTGTGCAAGAGTCTATGTTTTATATTACTGAGTTTCTTGTACAACTCAATCCAAACATGCCTTGGCTTTGGGATGATAGTGATGATCCAAGAGTTATAGGAGAAGTTGGTCAAGGGAACGGACGGCCAAAGAAAATGAGTGCTTCATTACAAATCAAGGTGAATACCTTTTGTCTTTATAATTGTGCAGAGATGGAGAAGTGGATCAAAATATATGAAGAAGGAAGAGCTAAAATAGAGGAGGATCGAAGGGAGTGGCGAAGGAGAAATAGAGGTGGGCCTTTTCCTTCGAATTTGGAGAAAATGCCTACTAAATGCTCAATCGAATGGTTGGGAGGTGCTATTGAAGATGCCATACGAAGAGGAGAGATTGTTCAACATCGACGGAGGAAGAATTTGCAATGGGTTGTGATTCACAGGTACTACAATCAACATGCTATAGTCAAAAGGGATCCAAGTGGCTTTTTTGCAGTTGATTCAACAAAATTCTGGGGTGATGAGACAGATACATTTGAATTACCACAACATTGTGAGCAAGTGAGTTTTTTTTCTTGTTTTAATCTTATTTAATCATGCAGCTTACGTTCCATGATAATTAATTTTGGACTCTAATCGTAGGTGGTTTTTCAACTAGATTGAATGGATGATCGATGGTGGTTTGTTATCCAAGTTGCACCTACAAAGCGACATGTATTTGAAGATGTTGAAGTGGAGCATGAAGTGCAAGTCTTCCAAATGAATTTATTGGAAAATGAAGATAGTCTAAGTTTCTCAGATGGTTTCTCAAAAATTGATTTAGGAGAAATTAATTTGTTTGCTGCTGCAGATGATAGGGATATTGTACCCATACATGATCAAGATGATGAGCATCAATCTAGTGATAACGATGCTTCTATTTGACAATTGTGTACTTTGAATCTAAAAAACAAATTGGAATGAATCTAGCTTGAAAATTGCAATGATGTACTTAGTCATTTACATTGTCAAGAAGGCCCTTGAAGGGTTTTCTTTATGTTAATTTTACATTATTGACGCTTTTATCGACTTTGATTTTATTCCAGAGAGTTACCGACATAAATATCGACATTCCTTGAAATTTTCGATGATTATTTGGACGTGTTGTAGCAGACATTATCGACGATTATATCGACCAAATTAGCGACGCTTATATTGATGTTAATATCGACGCAAATAACGATGCCTATAACTTTGGCACTAATATCAATGCCTTAAGGACTTAATCAAAATTAGTCATATTTTAGAAAAGAACCATCAAAAATTAACATCGAAAAAGGCCCAAATGGTAGTAGTGAATAGTTCTTTAATAGTGGTTGTCAATGTACTCATAATGTTGTCATATTATCAAAGCTATGCTAGAACTTGATATAAGCCCAACACATGTTATTCCTCTAATAGTGCTCTACCAGTGCTAAAATAGTGCCTGTGATGAGTGCAGTAAAAGTGCAAGTCAATGATGTGTGAGTTCTTGTAATGGGCTCCAATAGTGGAGGTAATTAGTGATGCTAGTACAATAATAATATTGTAAGTGCTATGGTAGTCCTCTAAACAATGACCAAGGTAGTGTTGGTGAAACTTACCTCCAAATCCCATTGAAGGTTGTGGTTTTGTGCCCTCATGTGGTGGTCAATGTGCACCTACCACAAATGATCGTGTAGCATCAGTGTTTTGTTGTCCATAAACCGAATGCGTGCACTCTTGCTCGGTGGCACATAACTGTGCGAAGCAGAAAAGATGGTATGGGTGTTTGCATGGTAGCTTGCAAACACCCAATACCTCATCATCATGGAGGCCAAGACCACATCCATTGCAAGAACCACAAACTATCAAAGGGAAGGGTTCCCTATTGGCTTGCTGCCATGGCATATGAGGCTGCATAGTTGTAGAGGCTTTGCTCTGCACATGTAGGAGAATCTTTTGAGCAAGTTATACACATGCACCTCAGCTTCCCTCAGCTCCACTTCCCATTGGTGCAATTCTTCGTGCATATCCTGCTTCACCTTCTGGGCTACATATGCCTCATATGTAGTCTCATATGCCTCCATGGCCTTGGCCATATCCTGCTTCACCTTCTGGGCTACTGAGCTAACACCTCGAGTTTCCTGCAATTCGCATTTTTCCTTCTCGAGACACTTCGTTGTTTTTTGATTTCTTCCCTTGCTGCAACTAGCTTCTCTTCTCTGTCTTGCAATAGTGCGATCGCAGATTTGAGATTTTATGACCTGACATCTTTAACACCTGAGGTTGGCCACCTTTGGCTACTCCCATCAAAACAAACGCTTCCGCGGGACACATAACCAACTGATTGGGAAGTCAAAGGAGGTCTAGATTTCCTATCGATTTCTTCCTTCGTGTTTTTGCTCAACCACTTTTTGTAATTTTGCTAGAGCTTGTCGTGATGTTAAACTAAGCAAACCCAGAGGGACACCTCTAGGTTAATTGGCGGTCTTAATAAACCTTCATATGAAATTCCAGAAGATGGGGGTACACCTCAGGCTTGACAAATGCTACATAAGGGATAGGAGGGGGGGGGGGTTGTGAGGGAATGGAGGTAGTAGAGAGGATTAATGGGGTGTGAACATGGAATAAGATGAACCATGCATGTTGTTGTATATGCCTCACCCAATAAGTTTGTTGATGGTGGTATGAGACAAGTGGTCTATAATGAAATGAAGTCAGGGTAGAATTTCAAATTTACACTCTAGAAAAAGGGGCATCCACATTTTGATGTGATGGAGACATGGGACTTCTTTAGTAGGTACTGAAGAGGTTGTTGATCAATAATGGAACTACAATGGTGGTATGAGACAAGTGGTCTATAGTGACATGAGGTCAAGATATAATTTCAAATGTAAGCTCTAGAAAAGAGGTATCCACATTTATATGTGACTGGAGGCATGGGTCTTCTCTAGTAGGTACTAAAGAGGTTGTTGATCAGTAATGGAACTACAATGGAGTGTAGACAATGGTGATCCATTAATGCTCCCTTGTGTATTAGTTGTTTGCTTGATTGGTTAGAGATGAATAAAGAAAATAAGAAGGTGAAGCGAGCCATTGGACTTGGGTTGGGTTAGCACACAATATAGATTGAAACACTACTAACATTAATGTGGATGTGAAACAAGTTGTCCCAATATACATGAGTGAGAATAGGAGTGAACCTAAGAAAGACCAATGTTCAAAGGATTCTTCTTATATTTTTTTCCATATTGAATGGTGTGCCCCAAAATTGGATTAGAAAGTGGGCCAACATGCTAGTCATAATGACATATAAACTTTCCATGGAATGCACCATGCCTTTGACATAAATGGGGGGAGGCATCATAAGATTAGGGACCATCTTCTTGGGCTTTACGCAGTTGCTAATTTACATGGCCTGCGAGGGTGTTAGGAGTTACAAGGAACTCACACTTCAAGGCATTGAGCTTAAGGCCAAATTATGGCACTTGTGGACATGGAGGCAGAGTACATAGAGTGTGCTCCTCAAGGGAGAGTTCTTTGGGCCAAACCATGGTCCAATTCATACATGTAAAATCTTCTACGAAGGCATATGCATAAATGAATCAAGATACTTGTGAACCACAAAAGTTACCATACCAATTTTCCATGCTTGCATTCCACTATCCATGCCTGCTTTTTTTGGTTTTTGTTGAAGCCAAGTGAGAGTTGCTATTGACAAAAAATGGTTCTTTTTGGAGTGCAAGTACTAGAAGTGTGTGATTCCCATTGTGTGTGCAACATCATCTTAGAAATTTGTAGATGTATTACAAATGATAATTGTTATAGGTGTATAGCATAGAAGCCTTTACACATCTCATAATGGTTTGGACTCCAAATCTCATGCAATTACATGCTACAAGCTTTGCATTCTGTGGATGTATTGATTTCATTACAAAATAATGGTGGGAATGCCACATAACTTGGTCAATTCTACTACACCAAATGGAAGTATCGAGAACATGCTTACTGATGTACATGGCATAAGTACATCCCCAAGATGTTTGAGGAGGGGGATGTGTCATTATAATGTTATGCCCTTATATGATTAGCTTGCAACATGTCAACTCTTGAGTACCATGTTTCAATGCAAGCATAAGCAAGAACTCAACACATGTGAATGCAGCTTAAAATGTAGGTTTGCATTTAATGATGCTATGGCATCGACCCAACTTGCTATGCTTGTGAAAACCACACTGCATTTTTCCCCGCTCAATTTTCTTACATATGGATCTTCATTGGAGGGCCAACAACCCACGAGAACTCAACCACTACAAATCAAAGTGTAGCAAGCCAATCAAGCCAAGCATTTACATGGACAACAATAGTCATTGAATCCTTTGTGGTAGCCATTTTCAAGACATTGAATTGCTTAAACAAGTTCTTTTTTTTTTTTTTGGCTAAACCCAAGTATCATTTCAATCACGTCCAATAACAAAGGCTAGGTACTTGATCAGCCACATCTGAAACTAATAGGAAATACAAGAAAGTTTAATTTTGGTCAAAAAATGTGTGGGACTATCAAAAACAAAATTAACATTTTCAAATGCCAAGGTTTGGACCTGAAAGCACTTGAGGGTTTGCCTAGAAATCTTAAGCTTTTAAACATACACACCTTGGACTATGACTAGCTCAAAAAATGTGTTGCTAAAAAATTTTATGCCTCTCTCTCTCTCTACACTCATTGATGCAACAAGAGTACATGCACATGCTAGTAATAGACTTCATCACCTAGTAAACTTATAGGACAATCATAATGTGTTACAAAACATGTGTTACACAACTGCAACCATGGAATGTACAAGGCCATCCCTTCACTCACACCTTAAGGATAAGGAATAAAGTCCTCTTACTAATGTTGTTCAAAAACCCAACTCACAAATACAGATGGACACTTTAAAAGTGGAAAGTCTTCTGGTATTGTTACATCATGAAGCTTGAGAATTGTCATAGAAGAGGGAGAAAATATGATCATCAAAAACATCATACAAGAAGTTTATAAAAAAAGTGTTTCCACACCCTAATGCTAACTCTAAAACAAAAAGAAGAATCTCCAACCATTGCTGAAATAGTATAAGTTCATTGACATTTCACTATCATCTTCTAACTTATTGCCTGCTCTCTTAAGTTGCATGCATGTGACTCTAGTTGTGGGGAAAGGTACCCTTGGCATACAACCTAGCTTCATAGGGCCCTTCATAACACGGGCAAGACTGCTTGTCTTCTCACCACTGTGTAACTAGTCCTTGAACTTTCAAGGGACGCAAAATCTGTTGCTAAAGCGGCAGATGGATTGTCGTCATCTTTTGACATGGATGAAGACTCCCCCACTACGAGCAAAGGCCATATATAGTCGTGCACCCATGGAGGATAGTGGGTGCACAAAACAATTGCTAAAAATGGCATGGAGGAACCTACATGCTAGCTACCATCAAAATGAGACTGTTGCTTTGGTGTTGGCAAGAGTTTGGCAAGCAACTTTGGAGAGGCCAATCCTTGAACTTTAGTTAGAGTTTCTCCCTGCAAACATTCATGAAAATCAAGTTACAACCAAGAATATTGCAATGCATCACTGTGAAAAGGACAAGAAATTCAAAAAAATATTGACAAAGTTTGGTACCTTTCTCGTACTAGACAGCTAAGCTTGTAGAGGCGATGACTCACCTTGGACAATCGGGAGACTTCCTCGCACAATATGTCCATGACAAGTGTCATCTTTCAAGCACATGAGGAAAATTTAAGTACAATGTAATGAAACCAATAAATCTGGGACATGTAGAGCCTTTATTTTATCTTGGGGAGGTGCTGTTGATAGAGGCATGTGTTTGTTGGTGATGGGGTTGCAAAGATCTACCAAGTGGGTCTCTTCCTAGACATGTCAAGGACATACAATACAAAGACATGTGGACACATATACACTTCACATAGACACACTTGCATATGAAATGGACACAATAGCACTAAGCATTGACATATGCAGATGACTTGTTTATGGATATGGACATGGAGACACATGCTAATGCACATATCATTGGCGTATGTAGATGACGTGGATATGGATGCACATGTCTTGGACATGTATAAACATGCCATGGACATTCATGCAGATGCATTTGACATTAGCAAATGACTTGGACGTGGGTGCACATGACATGGGCATGAACATGCCATGGACATTCATGCACATGCATTAGACATTAGAAATTGACTTGGACATGGGTGCACATGACATGGGAATATGCCAATGGTCATGTCACCACATAGATGACATGAAGACATGCATTATGTGGACATGTCACCATAAACAAGGGAACAAAAAATTACAATTATGCCACATGATTTGTGGACATGGAATGTATGTTCTGATTTATGGACATGGACAACCACATGGACATATGTCAATTGACACATCATAATGCATTATTATGGAGGAGCATGCATATTAATTGTAGTAGACATATGCCTGCTTTGCATTCGACACACATGCCATGCATATGTGGACATGGACATGTGGTAATAGATATGGACTCTTGCATATGTGGACGTCCTCATAGCTAAGGAAAAGGAAAAATGTCATGTGCACCATTGTGAACATGTATGTGTGTCATTGGACATGTTAGCATGCATTATGGGCATGGACATGTGTCAATGGATATGCATGATGTGGACATATGGACATGGACATATGCTGGCTCGCATTACACACACATGGATGGAAGTATAACATGTTTCTATGTCATACACAAAGATGACATGGACAGGTGTATGTGGACATATCTTACAAAGAAGGGAATGAAATATTCCAAGTGTACCATATGCTGTGTGGACATGGACAGCCACATGGACATATGTCAATGGACATACCATAATGCATTATCATGGAGGAGCATACATGTTTACTTCATTAGACATATGATTGCATGCATTGGACACACATGCCATTGTGTCCATGATGTGCATACATCACGTCGTGGACACACAACATATGTGGACATGTGCTCACAGATAAGGGAAAGGAAAATTACAAGAGTTTGTGGACATGGACATATGTCAATGGATATATCAACATGCATAATAATGGCATGCTTGCATAAGACATGGACATGTGCACTTTTCTTTGTGGACATGGACTCATGCATATGTGGCATTATCTTTGAGGGCATGGACATATGACAATGGATTATCATGGACAAGCATGCCTATGACACAAACATACATGACATGGACATATGCTTGCTTGAATTTGTTGCTTGCATTGGATACACATGCCATGGAGACATGTCATGGATATGAGTCCATGTCATGTGCATAAATGACATGGACATATGCATATGTGAACATGTCCTCACAAGGTCCTCATGTGCAAGGGAAAGGAATATTACCTGTGCACATGCCTTTGTGGACATGGACATATATATGGCAATGGGTTATCATGGACAAGCATGCCTATGACACAAACATACATGACATGGACATATGCTTGCTTGCATTAGCCAATGCAATAATTGCATTGGACCACATGCCATGAAGACATGACATGGACATGTGTCCATGTCATGTACCCAGGTGTTGATTGCTTGCTTGCTTGCATTAGAGACACATGCTGGGACATATGACCTTGTGGTGTGGACATGTCCTCACATGCAAGGGAAGGAGAAGTATCTGTGTGCAGATGACATGGACATATGATTGCTTCCATTACACACTCATGCATGGACAAACGACATGTGTCCATGACATGGACACATGCATATGGGGACATGTCCTCACATACAAGGGGAAGAAGTAATACATGTGCACATTCCTTTGTGAACATGGACTCATGCATATGTGGACATGTTGTCATAGACAAGGGTAAGGAAAATTACATGCGCACATGCTTTTGTGGACATGGACATATATATGGCAATGGATTGTCATAGACAAGCATGCCTATGACAAACATACATGACATGGACATATGCTTGCTTGCATTAGCATCCAATGCATTGCTTGCATTGGACACACATGCCAAGGAGACCTGACATGGACATGTGTTCATGTCTTGTACATAGGTGTCTAATGCTTGCTCACATTAGACACACATGCATGGACATATGACTTGGTGGGAAAGGAATATATATTGTGCACGTGCCTTTGAGGACATCAACATATATGCCAATGGATTATCATGGATGGGCATGCCTATGAGATAGACATACATGACATGGACATACGCTTGCTTGATTAGAAACACATGAAATTCCTATATTGGACACACATGCCATGGAGAAATGTCATGGACACGTGTCCATGTCACGTAGATGACATATGCTTGCTTGCATTAGACATGCATGCATGGACATAAGACATGTGTCCTTGTCATGTACCTAAATGCCATGGCCATATGTGGACATGTCCTTACATGTGAGGGAAAGGAGGAGTATATGTGTGCATATGACATGGACATATGCTTGCTTCCATTACACACTAACGCATGGACATAGTACATGGACATATGCTTGCTTCCATTACACACTAACTCATGGACATATGACGTGTCCATGACACATGCATTTTAGGAACATGTCCTCACATTGCTTGCTTGCATATGCACATATGCTTGCTTGAATTAGTGTACAATGCAATGCTTGCATTGGACACACATGCCATGGAGATATGACATGTACATGTCTCCATGTCACGTACATAAATGACATGGACACATGGATATGTGGACATGTCACTTGTGCAAGGGAAAGGAGAGGTATCAATGTGCATATGAAAAGGACATATAATTGCTTCTATTACACACTCATGCTTGGCAGAATGACATGTGTCCATGACATGGACAAATGAATATGGGGACATGAATATGTGAACATGTCCTTGCATACAAGGGGAAGGAAAAATACATGTGCACATTCCTTTGTGGACATGGACTCATGCATATGTGGACATGTCCTCATAGTCAATGGGTAGGAATATTTCCTGTGCACATGCCTTTGTGGGACATGGACATATATGCCTATGGATTACCATGGATGGGGATGTTATGACACAAACATACATGGCATGGACATATGATTTCTTGCATTAGAAACACATGCAATGCTTACATTGGACACAAATGCCATGGAGACATGTCATGGAAATTGCCTTTCTAGACATGGTCATATATGGAATATCATGGATGAGCATACCTACGACACAAACATACACGATGTGGAAATATGCTTGCTGCATTAGAAACATGCAATGCTTGCATAGGACACATGTGCACGTTGCCTTTGTGGACATGGTCATATATGCCCATGGAATATCATGGACAAGCATGTCTCTGACACAAACAGCACAGAAGATGCAGCTCAAGCAGGAGTTGTGTAAATTCAAAGAAACATTTTGAACATAAATGAGTATTCCATGAAGCTAAAAGGCCTTGCAGACTCTCTTGGCTCAATTGGAGCACCTGTTTTGATGATGAGAACTTAGTGTCCATGACCTTGAATGGTCTTGGAAAGGAGTATGCACAATTCTAGATATCCATTGGATTCCGTGAGAGATTTTCTTATTTTCAAGAACTTATTGCTCTCTATTGAGTGAGGAGCAAAGGAATGGTGGTTCAGCCATAGGAAGTTCTCAAGAATCTACATTCTACTCAAATTAGGTAAAGGCAGAGGTAGAGAAAGAGCTAATATCACCAAGAACTTGGTTTCAATTGAGTAGGATTTGCAGGTCAGATTTGATCCCGATGGATGCTTTGTTGAAGATCTGAAAAATCAGTGCCACTTGGTTGAAAAAGGAAACATAAATGGCCAAATGTTTACCTTGGATGTTGATATCCCAAAGGTTGTAGTAGCTGCTATGTTTGCACATGGAAGAGGTGTCATTGCAAATATTAAAATATTGGCACAACCACATCAGGCACATGAATATACAAAGGCTGAAATCTATGCAAACATAAAAAATTGTTGCAAGTTTGTCCAAATTCAGATTGGATGGAATGCAAAAGGTATGTGAAGCATGCCAAACATGCATTTCCACGGAATGCTCAAGTAAGTAACATAGCTTTGAAAGTGATTCACTTCGATGTGTGGACAACCAAAGCTTCTTCTATTGGTGGATACCACTATTTTGTGAGCTTCATTGATGATCACACTAGGAAGGTGTGTGTCTATTTTATGAAGCATAAAAGTGAAGTGTTTATCCACTTCAAAGCCTTCAAGGCTATGGTTGAGAAGGAAGCATGCACATAAAAATATTGAGATCTAATGGAACGGATGAGTATTTCTTGAATGAATACAGTCATTATCTAAAAGAGTTGGAAATTCAAATAGAAAGTACTCAAGTAGATATACCCCTCAACAGAATGGGGTTGCAGAAAGAAAGAACATGCACAATGCAGAAGTCACAAGAATTATGCTAAAGGAGAAGAAGATGCCTGATTATTTTTGGGCTAAAGCAGTAGCAACTTCTGTGCACATTATGAACAAGACCCCCATTGTGATTGTTCATGGCATGATACATGAACAAAAATACATGTGCAAAAAAATAGATATTTCCATTTGAAAGTATTTGGTTGTATAGCTTATGTTCATATTCCTAATGAGAGGAAAACTAAGATGAATCCAAAGGCAGAGAAGTGCATCTTCATTGTCTATTCTCTACAAAGTAGAAAGGATATTGTTTTATAACCCTTCCACTTGCAGAATGAAAGTGAGCAGAGATGCTATTTTTGATGAAATGAGGAGTTGGTGTGGATTAGAAGATGCAAATGCAAGAACTAGTAATGCTATGGCAAATGCAAAGCAACAATCACAAAGTTCGAGTGGACTTGGTGAGTCCTCTAACAATGGATCCAATGCATGGACAGGGAGACTACAACGTAGTGGATCATCTCATGGTAGCCTAGATAGTGGTACACAAGTATCATGCAAAGGAAAGGAGAAGGTGGACCCTGCACCTATATTATATTTCATTTGATCACTCCCATGTTGATGGACAATCTAGTGGCTCAAAAATGAGCCTTGACGAGGAACTTGAGATCCCTTCAGTTGTTACTCCAGGTGCAAGGAAAAGTAGGAATGTTGTGAAGACTCTTGGAGGTGATAGGCAGGTCCACACATGCAAAATATCCAATTGATAGTTTGATGGGTTTTCAACCCATCACTATGCATATATGGTCAAGGTTCTAGAAGAATCAGAGGTGCACTCATGGATGAAGAGATGGCATCTCTTCATCCATGGCTTTAAGGATGTAGTTGGAAAGAAAAATTGGGAGGTAGCCATGGAAAAAGAGATACATTCTGGGATGCAAACCACACTTTAGATTTGATGCATGTTAACCCCTATGCCACCAGGAGTAGCAGAAGACAAGAGGCCGAGCTTCCAAGACATGTACATAGATGTATCATATTTATTCTTTATGATATATTAAGAAATGTAAATATCAAAAAATGGTAGACTCCACTTTGTATTATGTTCCTAGGCCAAGAGGAAGAGACAACAACTTTCAGAACTCAATTTGGACCTATTTTGGGCCATTTGAGTAGAATTAGGTCTAGTAGGAGAATTAGGGCTAGTAGAAACCCTAAAATTGCTGTTGTATAAAAGGCTTGTCAGTTGACCAAGTCTTCATTCTGTCATTTGCAAAGCAAGAAATACACAAGTGAATTCTCCCTCCATTTGATGTTGTTGTGTTTTCTCTCTTGTACCACCTTGCATGCCTCTTGCCTTGGTGTTATTGCATTCTCTTTTCCCTTGCATTCCCCTTTCCCCCACCATGTGCATGAGTGACGGACTGGAGGCTTGGATGCGTGACACATTAGACTTGGAGTGAAGAAAGATCAAGACTAGAAGCTGAAAGAATAGCTTTTGGCGAGTGAGTGAGCTCTTCCGGTTTATGACCACCCCACGACATTGTTGAGGATCATGGAAACCTTAACATCTTTTTGCGCTATTGCTAGGGATGGGTGAAGAACCTTGATTCTTCTCTCTCTTTCCTTCATTATTACTCACATCACAGCTTGCAAAGGCTTGAGTGGAGTGGTTGAGTTGGTAGGAGGTTAGTTTGTTGTTTTTCTTAGTTCCATCCACAAGGAGCTTTCTCTCTTGAGGTTGAGCTAGGAGAAGAAAGGTTAGGATCTTGTTTTGCATTTTGTCAAGTCTTTGTTTTTTTTGTTGAAAGCATGAAAAAAATCTCAAAACCCAAAAAATCATGTGTTTTTTTCCATTTTTTTCTTTGATAAGTAGTTGGAGCAGTTTCCCCCCTTGCTTGTGAGCACATCACAATAAAAATCAGAGTAGAGAGACTCTCTCATCACAAGGCCAAAACATAGTCCCATGGCTTGCAAACATTGTCTATCACTTTCGGGAAGACAACAAATTTATGTGTAAAGTTGCTAAGTTTACGCATAAAGTTGATGAAATTACATGTAAAGTTGCTAAGTTTACGCATAAAGTTGATGAAATTACATGTAAATTTGTTTGCCAGGCATAGTTGTTGGGGTCATAACTCCCATTGAAAATGCATAACCGCCCTAGCCGCCCCTGTTAGAGAAATTGTCAGATCACAAACCCATAGGGGTGATAGCCAACCCTACGTCGTAGCCACCCCCGGCTAAGTTGATTGAACCGCCACCATTAAAGCAATATGCCATGGACTATACCACTAAGGTGATTGAACCGCCACCATTAAAGCAATATGCCATGGACTATCCCACAGAGTATGTCTCGGTATATCCCAGCTCAGTCAACCCATTAGCGCCCCCAGCCAATCCATGGTTGCCATATGAATCGGTTTGCTCACCCACTGAGATAGCACTCGATATCTGGTGAAGAATGCAATCTAATAACCTTAGTCACAAAGGGCCCCCATTGCCCAGGTTTCCCCCTAGGCCACCCTTCAGTGCACTTTGAGAATCCCAAGCACAACCCCAAGGGCTTAGGAATTTCAATGAGAGTCCAAACCTAATGGATACCCATAAGGTGTTGGCGCCATCCTCCCATGTATCGTAGTCATCTGTAATCCCTCAAGGCCCAGCATTGCGTAGCATGGCCCAAAGAGTAGTGCACCCCTCGATGCTGCATGCGGCACCTTTCCATGCTCCCATGCCAAGCATCATTCTAGACTCAATGACCTCGTCTAGACCACACATGAGGCCCAACTTTGTTCCACAGCAATATGTACCATCAAGCAGTGTTGCCCCTGTGGCAACACTAGACCTCTCAATTGCACAGGGACCATTTAATGGACTCAGAGCCCCCATGAGTTAGCCCCCATTTGGGTATGTGGATCCAAGGAGTCACCATTTGGGTATGTGGATCCAAGGAGTCACCCTACCATTGCTGCAAGGCCTGCATTGATGCACAACAGTGTCAGACCACTAGTTCGGCCCCCTTATCACACAGCAACATGACCTTCTTATCCCCCTCAAGCTAGACTAGGCACCCCACATGCTTATCATGAAGGCTTAGCCTCAAATGCTTGGAATGCCATATCTGGAGGATAATTGATTCCTCCTATGAACCCACCCTTCCCACCAGTATGGACAGGAACTTTGGCCGCACCCACCTATTATGATGAATATGGTCCTCCCTCTAGCTATGAATTCACTGGGAGTCAGGCAATACCACCAGCCTATCTTGCACATGTGACCTTTGACCCAACATGCATTGATCATCACATGGCTTACCATCCAGAGCCACCACTGGTTCCACCTATTGCAGCTCAAGAGAATGCTCTTGCTCGAGCACTAGAAACCATACCAAAGCCCGTAAAACTGAGGAAGGATCCATGTAAGAGACTGCAAAATTCATCGACCAAGAACAATATTGCATGTTCTCTAGATCTTGAATCTGGACAGTAGACTGCCTTAAATTACGAGATGGATTTTTTGATCGAGATTCAAGAGCAACAGGTGCAGATGTGCCTCGAGTATTGCAAGATCTTTGCCCACTTCCATTATCGGTGGAGGTGGGTACTAACATTGCTTGTACTTTTAGTACATTGTGGCATAGATTTTTTGATCGAGATTCAAGAGCCACAGGTGCAGATGTGCCTCGAGTATTGCAAGATCTTTGCCCACTTCTATTATCGGTGGAAGGGGTTGCATGGTGGTGGGTACCAACATTGCCTGTACTTTTAGTACATTGTGGCATAGATGACTCCGATCCACGAGCCGAACTAAGAAAACAAGTTTCCCAAGATCCCACTTTGATTTTACCCATAGCAAATAATTTCATCTCACTAACTCACGAGCTATTGTAGTTTTATTAGGGGTGGTACAATGTCCAACGTTTTTTTTGTTTGGCTCACCAAAGAAGTGGTCTCTGATGCGAATTGCTCCTCATGTAGCCATCTTATTACAATATTTACCTTTCCACAATATAAAGATATCTTCGTTATATGCACAGTCCCATTTTGGGCTAGAAGCCTTGCGTTTTTGTTGTGTTGTGTTGTGCTATGTTCAACACCTTCTACTCTTCTTGAACACTTGCCAATAACATCATGGAGCATCGAGTGTTCCGTTGTGCGACTCGTACCTCATTGTGCATGGCATCATCATTGACCAAATCAATCGTCACATGGACATTACTAGATGCATCCATGCCCATAGCTCGTCCAAGAGGAACTGTCACCAAGTGCAACACGTGCTCTAGTCCTACTTCTTTCTGGGACATCTAGTCTTTGCCGTGGCCCCATGCTTGTAGCTTTTTAAAGACGTCAACTTTGGACAAAACAGAATCGCATTCACTGCCACTTATGTTTGTGGTCTAAGAATTCCAAAGCATAAGGCACCGGAATATTAAACCACACCCACAAGCACAATAAACACTCGAATGCAATCTACACTTACGTAGCAATTAGCCCAAGACGAAAGGAATCGGAGCAGTGTCCAACACCCAAAAGCACAGTGCACACTCACTAATCGTAGGCTTAGTCTTTAGACAACCCAATCATGGTTCTAGGACTCCCCATGGCTCTCCAAGTACTCGCATGTAATTACAAATTACACTCATGTATGTGGTTAGCAATCACAAGGAATTAGAGTGACCAACCACATCCACAAGCACAACGTGTACTCACATACCTTCACAGACAACAATGATTGCGGTCCATGTTTGTCCCACTTGATCAAGAGCGGGACAATGAACCACAACCTTGTTGCACAAGATCTTGCACCTGTGCAGCTTGTTGCTAGATAGGTTGCTCCATTCTAGTATAAATCTTTTTTGTTGTTGAAGCGAATCCTTCTTATAACTCAAAGGAGCCCTTTTGCACATTTAACATGATCTGTGGTTGTCATTGGAGTGTAGTTAAATAATTCTCGTGAATCGAACACCTGCTCTTGCATTAGTTGAATTGCGGCTATGGTGTCGAATTAGGGATGTTGGGGCTGAGGGGGAGAATGTATGGGGGAAGCAGCCTCATCTTCCTCATGGTATGGCTCTTGCTCGCCCCCCTGTTGTTGTTCTGGACCATATTGTTGCTATGCCTCAGGTTCTTGTGTGGACTAAGCTCAACAGCTCTGTGCTCTTGTCCTTCATTTTTGTTCCTCCACTACTCTATTGATGATTTCCTACTGTTATTGAGCGATTTCTCCTCTTCTCTTCTTGTGTAATTGTTGTGAAGATTCTCTGCTTCCTCGATTCTTCTTCTTCTTGCTTGTTCTTTCCTCCTTTTAGTTGTTTCTGTGTCTATGATCTCGTGTTGTGCTCTTAATTGTTGCTCCTCATCCATCAATCCTTGCTATAAGGTTGCAAGTACTCGTCTGTCTCTTTATATTGGAGCTCTGCTTGACTCGGTTGGTTCTTCTCCTTGAATTGCTATTGCTCGAGCTACCAAACCAAAGTCAGCATCCATCGAAACTTGCCATCCTGCTAACTGATAGGCTGCAATCATAATGATATATGGGTTGTAGATCTTTCCATGGCTATCCTTGCAAACTTTGGAGATTTCCTCATAATAATATTCAGTCCAATTTAACTCAAGCTTGTTTAGCATGAAGCTTGCTATTTGTGCTGGGTGGTCATGATGGTGCAACTGAAGTAGGAAACACCTGGCTGGTTTTACTAGTTTTTGTCTTGTCAACTCATGTAAATATATACCTTTTTTGTGTTTCTTTCAGCAGTCAATTTCAATATTGATGAAATTTTCAAGGTCCTTCTTTAGGTTCTTTGTCCTTGTGAATTTCCTTTAGACTGCTGGAAATCCGAAGGATTTGGTGATGGTATTCAGATTCACCTTAAGTTCCATCTACTCAGTTCCTTCTCAATCTCTAATGACTGTCTTGTAATGGGTGCCCTCCTTTTGATAATGTGACGCGAACTGGCATACTCATTGTAAATCGAGTTTGCAAGGTAAGAACTTGATGACAAGTCCCAATCCCATTTCTATTAAGTGAGACTTAACCTCTGGATCATCCAATATTCTTAAGCATTCGAGGTTGATATGTTAATTAGCATCTCTCCATTCTATCATGCCTATAAGTGAAATAGTCATAGGCACAATGCACTGTATGCCCATTGAGTAGGGTCATCCACTTTGTGCCTAGGCTTCATTTGGGTCTGAAGATGAAGGCAGTTTGTCTGTCATCCCATCCAACTATTGCCTCTGACTTCTATACACTTTTCTAAGTGGCATTTGTTGTGATGATGTAGTGGTTTCTCCTTTGGATTTCTTGGTGGTGGATAGGTTCCTCACAATTGGGATTTCTCTTGCTACATCATATTCTTGTAGAAATCCCTCTTTAAAGATTTAGAGAAATACATCGGACTCTTCTAGATTGAATGGATGTTCATAGGTATACTCAAGTAGGCTAGTGTCAGGATTTGGTTATGATGCCTTGTTTTCCATGGTTTAGAAGTGTTGATGGTGAAGTTTGAGAATCTCGGAGAGGAAGATTGGAAGATTTAAGGTGTTTTTGGAAGGGTTCAGAAAGTTTTTGAAAGACTGTTGGGTGTGGGAGTGAATTTTGGTAGAGTTTTGTTAATGGCTCTGAAGACTCACGGTGCCCTGAACTGTTGTTTATATAGGAATGTTTGTGTAGCACTGCGGTGGCACACTATTGCCTTAGCCAAATTTTGGCCATTTTGAAAATTTGTGATGATCCAACCTATTGCTCCTGGGTTCTTGGAGTGGTATTCTCACTATTCTAATGCTTCCCTTACATTTTTCTCACTATTCTAATGCTTCCCTTACATTTTTCTCACCCTTAATCTCGTAGCCATGTAGTGACTTTGGTCTACAAAATTATTGTTCTTGAGTTGTGTTAAGTGTCTTGGAGCCTTGTCCTGCTTTAGAGGTTCTGTAAATGACTTCTATTCACCCTTCAACTTTGTGGCCACGTAGTGAAAATAGAGGTGCTTTTGAGTTGCAATTTTACTTCTTTCATGGATGAGAGGCTTGTTTTAAGTGCAAGGATGTTCTTTGATTCCTGTCTCCTTGTGACCTCTTTGAATTATGTAGCCACATAGTGACCCTACGAGCTTCCTGAGCATGTATTGGGTTTCTGAAGGGTTGGATTGACTTTCTTTCTGCTTGGGAAGGTTCCCTTGTGACTCTTGTTGAATTTGGAGCAATCTTAAAATTGGTAGCCACGTAGTGACTCTCTAGCCATGTAGTGAAGTTACGCACGTTAACTGATTCTATTGATAAGCCCCTATTATGGAAGTCTTCCATACACCTTGCAAAAGTTGTCTATGAAGTTTGGTTCCATTCTAAGATAGTTGCTTTTTGTGACCACGTTGTGGAAATGTAGCCACATAGTGAAGTTATAGGCCTTAATTGAGCATTCTATCAAAGTTTTAGTGCTATTCCCTATCCAAGCATGTTACAGAGCTTGTCTACCAACTTTAATGATATTCTAATGAGGTCAATATTTTGTGGCCACATACTGTCTCTTGGTTGTGGTTTTGCCTTATAGTTTCCTATTTGTGCTGTGAAGTGCACTGTGTTGGTGTTGCTCCTATGGTGAATGTGCTTGTGATGTATTGTGAGTGCTTTGTGCTAATGCTGGAGATGGGTGAGTGCCTACTTGTGGTAACTATTTCCTTGTGCATGCCTACCCTATTGAGTGATATTGGCAGTGTGAGTGGACATCCATGAGGCATAGGTGTGCATGCCTTAGTGATGTTTGTGCTATTTTTTTCTCTTTTGTTTAGTACCATTGGATGGGTAGCAAAATTTTTTATAGTCTTAGTGGATAATATGCCATTGAGTGTTCTCATGGCAGGTTGTTGAAGCTCTGCTATATATGATTGTGATGTTGAGCTCTTGCCAAAGATGCCATCCTTGTGGTGCTATCCATGTCTTTCTCCCATCTGTTGGTGCTGCTAGTGAGGATTGTGCAATGGGTTCTTATGGATTCCCTACATATTTCTCTTGGTGGCTTGATTGGAGTTTCAAGGTAGGCTCTTGTGTAACTACTCTTGTTGTACAAATTATTGCTCCTTGCTCCTGTTTGTCTTTGTGAGTAGAAGGTTCTTGTGTAGGTTTTACTATGTTGTACTTTTTGGGTACCCATCTCATTGTTGGTGCCTTGTTGGTAGGGGTCAATTGTTGTTGATTCTTGGGTAACCAAATCTGCTTCGTACCTTGATTATATTTAAAGTTTTGTAGGTACATTGTAGGTATCCATCTTGGGGTGATGGGTGTGGAGAGGGTATGCTAATGACGAGGTTTAGCCTTAAGGGTTGAAAAGGATTTTGGAGGGATTTTGATGACTGAGGGGGTTGATGGTGTTGCCTTGGTAACCAAATAACCTTCTCTCCATTGTAATATCCTTAGGAAATCAATAATTTCTTGTTGATCCACCTAGGATTTCCCATCCTTGTGATTGTGTTAGTGTGTCGAGGTGTAGAGGTCCTTGGTTGAGGTTTTGGAACTTGATGATGAAATTGTCATTGTTGAGGTTGTTGTGATCTTTGAGGGATCCATAACTCTTTCATGTTGCCTTGTGCTTGAAGTAGATCTTTCCTAATCCACAGCTTCCTTGTAGGGGTGAGGGTTTGTGGATAGTTTTGGGCTATTGTTGTCTTGCGATGCAGTATTACTTCTCCATTCAGTTCCGTCTTTGCAAAATCATCCGTCTCTAATAACCCAACCACAAAGGTTCTTCCATTGTTGGTCAAGGTAGCTGTTTGTTGTCTCCAGTCAACTTGACAGTAGACTTGGTAGCACCAAGTTCTCCCTAGTACCACATGTTCATCCATTACTCCTGTAGGCATCACAAAAATCTACTTGTGACAACATGGTCATTGACTTCATTAGTGAGGTTTACATAGCCTAGTGGTTCTATCAAAGTACCATCAATTGATTGTACTGTAATAGTTGTTGATATGAGGTTTACCTAGTGATTTCCAAACCTATTGAGAAATGAAGTTATTGCTTGCTCTCCTGGGTCGATTAATGCTTTCATTCCTATAGATGATCCTTGTGTTATTTGCAACACTTCACAGTAGAAGGATATCCTCTCCCTCTTTCAATACCTCCTGGACTTATTTCAGAGCCAAGTGCTCCCTCAGCTTTCCTTCCCATCATACTTTTGCCCCTTCCTCTTCCTGCAGACTCCACCCAATTCAGACTCAAAGACTTCATGAGTTCCACTGCATCATGAATGTCTCTCTTCAAAGTATCCTCCTGTTCAGGAACAATAGCTGCTTCTCTTTCAGGATGCATACTCTCAATCTCTAGCATCTTAACAAATTTCCTCGGCTCTTCCTGTATTCCCAACTGCCTCAGACGCTTCACCTTCCACTCCTTCTCTTTCGCAACTCTGACACCTTCCTCAAAGCTATCTAGATTCTTTAGCTCCACCTTCAGACGGAGTGTCACAAACCGGTCTCTCTTTATCATCTACGGGGGTACTTTAGGAATCAAAGCCTCACACTATAGACTCCATAGTCTACCAAACTCAATCAAATACTCATCCACATCCTGACCATCCTTCCACTGAATTTTGCACAACTCTTTCCACACATCATTCTGGCTTCTCACATGAGCAAACTGCGCTAAAAAAGCAGCTCTAACTACATGATACTCAGGGTCCTCCTGATGAGCATTCCTGTGTGTAGTCACAAACATCTGTAGCCATGCTTTTGCGTCACCCTGTAAAGCAATAAGTCAAAATTTGGGAAAGGATCTCTGGGGTTGCTCTGTCCTTCATCAAAGCTGCAAACTCCATCTTTTCCAGAAATTTAAATGCACTTTCATGCGCTAATCCCCAATATTCTGGAAAATCCTGAGCCATCTCTTCAACTTCTTGATTTCCTCACTTCCAACCCACACTCAATTTTGTAACTGAAGTGACACCTCCTCCGTGGAGGCACCAAAACCGTGACTACGAAAAAGCATTAGAGCTAAACTAAGCCTTTTGTTAGATATCAATGCTTCACTCTCTTGTAACTACACGGTAACTAGCTAACTCTACTTGTGAGGCCCCCATATGAGGAGAAGGCATCAGAGTAGCTAGGTCATCTGGTAGGTCTTGGTTTAGACACTAGATGGGGGCCATGTGTGGCCTGATGGCTGGATGGCTTTAGATAGAGTTGGTACACTACCAACTAGGCTACATGCAAGTGCGGGAAGGCATTCCATGACTGACCGCACTAAGGGTAGATGGAGCATTTCTAGGGGAAGCCCACCCTTGGGTTGCGGGGCCCGTTTGGAGCACCAGATGATCCTAGATGGCTCTAGGCCAGAAAAGGGCATCCGCCATTTGACTGGACCAAAAAAGTGCATCGACCATATTTGACATGGTAGACTGGGCTCTATGTTAAAACCCTAAGATCTCTCTAGATAATTGTTATGCATAAACATGCATAAATCAGGCATAAACTCAACCACCCAACCACCCCCGAGCCCAAGGGATGCACACATGAATAATAAATGAAATACATCATACCTCTACCTTGATGTCCCATACCATCAAGAGGTATAACTCCAATCCAATAGGATGTAGCTATAGTGTGAAATGGTAGATGGGTAGATAAGAACCTCTACACAAGAGAGCATAACATAGCCTTGGCCTCATAAGAACCCAAGATCCCTTGAGTGTGCCCCATGCCCCTATTATATAGGAGGGCCCTCACGTGACTCTTGACTTTTCATTCCTCATGTGTGACCCTTGGATGCCTGACCCTAACATTAACCCTTAAGGTTAGTCCTAACCCATGCTCCACTAGAGCTTGTTCCCATGCTCCCATGCTCACAAGCCTAATGTGGGTTAGCCTCCTAGTATATGCACACATAATGTGTATATAACATAGCACATATAATGTATATATAACATACTTCCCCTCTCTCAAAAAATTGCACTCTTGCAATGAAAAGAAGGAGAACTGCGCTGAACAATTTCAACCGACTCCCAAGTCAAATCCTGAATTTCCCTATCTTTCCACCTAATTTTAACCTCAGGGATAAGTCAACTACAAAGTTTCCTTTCCCTGAATTCATGTACCATATCAGGTTCATGTGGAACATAGGATAAATCTTCAACTTCAACGAGTTCTTGAGGAGTAACTGTGTTATCCTCACCTCCCAGTTTCCCTTTCAATCTATTGATATAAAAGATTGGATGAACTCTAACATGTGGAGGTAGTTTTAAGTTCAAACGCAACCGTGCCAATCCGATGTATAACTCGAAATGGACCACAATATCTAGGAGATAAATTCGAGCATTTTTCCCCATTGACAAAGTCTGAGAATCTTTAGGAACATTAAAATAAACCAACGCTCCTGGTTCAAAAGATCGAGATGAGCATCCCCTATCAGCATAAAATCGTGCCCTATCTTGAGCACTCCTGATAGAATCCCAAGCTTCGGTCAGCATTTCTTGCATATCTCGCAAGAAATCCCTCGATGCATCAAACTCGATGTCCTTAAGACCGACATCAATAGGTGCCCTGGGTTAATATCCATACATAAGTATGCACGGACTAAAACCAATAGCCGTATATTTAGAACTGTAATAGGTAAATTCCATCATTGGAAGATATTTTTCCAATATGATGCTTTTCCTAGAGACATATGCACGAAGCATATACACTATAATCTGATTCATACACTCTGTTTGCCCATCAGACTACTGCAGATGATCAGAGCAATTCACATTCAAAGTAACTCCTCGTTTTGTAAACCTTTCGGAATAAAGTAGGAAAGCATGGCATTATAACAGTAGCAACCAGGGATTCATCGATGTCCCGACATACCCACATCTGCATATGGAATAATCGACATCTCGAGTTACCCATATCAACATATAGAGTCATCAACGTCTCGATGAGTCATATATGTCCATCCGTAAACAATCAGGTTGACTATATAGATCACCTAAAGTACGAAACTAGAGAAAGAAATGCCAACAAAGGAAGAATCCAAATTTTCTTATCCGAACACAACAAGATAAACTTGTTTGAACTCTAAAGAAAGAGATTTCAACAAGTGAAAATGCCAATGAGATTACCCTCATCAAAACATGTAGTATAGATAAAAGAAATCTATCTAGAGAATGCCCACAATATAACTTCTAGTGAATTTAGAAAATAAGATTGTCTTTGAATGTTGAGGACAACATGCTATGTGATGTAAGCAAAGCAACAATCTTGAGCCCAAATTATCACATAAGATAATATATGTGAGGGATCACTAGCGTCCCATACCACTATGATACCACCCATACATACCTTAACAATTTGAAACTCCCTAGTATGCTGTCTAGGAAATATGAATAAAATCCTGTATAAAAGGAATAAGATGGCCTTATCCAGACTTTCACATACTAAAACCTGTCTCTATATACCTGAGACTACATCAAGGAATAACTCCTTCTGAGTACATCATTAGAAAAGAAATTGAACTATTGGCACCTTTCTAATGATAACTACCCAAAACACAATAAAGTTAGGGTAGAAAAATAACTCACCTAGATATATAAGCAATTAGGTATCCGAGTTGGAATATATACAAGAGTATAAGAAATATACTCCAAAATAATGTGCAAAAAATGAAGGCAAATGCTACCTTTAAAGCACATGTAAAAAGATCAAAAGATCCTTATAAAACCATGGATAAAAGCATAGAAGCTCCTTAAATCCATGAAAACCATAGTTGATCATAAAAATCAATGCATACCATCTAATGGACATTAATCATGCCAAAAGAAGCATTAAAATTGGTGGCCAACTCATCAATCCGGAGTATATGAACATTGTGTTGTTCAAATAAAACTCCAAAGTAAGAAAGTGAAACACATGTGTGTAACACTCAATAATAAACCCCTAGACACAAGTGATCTAGGTAGAACCTGATGAGTCCATAAAACTTGGAAAACATCCAATAAAAATCCACCAAAATAAACCGATCAACTGACCCATGATAGAGGCTTAAGAAATTAAGCACAAACCACACTTAAATAAGTGCAAAATAAATTATCATGGAAAAGTGTCAAAGGTGAAACACACTTTGAACGTAAATTATAGCCATCAAAAGAAATTAAGGAACATGTCCAAAAAGAATGGCTAAACAATGGTAAAAAATCATGAATACATCGTTTAGAATTAATCCAAACATAAATATCCATTAATACGAGGTATAATCGTATTAATAATATGCGAATAACTCGCATCTATCTAATGTCAGTACGAGAAATGTACTTCAATATTAAATAACCCTCGAAAATATTAAATTCTTGAGAAAAAGAATTATCATGATTTTTTTCATAATTTTTTCCTAATTTTATAGGGCCTCAAAATATGATAATTTTGAATTCCACCAAACCTATCTTATGGCATTCCAAACCTATATTTTTCCAAAAAAATGTTTGGCAATTTAATTTGCTAAAATACCATTGATATTTTAAAAATACCAATTTTTAATATTTCTAAAAATAATTTCAGAATATTCCTAATTTTTCCCGAGAATCCCATCGTTCACGAAATTTCCAATTCCGCCCGACAATTCTCAAATCCAATGAAAATTTACAATTTTAATGGATTTTTCTAATTTTTTGGGTCAAAAAATATTTTTAAAGGAATTTGAATGGTCATGGGCACCCGAATGGACACACCACATGCCAAACACCAACCCCACATTTTTCTAAAATTTAAAATAACCTTTGTCTAATTTTTCACTAATTTTCAAGAATTTTTAAAAACTTTTAAATTACCCCGAACGCATTTAGAATACGAACGGTCAAAAAATTTCAGAATTCCAATGATTTTCCTGGAATACGGAAAGCCAAAAGTTTTGGGAAAATGAAAAGACAAAAAAAAAATTGGAATGTGAAAGGTCAAAGGTTTCCGGAATACGGAAGGTCAAAAGTTTTTTCAGAATTCGGAAAGCCATAAGGTTTCGGGAAAACGGAAAGCCAAAGGTTTTCCGGAAGTTGAAAAGCCAAGAAATTTCAAGAAGAAATTTTCAGAGATTTTTTTTCTCAAATCCCCTATTTTTCAGTATTTTCCAGGCTTTTGTCAAGCTTTTTTCTGAAATATTATCAAAAAGTTTTTTTTAAATAAAAAACTCATTTTTTAAAAAAAGGAGAAAAAATGAAAAATAAGATTTTTCAAGCTTATAATTGGATTTTGATTTTTTTAGGGAGGGGCATTTTTTTCCGCCGGCTGTGCTGCTGTGCGCAGCCCCCCCTCCCGTCGCCTGCGCATAGAGAATTGTGAGAGAGAGGGACTCTCTCTTCTCCCCTCTCTCCTCCCTTTCCTTTCCATTTCAAACTATCTCCTCCAATCTCTCTCTCTCTCTCTCTCTCTCTCTCTCTCTCTCTCTCTCTCTCTCTCTCTGTTAATCACAAAGATTAACTTAATCCATGATTAAGTTTTTAATTAAACTTTTTTTAATCATAATTATCATTAATTATGATTAATGTTAAAAAAATCATTTTAAAGAGATTTTCTCACAGAAAAAAGAAGGAAAAACCAGATTTGAGAGGGGGAGAGAGTCCCACGCACACGGGAGAGCATCTCATGCATCAACACGCTGTCCCCTACTGAATTTCAGTAGAAAATTGACAGAAATTTGATCGCATTCCCGCGAAAAAAACCCACAAAAATGTATAAAAATACATTTTTAATCATAAAAATGCTCAAAAAATTCCTTTAAAATTTAGTTAAAAAAATTTCTAAAAAATTCTAGAAATTCAGGGAATCCATTCTACAAAAATATCCACCATAAACTTAATGGTATTTTTGTAAAACATTCCATTAATACTTGATTTTAACCATAAAATAGGAAAAAATAGCAACGTCGATTCGTCCATTGAATTGTAGTAACACATGTTCCAATCACCAAATAGATGATCTACGTGCAATTCATCAACACAAATCAACAAAACATAATAATTTATTAGTAAATATTAAAATTTACTAAAAAAATCAACAATTAAATAGAGATTGGTCTGATACCACTGTTAAAACCCTAAGATCTCTCTAGATAATTGTTATGCATAAACATGATTAAATCAGGCATAAACTCAACCACCCAACCACCCCCGAGCCCAAGGGATGCAGACATGAATAATAAATGAAATACATCGTACCTCTACCTTGATGTCCCATACCATCAAGAAGTGGTATAACTCCAATCCAATAACATGTAGCTATAGTGTGAAATGGTAGATGGGTAGATATGAACCTCTACACAAGAGAGCATAACATAGCCTTGGCCTCATAAGCCCCCAAGCTCCCTTGAGTGTGCCCCATGCCCCTATTATATAGGAGGGCCCTCAAGTGACTCCTCAGTGACTCTTGACTTTTCATTCCTCATGTGTGACCCTTGGATGCCTGACCCTAACATTAACCCTTAAGGTTAGTCCTAACCCATGCTCCACTAGAGCTTGTTCCCATGCTCCATGCTCACAAGCCTAATGTGGGTTAGCCTCCTAGTATATGCACACATAATGTGTATACAACATAGCACATATAATGTACATATAACACTCTATATAAGAGCAAACCCATAAAAGATAAATTTAGGAATTTTGGGAATTATTCGAGTCCCATTTCTTATAGGATTGGTTGGAAACTCGGTATTTTTGTGTAGTTTGAGCTAACATCTATTTTGTTGAGATATCGAGCTCGTCTAGTGAGGCGGTGGACACTGATGACCCGCCTAGGGGATAGGCCCCACACTTACACCACTGGCATGGTTGGTGAGATCATGGGAGATATGCGGCCAGTGGGATGACAGGCTGTGTGACAGCCATTCTAGAGACTGACATAGTTATAGCGCCAGCTCATTTAGTCGGGTTCACACTATAGAGAACCCGTGTATGTATTGGTTGAGTACCTTTCATATTATGTGTACTCTTATTCTTGTATATGGTGTGTTGAGTGTTGAGTGAAGAAGAAGAAGATTTTCAGCCTCTCACCTTGTGTGTTCTCTATTAGGGTTTTATGAGTGTGTGTGTGTGCTTGCAAGAGCTCAAGCTCTCTTCTCCCCTGCATCTTTTCATGGTATCAGAGCCTGGTTCGTGCTAAGGGCTGAGCTGCAAGCAAGAGAACCATAGGAAGCGGTACGAGGGTAAGAGCTTCAACTACTCTTCCCTATTTGTGTTGGTGACTACACCCTTGTCGGGAGCTCTACGGGAGGCACCGGCAACGATCTCTGATTGAGGAGCTTTCTTCGCGGGAGTAAAGCTACAGGGCAACTATATTGTCCTATCGGATGTCCTATCGGACACCGTTTTTTGGGCCGAAAACGCGTTTCGGGTGCGTCTGGACCTCCGTTTTTCAGAAAGCAGGCGATTTCGAGCACTGCGGGTAAGTCATCAATTCTCTGCAGAACTCTGTTTTAAGAACTGCAGGAAGACAGATTGACTGTGCAGACACTGTGGGTGCTGCAAAGAGGCCTACAGTTGCCATTGGGTGTATGTATGCACATTGAGGTCACAGGTTGTGACATTTGAGAGTACTACAGTACCGCTGTGCAGAAAATACAGCAGTTTGTGCAGAAAAACCAGAGTGCAGTTTTTGGTAAAATTGTGTGTTTGGCAAGATGTCAAATGATGGGATAACCCAGATTGTGGCTGAGAAGCTTGATAAGAATAACTTCCATGCTTGGAGGTTCAGGTTGACGAATTTCCTGATGGGAAAAGGCTATTGGGACTACATAGAAGGTGAGCATGAAGAGGTACCGGAGATACCAGATATAAATCCGACTGCTGTGCAGATGTGAAAGAGTTTAAAGACTGGAACCAAGGAGCCAGGAAGGTTATGTATTGGCTCTCCATTAGTATACAGGACACCATGATTGGGCACATTCAGGATGCCAAGTCCCCCAAGGAGGCATGGGACACCTTGGTAAAGCTTTATGAAACAAATACCAAGGCACGTAAGATACAGTTGAAGAATGAACTTCATACTGTGAAGAAAAAGAGCATGTCTGTGAATGACTATGCGCTGAAGATAAAGGGTATTGTGGAATCCCTTGCATCTATTGGTGTGTCAGTAGATGATGATGACAAGGTGGAAGTCTGTCTACGTGGTCTCGGGCCACAATACAAAGCGTTCAAGACATCCATTTAGACTCGGGAAAACATTCCCAACTTTACAGATTTGGTGTCTATGCCGATTATCGAAGAGAAGAGCTTGGGTGAAGACCAACAGTCTTCACAAAGCAAAAACAGTTCAGAGCAACAGGCCTTCTACACGAGTTCAGGAAGAGGACGAGGTAGAGGAGGCCGTGGGGTGGACGCGGTCAAGGAGGTGGCCGAACAGGTAATCAGAATTATGGCCAGCAGGCAGCAGAGCAGGCAGCAGCAGGGCAGCAGCAACAACAACAGTCCCAGAATCAACAACAACAACAACACGCAGGTGGAAGAGGCAAATTCAGAGGAAGGGGGAGTCAAAGAGGCCGTGGAAATTGGCAAAGGTAATATAATGATGCACGTGAATGCTATTATTGTGGTAAGCCTGGACATGTGCAAGCAGAATGTTATAAGAAGCAGGCTTACATGCAAAATGGGAAAGTGCAGCAAAACAACTATGCATCCTCAAGCAGAAATAATGAGGATAATGAAAGGTTGTTTGTTATGCAGCATGTCGTGAATGCCATGTCTGAAAATGTTGATGCAGCACAAAAAGATAATGTATGGTATGTGGATTCAGGCGCTTCGAACCACATGACGAGTCATGGGGAGTGGTTCAAGGAGATGAAAAACCCGGAAAGACCAGGTTTTGTGGAAACAGGGGATGACACTGCTCATCCAATTGCCCATGCTGGAGATGTGCCATTGTCTATGCAGGATGGCAAAGTGAAGTACCTTGCAGATGTACTTCATGTACCGAACATAACAAAGAATCTGGTTTCAGTTGGCCAGATGATTGAGCAGGGTTTGCAGGTTCGGTTTAACCCTGATGGTTGTTATGTTGAAGATTTTAAAGACAAGTGCAGGTTGGTTGCAAAAGGCAACAGAGTGGGCAGAATGTTTACATTGAATGTAGACATGCCTGAAATGAGTGCTGCGATGTTTGCAAATGGTTCAGGAATTGTTGCAGACACAGACATTTGGCATAAAAGGATTGGACATATAAATGTGCAGAGATTGAAGTCTATGCAGACAAAAGGAATTGTGACAGGGCTGCCAAAATTTAAAGTGGAAGGTATGCAGAAAATATGTGAAGCATGCCAATTTGGGAAGCAAACAAAGCATGTGTTTCCACGTAACAGATATGTGAGCAGAAATGCACTAGATGTTGTGCATTCAGATGTATGGGGTCCTACGAAGACCATATCTATGGGAGGCTGCAGGTATTATGTGACTTTCATTGATGACCACACAAGAAAAGTGTGGGTATATTTCATGAAGGAGAAGAGTGAGGTGTTCACTCACTTTCAGAATTTCAGAGTTTTGGTTGAAAAGCAAACAGGAAAATATGTAAAGTGCCTAAGGTCAGATGGAGGGGGAGAGTACTTCTCCAATGAGTTCTCTGAATTTTTGAAGAAGAATGGTATTCGGAGACAGTTTACATGCAGATACACTCCACAGCAAAATGGAGTTGCTGAGCGGAAAAATAGGCACATTGCTGAGATTGCGCGAGCATTGATGGAAGAGAAGAATATGCCGCATTGCTATTGGGGCTGAGGCTATTTCTACAGCAGTATACATCATGAACAGGACTCCAACTGTGCAGCCATGCATGATGTAACTCCAGAGGAGAGGTTTACTGGCAGAAAACCAGATTTGTCTCATCTGAAAGTCTTTGGATGCATTGCATATGTGCATGTGCCAGATGAGCTGAGAACTAAGCTAGATCCAAAAGCTGAAAAATGTGTGTTTATTGGATACTCCCTTGAGCAAAAGGGATACAGGTGTTACAACCCTGCTACACGTGAGTTGAGGGTAAGCAGAGATGTTGTCTTTGATGAGATGAGCAGCTGTTATGCTGCTGAAAAAGAAGCTGTTGGGGCTGATGTGAGTGGAAGTGTGGTTGCACAGAATGCAGGTCAGCAAATCACAGTCTTTGAGTGGACCAGGAGAGTCCTCATCTAGTGGGTCTATTGATAGACCATGGAGTGGCAGGCTGCGTCATAATACCAGTCGTGCAAATGTGATTAGTACATTACGTAAAGGAAAAGAGAAAGTGGTTGAGCCCCTTGGTATGCCTGACATTTCTGCAGGGCATTCTCATGTTGATGGATAGTGGCTCAGATATGAGCCTTGATGAGGAGCTTGGGATCCTAGCTATGAGAACACCTGGTGTAAAGAAGGCTATGGAAGCCATGAATGAAAAGCTGCGAAGATCAGGGAGAGTGAAGAACCCTGTGCAGAGATTTACATATGATGGTTATGTGGCACATCACTATGTATATATGGCAAAGGTTGTGCAGGTTGTAGAGCCCACATGCATTGATGAGGCTATTGGAAATGTGTGTTGGGAGAAAGCTATGGATGAGGAGATGGATGCACTATATGGAAATGAAACTTGGGATTTAGTGCAATTGCCTGAAGGCAAGAAAGCCATTGGGGATGCAAGTGGGTGTACAAAGTTAAACATAATAGTGATACATAGCGTTTTCTCATGTATTGCTCCAATACATACAAAGTTTCTCTATCATAAGCTGGTTCATTTACTAAAGTGTTGCAAGTATACTCCCATTTGTTCTTTGCATAAATCCAACCAAGTAACCATGCGCTGATTGTTGTCTCCAAAAAACTTTGAAGCTCCTCTATATTTTGATTCCACATCTTTGCAAAAATCAAGTAGGTTTCGGGCATATTCCACATTACATTGTAGAGGGTATCATCAAAAATTAGCGTGTTATTTCCATCCAGGTCATGAAAAATTCTCCATGCTACATCCAAGTTTTTGTGGTATACAAATCGATATCCAATTAGAAGATCCGTCTTTTGACATGCTGCTTTTGATGGTGCCGAGGAAAGCACAACTCAAGAATGCGTCGAGTCCTTTGTAGTCTATTAGTACTCCAGATCCATACCTCAAACCATTGCATACAAAAATCAAGGAAAGTGAATGCATCTTTGCGAATCAAACGCCAAAACTTGTATTCTCTTCCACAAGATGCATATGTTTGGCCCAGTCTAGACATACGTCACCAATGGTGGTGGAACTCTTTTGCTTCTAGGTACATGAGTCACCAATGATGATTGGTGCCACCTCAATAGTAAGTTTTCTGTACACTTGAAATCAAAGCTATGTGCTTCAACATATCCTGTTGAAAACAAAATGTATGGTTAATGGACATTCAAAATTTTAAATAAATACATTATGTGCCAACAACAACATAAATTCATCCATGATATGGATGGTCTTAAACCTTCATAGACAAACGCTCCAATACCTCAGAAGTTTAACCAAAAAAATAAAAGAGCGAGTATATTGTCAATGCTAAATTTCATCAAATTTATTGAATATGATGTATAAAAGATTTTCACTGTTGAGATAATTGAGTCTATCCAAATTAAATTATAATATTCATAGCCTTACACCTTGACAAGGCAATATCTTCAATAAAAAACAAACACATCTTCATTGCAATCGAATTGTAAATATTGACAAAAGAGATAATCAAATTACAGTAAGTTTGGAGGCATTTGATTGCTTGATGTAAGAGACAGTTATCTTTTGGATTAACACATCCCTTGAAAGGGCTATCATCAATAAGCAATGTATTCTTCTTATTGCAAATATCTTGGCACTGATTCCAAACCTTGAGTAAAGGTTTAAACATAGCCTCAACAGTAGGCTTATCTGGCCTATACACTTTTCAAAGATTATGGATATAACATTCTTCTTGTCCCCACACCATAAAGAAATGATATTTCTTATGTGCATACTGTTCAAGAGTGTTTACATAGGCACAAACATTCTTGTGTAGCAATACCAACATGAAAGTACTGTGGCAAATCTCATCCAAAAATTCAAAACACCCGGGGCGAATAACAATTGTGGTGCGACCAATATCAATTCGAATACAATTTGTTTGTGGATGCCTCTTCTCTTCCTTGTTGAGTAAAACTCCATTCAGATCAAGTATAAGTGCATGTTTCTTTATGGTGATTGCACAAGGAATATTTTCTGCATACGATACAAAAGAATGATAACACTTTAATACATACTTAACAATGTTAAAACAAGTGATCCTATATTATCAATGAGAGCTAATTACAACAAAACATCCACAAGTTTACTTTCGTTTCATGCTCCCATACTCATCTATGACGATGGCTCCTAGACTTGATTGCATTTCCCTATTGATTGGTGAAGATTGAAATACTAATCTATCTCCATCTCTCTCAAAAGAATATAAACTTCCTAGAGGCCTACTCTTTTGTGTATCGGAACGTAGCTCCTCAACACGTTGCTCTATTTCTTGCGCACTTAACTTGTGATTGTTAGAAGCAGTTGTATCTGCAAAAACAACTCTCGCTGAGAACCATACTTTTTAACACACAAAATTGCTGAATAAATCATATTAAATAACATCCTATTAAAAAGATCTACCTTTAGTTTTCTTGGCACCCTCTGCCCCGCCGCCGCAGAGTCCTTGATTTCAACTATTCTCTCTTTATTCATAGCATATGTAGCCTCGTCAATTTCTTCAACACCCTCTGCCGCCACAGAGTCCTTGATTTCAACTATTTTCCCTTTATTCGTAGCACATGTAGCCTCATCAATTTGTTCGATAATCTCTTCTTGTCTCTCCTTGGTTGCAAAAGTCTCTTGAAGCTCTTCATTAACTTTATCTTTATTCTCACTAACCTCAACATTAACTTGCAAATCAGGAATGTCCTTAGTCTCTTTAGTCCTATCACTTGAAGGCCTTGAAGATGTTTGCAAAGCTGAATCATCGATGTGATCTACCTCCACCATGTTGTCTTCATTATTTCTAGCATTTGAATCATGAGAGTTGATCTCTCTAGTAGGGCTTTCATGATGATGTTCTAGTTGAGCAATGTTATCTTCGTCTTTCCCTTCTTTGTATATATCTATAAGATTAAAATAAAATGCTATTACTTTTAGGATTTAAATAATACACCAAGGATAATACTAGTCATTTTTATATCTACACATATACTTTGTATCCAAACTTAGATTACTCAACATTGAGTGATGTACCATAATGAATTAGGAACCATATTACATGCCAAGACTTTCACATAAGGGTCAAACTTGAGTTTGAGCCTCACTTACAAGGGCAAAGTAAAGATCGCTCAACTTGAGATTGTGCCTTGTGTTAGAAGACATCCCCAAGGTTGAACATAAGTGGAGATACGGCTCAAACTTAAGTTTAAGCCTCACTGCTACACTAGGATATGGAGTAAGTGTAATTTCTTAATAGTAAGTGTGTATCATCATTTGTATTAGGCTCAAACTTAATTTTGAGCCTCGCCTTCTACACTAGGATATGGAGTAATTTCTTAATAGTAAGTGTGCATCATCATTTGTACCAGACGTTGGCATGAAATAAAGGATAATTAGAATAGAAATATCCACTTTAATAGAAAAATGTTAAAAGTGAATCCAAAAAAGCCAATGTATTAATCAAAAGACTAATAATTATTTTAACAAATCCACACTTTGAACAAGACCTATGTTAATATTAGTAGATAAGCTCACCATTCGTTGTACATTCATAAGCACTATCAATGCACTTTTCTACCTTTCTTTGGTTGAGATCTTGATGGGCTATGAGCATGGAAAGCCTTGTTGACATCTGTATCCCCAATCTTCTCAACGGCCATAGTGACCCCAACATTTGAAGCTTCCATGGCTTTTGCAGTATCCAATATATCATCACCATTCCCACCTTCATCATCATTTTCATGCCTTCCAATATCTTCAAAATTTTCTTCGGCATCCTCATTGAATAGAGCATCATTCCCTTGGTCCTCTTCATTCCTTTGCCCAACATCTTCAAAGTCTATAGCATCCCCAAATTCTTTATCATCATATGTGTCATTTTTGTTGTCAATATCATCACCTTCGTCTTCCTCCTCTGTACTTGGCGGGTCGTCAATGTGAAGATTTTGAAGGTTCTCTTTTTCTGCATCATCTAGTGTTTGCTTCGCCACTTGCACCACACCACTCTTGCATGGATGGGTGACCGTCTAAAAGAGCAGAGCACTTTGATTCTAATGCCATCGCTTCCAAATCATCTTTGCATAAAGAAATACATCGTCTCTTCTTTAGCAAGCTCTCCTCTAGCACAACTCCACTACAATATATCTCTACAACATAGCTGTGTTCAGGACAAAACCCTGTGATGAGACCGTCAATAAAGCCTTTGTCGATGAATTCTCTATTTTGGCCACCCACTAGAGCCTGAGATGAATACATTTTTTGTGAGAACCTTATCAATGGCCTCAAACTTGTCAACCTTGCTGATGAGAAGAATAACAGTTGCAATCTCAACTGTTCCAGATGTCCAGGCATCATCTTTTTGTGTGTGGATCATGCCAAATTCATAGTGCACCTTTGATTGGCTAGAAATCCCTTCGATAATCATTCCAATGGTGATGAAATCAACAAAACACACAAGAATATATTCATATTGTGAGTTTAGTGTGTTCAAAGCAAGTGCCAACTTGGAGAAAAATTGTGACGAGAGCTACTCCTTTGTACCATGTAGGTCCATGATTGCCAGTTGTGAAATGGTACATGCTCTTCACTACCTCTTCACTACAGAAGGCTATAATCTTTGTCATATCAAAACCCATCCCCCTAATTGTCCAAGGAATATACTCTTGTTGAGATACAATACCCATAGATGCTCTATAGAGTAAAGTTACTACACTTTTTGGAAGTGAAGGATTTTTTTTTGAACGATTAAGAGCGTCCCTAACAAAGGACTGGCTGTAGCGTCCCTAACAAAGGACTGGCTGTAGCTCCTCAATTGATTATACTCATACTCCCCTAGCTTATATGTCTCACACACGTGTTCCCAAGTCATTTTTTCCCTTGTCAGATCAAAATAGAAGGCGGTTATTGCATCTTTGAGCACTCGATCTGTTTTTAGCTTCCAAGCCATCTCCTCCATATCCATTCTTTGATGGGTTTGCTTTCCCTTCTTAAGCAATATTCTATTGTCAAGAAGTGCTGTTTGAATGTCCAAAACTTCACTCTTTTGAAGGCCTAAAATGCACCTAAACAACGTTGGGCCTAGCGTGACTGTTTCTGGTGCCTGCTGAATTTGCCCACTCTTCAAAGTTGGAAGTTTGGGATTTTGATCAAGACCTTTAGTTTGAGTTTCGCCCTTTGTATTTGGTAGCAAGCCTTTTGCATATAGCCTCATGATCTTCACCCGATTCTGCCATGCATCATCATCACATAGAAGCAAGTGTAAATCATTTTTGACAAAATTCTTATGTAGTGTGTGCTCCGTGGTCTCCACAAAGGCCTACAAAGTTGCAAAGTAAGAAGTTAGCCCCCTTACTATAGATATCACAAAATATTAGGAGGAAACATGCATCTATGGATTTTCAATCATTTGGAGCTTATGCTCAAACTTGAGTTTGAGCCTCACTTGCCAGTGCTGAACTAGTATATAATGGTGATGCTCGATCTTAGGTTTGAGCGTCACCTCTGTATGCAAATCTAGCACTTGCAAGTGAGGCTCCAACTTAAGTTCGAGCCACAATTAGATATGCAAGTGCTACACCATCACAGAGAGGTGAGGCTTGAAGTTCAATTTCAAACCAAACTATTAAGTTTATGCAGTTTGAGAAGAAGCCTCACATGCATCTTTCTTATGCTACTGCTACACTTGAAACTATAGATCCGTAAAAGATATTATGAAAAGTAAAGAAGAAGTAATGTATGTCTATGATCTACCAAGATATAGCAAAGAGTCAAAAGAGTACCTTCCAAGACTCGTCCATCTTGGGTTGATTGACACCAGGCAAAGGTTTACTAGGACGACCGTTTGCATGCCATTGTGCTCGAGCTTGTAGAAGTTGATCGAGGAATGGCTCCTTTTGCATTAACTTTGCAACAGATAAATTTGCATCCTTGGAAATGTCACGAGAAATCTTGGGCGAGAAATTTACAATTATCTTTAATCTCCTGAACCTAAATTGTTGACGCAGTTGAGAGGTCACTTTAGCCATATTTAGAGCCTGCAAGCTTTTTGCAGCACTAATGGAGTGTTGACCAGAGATAATCCAATATTCAAGTTTATGAATATCTTTTTTTGCTAGTTTATCAAGGGGTTGTTTCGTAGCACGATTACAGGGCATCAAAATTGCAAGTATCTCCTCTTGCTTTGGATCCTCAATAAAGTCTTGGGTCAAAATATGAACCCAATCCTTATTTAACCTTCTATACACATAGTTTGAAGGAGTTGGATAACATTTCATCACATCAATGCTGAAGACCTCATTTAGACCAAAGGGATAATATCCCTTCTTTATTTCTAATGAGATCATTGCTTTGCTGCCCTTGTTTGGAGTCTCAACCTCCATTAGCTCGCGCATCTATCTCCTTTGAACCACTTGCTGGTTTTGTCCTTTACCTCTTTGAAGAGATTTCTTGAACCTTTGTAGAGTGCTTTGCCTTTCTCTTCTTTGCAAGTGCTTTCTCCTCTTCTTGCACCTGAGAGCCTGTGTCTTTAGCTGCTATTGTGCTTACATCAAGGACTTTTGTTTTCTCACCCTCCTTTTTATGTTTTGAAGAAGTTGCACCAGCATTTCTAGATGCTTCAAGTGCACTGTTCACTATGGCTCTGCCTTTTTACTCCACAATTTTCCTAACTTGAGTGGTGGTTGTCTCCTTTTTAGGTATGGACTTTTTTTTGTGAATCCAAAGCCTTGTTTGCATGCCTCACTGCTTTCACCAGGTCCTCCACATTATCCACCCTTGAGTCTTCTTGATTGGAAAAGTCAATAATCTTCAATCCTAGCTTTACAATAGAATTGTCCTTTCCTAGTTTACTGCCAATCATGTCTACTGGGTGAAAAGTGTCCAATGATAAGCAAAACTTATTTGCTTTTGTAGTTTCTCCTTCTATCAATACATTACATGTGAAGCATGGGTTTGCTCTTGCATCCACATCATCCTTAGCACCTACCACAATCCCCATATCTCCATATGATGTATCACCTTGAGACAGAAACAAATGGAGGACTCCTTTGAAGTTTGCACTAGCATCGTAGCTATCCACAAACCATTTTACTCCTTCTTGGTTACTCAATTTGAAGGTTTTATCCACCTTAATTCTATGAGTGACACTTTTAGCTTGAGTTGTTGTTTCGAGAGCATCCAGAGTAAAGATTGGTGCACCATGTGGTTGCGAGGTAGCGGGCGCTCTCTGCTAGCTTCCATTCCTGTGAAGCACAAAAAAAATTTCAAAACCTTAGAAAAAAATGGATTTAAATGCTACATATCAAATCAAAACCTATCAAACTTAAGAAACTTAATGCATGCTACAATTATTGATGCTTCACTTAGTTTTCTTGAATAGCGGGGGCCTCACTTGCATTTACTTAATCCATATAGAAGCTCGACTTAAGCTGGAGCCTAGATCTAAGTTGTGCACTCATATGCTAGGGTTACGCTAGCATAGAGAGGCAAAGCTCAAACTCAAGTTTGAGCCTTAAGGCGAAGTTCCATGTATGGGAGGCTTGAACTTAAGCTGGAGTCTAGATCCAAGTTGTGCACTCATATGCCAGGGGTACACTAGTATATTGGAGCCTTAAGGCCAAGTTCCATATAGGGGAAATCCAAACTTAAGCTAGAGCCTAGATCCAAGTTGTGCACTCATATGACAGGGGTACACCAGCATATAGAGACAAGGCTCAAGCTCAAGTTTGAGCCTTTAGGCCAAGTTTTATGTAGGAGAGGCTCGAACTTAAGCTGGAGCCTAGATCCAAGTTGTGCACTCATATGCTAGGGATACACTAGCATAGATAGGCAAGGCTCCAACTCAAGCTGGAACCTTAAGGCCAAGTTCCATGTAAAGTTAAGCATGGAGAATGAGCCTTAACACATAAGTTCAATCTGAAGTTCGAGCCTTAAGGCTGGTGTAGACTAGCATCGAGAGCAAAGGCTCCAACTCAAGTTTGAGCCTTAAGGCCGGGGTACACTAGCATGGAGAACGAAGGATCAAACTCAAGTTCGAGCCTTAAGACCGGGGTGCACTAGCATGGAGAGCAAAGGCTCAAACTCAAGTTCGAGCCTTAAGACCGGGGTGCACTAGCATGGAGAGCAAAGGCTCAAACTCAAGTTCGAGACTTAAGACCGGGGTGCACTATCATGGAAAGCAAAGGCTCAAACTTAAGTTCGAGCCTTAAGGCCGGGGTGCACTAGCATGGAGAGCAAAGGCTCAAACTCAAGTTCGAGCCTTAAGACCGAGATGCACTAGCATGGAGAGCAAAGGCTTTTTTTTACGTGTTCACCGGGCGCCGAGCAGGTAGTCGAGGGAAAATTTAAAATAGGGGCGCGGGCGCCGAGCGGGGGGGGGGGGGGGAATTTGAAATTCAAATTTCAAATGGAGAGGGGGCAATTTGAAATTCAAATTTCAAATGGGGGGGCGGCTGGGCGTGGAGAGGGGGGAATTTGAAATTCAAATTTCAAATGGGGGGCGGCTGGGCGGGCGATGGAGAGGGGGGAATTTGAAATTCAAATTTCAAATGGGGGGGGGGCGGCTGGTGGGCACTGTGGCGCGGCGAGAGGAGAGGGGGGACTGGCGGGCGGCGCTGCGAGAGAGGAGAGGGGGGGCGGGTGCGAGAGAGGAGAGGGAGGGGGCGGCTGTGCGATGGGGAGGGGGGGGCGGGGTGCGAGAGAGGAGAGGGAGGGGGCGGCTGTGCGATGGGGAGGGGGGCGGTGAGGAGAGGGAGGGGGGGCTGCGGTGAGGAGAGGGGGCTGCGCGATGGCGAGGGGGTTGGGGCTGCGAGAGAGGAGGGGGGGCAGTGAGGAGAGGGGGTTGGGGCTACGAGAGAGGAGAGGGAGGGGGCGGGCACAGAGAAGAGGGGGAGGCTCTGAGGGCGCTGCGAGAGAGGAGAGGGAGGGCGGGGTGCGAGAGAGGAGAGAGAGGGGGCGGCTGTGCGATGGTGAGGGGGGTGGTGAGGAGAGGGAGGGGGGGCTGCGCGATGGCGAGGGGGTTGGGGCTGCGAGAGAGGAGAGGGGAGGGGGCGGGCGATTGGGGCTGCGAGAGAGGAGAGGGAGGGGGCAGGCGATGGCGAGAGGGAGAGGGAGGGGGCAGGCGATGGCGCAGAGAAGAGGGGGCTGGCGATGGCGAGAGGGAGAGGCTCTGAGGGCGTAGAGATAAGGGGGCTAGTGATGATACGGCGGAACTTCGGCTGCGAGAGGCTCTGATATGGTGGAACTTCGGCTGCGAGAGGCTCTGATATGGCGACGGCGGAACTTCGGCTACGATATGGTGGAACTTCTTGTCAATTGATATAGACAATCAATGGGGGCGGGCGCAAGCGTCGTCATGGAGAAAGGAATTTCGATTTCATTGCCCAAGCCCAAGCCCAGGCCCAGGTCCTAGGTCCCAGGTCCCAGGTCTTTTGATTATAGTTAGTTTCACTTTTGCTTATATACCCTTCTTCACCCACATCCCACTTGTTCTCTGGGATTATTCTAGCTTCCCTCTCTATTCCTACTTGCTTGTGTAATAGACAAGGCTCAAACTCAAGTTTGAGCCTTGAGCTTGAGCTTGAGATTTCTTCTTTTCTTCCCTCTTTCCCCATACACCCAAGTATACTTTCAGCTTCCTACAACTTTACTTTCAGCTTCCTAGAAGCGAACTAGCATCCGCGGGTGAGGCTCAAACTTTTGTTGGAGGAGCCTACCCTTCTAGCTAACATATGCAAACTAATATATTATGCAAGTGAGGATGATAACTTTAACTGGAGCCTCCTAACAAACTAACATATGATGGTGAGGCTCATGAAGCCTCCTACTAACAAGCTAGCATATGCAGGCAAGGCTCAAGCTTTAGATGGAGCCTAGCCTCCTAGCAAACTAGCATTGATAGGTGAGATTCAAACTTTGGTTGGAGCCTAAACTCATGTTGAGATTGAATTACATTTATAGTTTTGTGTACTACCATAAAAACATCGCTTTGATCTTTCTTATTGAGATCTTGATCTTCTCAGGGATTGGAGGGTCTAAAACAAGGTGCTTCAGTGTTTCTCATTGATGGTTCTGCAAGGAAGGCACGCGGGGTTATTCATTCCATTGCAAACATGTGGTTTTCAACTCATTGGTGAGACATGTGTAGCAATACATGTTCAACAAAGCTTTGATGAAACATTTCTCATTCCATTTGCCACAATGGATGCAAGAACAATGTCTCAAGCAGTTGGAAGCATCATCAAATGGCCATTGGTCAACCTTGTTATGGACAAAGACATTACTAATACCAAAGAGGATAATTTTGCGAAACTTCTTGTTGATCAAGAAGATCACTTTATAGATAGGGAGAGCTGGAAAGAGAAAAGTGTCATCCTCTGGGATGACAACAGATCTACAAAACTTGGCAATGGAGTAGTATTGTTGGTCCACCCATACGAGGCTATAAATTGTAGAGAACTAGGGGAGAGTAGCTTGGGTGTCATTATAGAAGGATCTTTGCATCCAAGTTCAACTTGTGTTTCAGGTTTGAATTTGGTTAATTGGCCGATCAGGCAACTCACATTTGAGAATGGTGAACCATTAGTGAAGGACACAGAATCTTCTTCTATTGATGAGGGTATTCAAGATCACTTCATGCAAAAAAATATTGATAGCCTAAACAATTCAAGTGATGAAAAAGAGGATGATGATGTAGAGGGCAATGATGGCGATAGTTCTGATGACAGACACCATGATGCCATGATCATTGGCTATGATATCATTGAAGGGACGAATAAGAAAAGGAGCTATGTCCATAGGGTAAGGGTAATGAAAAATTACGATAAAACCCATGGAGCTAGCAAAAAATGTGATGTTGCAAACATTCACAATGTCGCAACCATTGCTTGTTGCGAGAAGCGAGTTTGTCAATTTGGAGATAGATCCAAAATCATGCAAGCTAGGGTACACTTTTGGGGACAGAGCTATAGTACACGATACACATTTGTACTGGATTGCATGGGCATGGCCTATAGACAAGGTCAAGATGACGAGTGCTTTGAGTTCACATTTGATGGGAAGAAGGTTTGTAGTAAAGCATGGTATGTAATGCATGGCATTGGTGAGTCAACGTTCTATAGGCTCAGAAAGAAGTTCTTGAATTGTGCATGTAATGTCAGTCATGGCAATAGTGGGATAATACGGAAGGGCATGACACATGTTGAGATGGCAAAATCAATCATACAGGGCTTCATAGATAATAATGCCGATCAAATGCCACATAGGTCAAGGACAACTATGCATGGAGCCCGTGAGACCCAACGTGTTCTAGCAGCAATGTACAAATAGGTGGACATATTGCGTGAAGTGAATGACACACTTGTCTCATTCGAATACCGGCCACTGTCACAACCATCATTCTCAAGATTGTGGAACACAGTTAGTTCAAGACAGTTAGTTCATAAAAAACAAGCACCTTCTCAAAATGCGACATTTGTACGGATCAAAAACTAGCACCTTCTCAAAATGTGACATTTGTACGACAATCAAGGTCAAGTTGGAATCAACAAAAAATCAAGAGGAGCGTGCTAGATACATGGCACAAAGAAGGGCACACATGTTGCAGCAAATGAGTTGTAGAAATCTATACTATGCTTGGAGAAGCTCTTCCGAAATGAACCCAAACATGTATTTGTGTATTATACATGATAAGATAAACCAAAGCAAGACTGCCATACCACAAATTAAACCAGTTCCTAAGCCTTTCAATGGGGTTGAGAGGCTTCTAGTATCCTTAACAAGAATGCTCACTCATGGACATGGACAAACAACTTATGGTCACTTTGCCTTGGGGTTGTGGCCAAGTGATCCCAACTTCACAATTTCATCTCTCTCTCAAAATGTTTAAGAAACTTAGAAAGAGGAGAGCAACACATGTATGGTGACTTGAGCTCACAAAACTCAGATGCAGAACCACGAACAGATCTTTTTTATTGTGTTTTGTCTACTATGGCCCTGCATGAGCATATGGAAGTGCTAAAGGAGAGAAACGCATATTGCAAGCAGAGCATTGAGGATGCAGATGCAGAGACACATGTAGAAACAAATGTGGATACAGAGGGAAATTGTTCTTCACATATGCAGAGTCAGTCTTTCATATGGAAGTGCTAAAGGAGAGAAACGCATATTGCAAGCAGAGCATTGAGGATGTAGATGCATAGACACATGTAGAAACAAATGTGGATACAAAGGAAAATTGTTCTTCACATATGCAGTCAATCTTTCATACTAACACACATGTGCAGTCAGTCTTTCATACTAACACACATGTGCAGGATAGGGGCAATGTCAATGCCTCAAGTTTAATGCCATCAAATTCAAGGACATTTTTCAAGAGATTGCCAAGGATGTTGTTGTTGCAACTTGACAATTGTGGTTCTGAAAATAAGAATCGTTATGTATTTGCCTATCTATCCCTTTGGTTGCACGAGGAGTGTTTGACATGGTGCAGCTTGGTTTTCTTATGGTTGGTCATACTCATGAAGATATTGATGCATTGTTTAGTCGCTTCTCTGAGAAGTTGAGGAAACAAACCATTTTCACATTTCCACATTTGATGAAGATCTTTAATGAGTGTGTTAGCATGCATCCAGCACCCTTTCTCCTACAAAAGGTGGCAGACTTCAAAGGCTTTGTCAAGGGATGCTTACATGATGGAGCCGATAGCTTGATTGGACATTCAAAGCCATTGCAATTCAGGTTTTATATAAGTGATGGAATACCTTTGATGCAATACAAAGTACACCCCAAAAATGTTGATTGGTTACTACTAGAAAGCGGTATAGAGTTAGGGAAGAGAAATGACCAGGGAGGACCTAAGCTTCTTGAAGGTTTTCCAAAAGTATTGCCACCCTTTGAGTATGTTAAGGAAAATGAGAAGGTTGTGGAGGGCTTAAAAAAACATGTCAATTGGTGGAAAGAGCACTTGCAAGAGAAAGGAGACCAAAGTGATTATGCTAAGTGGATCAATCCGGTCCTTGCCTATTAGGAGAATCTTATGCTAAACATGCAAACCCCTAGTGCAAGGGAAGACATTGGATTTCATGACTTTTGGCCAAGGAGTGTATGCAAAAAAGCTGAGCCTCTTAACCTTCAAGTGGAGGATGATGTAGATGAAAGGTTTGATGTAAATGAGGACCATTATCGTGGTCCAAACCTGCTGAAGAGTTCAACCCGACTCTTGATGTGTCTAAAGGAGATTTTGTGCTTGTACAACCTTGTGATGCAAATTACCCAATATGGTTGGGAGTGACAACAAGTGATGTTGATCAAAACAACAACTCGATAAACTACCTACAAGTTCAGATGCAATATTGGGCACCAATTTCAAAGAAGAAGACATGCAAGTGATGTGGAGGTTTATAAGGATTGCTGGAACAAGTATTGGCGAGAGAACAGAAATGATCCTCAGCGCTGGGAAGACACTAGCTGCATCATTTGGGCATGGAAGCCCAAGGGTGGATGACTTCCAGAGAAAATCAAGATTCTAAAGGCTATAATACTCAAGGCCAAACAGAATCAATTGAATCAACATGAAAGTGAGGCACCATCACATGTCAGTGCAGTTGAGCAAGAATGATTTGTTAGCACATGGGCAACTAGCTTCGTAATCTTTTAGCAATGTTATATGAAGCTACCAAACTCATAGTTCAATCATTATTCAGATTATAAGGCTTTCTTAAGCTTTTAGATTTATGGTTCACCCATTGTTCAAGAATTTTGATTCAATACAGATGGTGATCTTTTTAATTCTATCACCTAGTCTTTCTTACAACTTAAAGTTACATTGAATATCCTTTCTTTGTTAAAGTTTCTGTGTTTGATGGTCAACTGGAGGCTATGTGATATAAACAAACTTAATTCTTGGTGTGCATGTGTGTGTGTGTGTGTGCAGGTAAATTTACATCCCACCAATATTTGTTACAAATGTACAATTCAAATGCTTGTTGAGAACATCCAATAATAAATCTTGCATATCGCACAGCAAACATTGTATTGGATCTAACAAAGAATTGTCCCAAAATTGTGCATATTTCCCAAAATTCCTAAATTTGAGTTATAAGGTCCATAAATCAACACAAGCTACAGAGACCCCGAGCCTTCAGCATACAGCCTCCGTCCTCCATTGTTTCCAGCATGCCATCGAAGCTCCCTCAACAGGAGCACACGGCTGGGAGGCACCGCCATCTATTGTATCGAGTTTACAGTAATCATTTTTTTTAATTCTCCATACTATCAGTTTGTCTCTCTTGCATACGAGATCCTGCTATCTAGTGAGCACATACGTTTATTGTTTTCTTACATGGTATCAGAGCCTGGGCTCTAGCAAGAAGATTTGGTATTGTGTTTCTATTTGCGAACAGATTGTGAGAGATGGCTTAGCCTGCAAGACTTCGTATCCCACCATTCGGTGAAAGCGAAAAGTTGGATGGCTCAAATTACCCACTCTGGAAGTTCAAAATGAAGGCAATCCTGAGCGCATATGAGCTCTGGGATATAGCTACTGGGGGCAGATGTGAGGCCGGTTGCAATACTGGACCCGGCCAATGCAGGGCAACAAATAGTGCCAACCGCGACAGAGATTCAAGTGTGGACAAGAAGAGATGCAGATGCACTGTGTTCTATTGTCTGCAGCGTGAACGATTCAGTCATGGCATTGATTCAACATGTCACCACAGCAGAGGAGGCATGGACGGTCTTAAAAAACCAATACGAGACCACGAATCAGATGCGGATCTAGAATCTGGAGAATCAACTCGCAAACGAGCGACTAGTGGAGTCTGAAAACGTAGAAAAATTCATCACAAGGGTGAAAAACCTGCGCGACCAGATGACTACGATTGGCATCACCATCACACAAGCGAGGATCTAGCACGAAGGTGCATACGGATTCTCCCGCCTAAGTACGACGGCCTTGTTATAGCACTGAATACGCAGAACAAAAATCCACCCCTCAACTTCGAGGATTTCAGCGCCATGCTTTTGACGAGGAACGGAGAAGATTCAGCTTTTTGGGCTGGAACAAAGAAAGGTAAGGGTAAGGACTCTGGCAACCCATCTTCTTCAGATGACAAAAAGAGGAAGAAGAAGATCAAGTGCTTCTATTGCAACAAGTCAGGGCACAAGCAAAACGAGTGCCGGAAGAAGCTTGCAGATGAGAAGAACCGTGTAAAGAGAGAGTCCAACAACAGTGCGCAGGAAGTATCGATAGAGCTATTCGTGATTGAGGAGATTTGCACGGAAGCAATTCAGGTACCTCAGATGATTCGTGGATCATTGATAGTGGTGCATCACGCACGCCACATGATCAGTCGTAAGGACTGGTATACCTCTCTACAGCCGATAGAGAATGACATCCTGGTAGCGGTCGGTAATAACGCAAAGTGCCCAGCCAAAGGAAAAGGTACGATAGCTCTCAAGTCAAATGGAGTTGTAAAGCAGTTGTCCGATGTTCTTTATGTGCCAGACATCAGGAGGAACTTGTTGTCCATTTTTGCTATTACGGATCGGGACCTCAAAGTTCACTTTGACAAGAATGGCACAGAGATCTTGGATCCTCAAGGGAAGGTCGTCGGAAAAGGTTCACGGCACAACAATGTTTACGAACTCTCAGCTTTCAGTGCTCGAGCTGATGTGAGCACTAGTAAGCTATGGCATGAGAGGTTTGGTCATCTAAACCTTGCTTCTTTGAAAGAGATGCACAAAACTGGTATGATTGCAGACCTGCCAGAAATTACAGATTTGCTAGATGTATGCGAAGCTTGTATGATGGGCAAGCAACATCGGTGACCCTTTCCCAAAAAGGCCAGCAGAGCGAAGACTCCTCTAGAGCTTGTTCACATGGACCTTTGCAGGAAGATGGTCGGCTTGGTGTACTATTCGACTACAGAGAATGCTGCGAACATCTTCACAAAGGCTCTTGGGAGAGACTTGCTAGAGAGACATCTTCATCGACTCGACGTTGGGCCGAAAAAGTAGTTCACTTCAAGGTGGACATTGAGAGGGGGTGTTAGATATCAATGCTTCACTCTCTTGTAACTACGCGGTAACCAGCTAACTCTACTTGTGAGCCCCCCCATATGAGGAGAAGGCATCTGAGTAGCTAGGTCATCCGGTAGGTCCTGGTTTAGACACCAGATGGGGGCCATGTGTGGCCTGATGGCTGGATAGCTTTAGATAGAGTTGGTACACTGCCAACTAGGCTACATGCAAGTGCAGGAAGGCATTCCATGACTGACCGCACTAAGGGTAGATGGAGCATTTCCAGGGGGGGCAGCCCACCCTTGGGTTGCGGGGCCCGTTGGGAGCACCAAATGATCCTAGATGGCTCTAGGCCAGAAAAGGGCGTCGACCATTTGACTGGACCAGAAAAGGGCATCGGCCATATTTGACATGGTAGACTGGGCTCTATATAAGAGCAAGCCCATAAGGTCCATAAATCAACACAAGCTATAGAGACCCTGAGCCTTCAGCATACAGCCTCCGTCCTCCATTGTTTCCAGAAGCTCCCTCAACAGGAGCACACGGCTGGGCGGCACGGCCATCTATTGTATCGAGTTTACAGTAATCATTTTTTTATATTCTCCATACTATCAGTTTGTCTCTCTTGCATACGAGATCCTGCTATCTGGTGAGCACAGACGTTTATTGTTTTCTTACACCTTTAAGCTCCTACAGCACGTTCTTTCTGTTTACTGAAACACAAAATGGAGGCACCAGCAGACTTCCTACAAGCCTTGGAAGTCACTATCCCTTACCAGCTCAAAGCAAAACACATCATCTATGTCTAAACCTGCTGGTGGCAACGGTAGATTCATCCACTCTTCATCACACACATAAGCTACCACAGACCAAATACGACCATGTACCTCTCAATATATTATTTCCATATGCAAATTCTCTCCAAAATTTAAACTTTGAATGGATGGACCAAGCTCCAGAAGCAAGTACATTAAAACACTTTTTATTTGTTCCTGTCCTATATATTTACATTACATCATCAAGTTCCTCATCTGTACACAAACAAAACCACATGACCTCATCCGGAAACGCACTGTCATCAGGCATTTCGACGTCTTTCCACTCTTCCTCATTTACATATAAGATCAAATGCCAAATGTCCAAATCCTTGACATCAAAAACTATTTCATACTTAAACACCCAGTCAAACTCTATGATCTCTATTTCACTGTCTACTTCTATGACCAAGTACATATTCACACACTGTTCACGGATCCAATTATACAAAAGTCTTTGAACAACAGTTTCCAAGTTTTGATGTATCCTGTCTCTTAATTTCTTCTCAAAAGAACTCGTATTCAGGGATTAAATCAATTGCATAAAAAAGCTCTCGTGGCCAAAGGTGGCTAGGAAATTCCAAGCCTGCAGCTTCGTCTGTAATCTGTAATATCACGATTAAATCAATTGCAAAAGACAAGAAACATTTCCCTACTGCAGATTTTGGACAGCCAGCCAAACTGCTCCTTTCCCTGCTCCCTCTCTGCAAAAAAACCCTCTAAATCATCTGTTATTTACCGATGCCCTCAGCTACCACACAACAAAACAGGTCTGTTTTTTTAGATTTCAGCACCCTACTTGAAGCTAAATCACTCCTACAGCTTCTACCTTCCCAGAACATAGCAACCATCTACTTTTCCTGATAAAAATCAGACCAAAACTCCTGCTTTTTGTATTTTTCCTCTTCCCGACATCAAATTCCAGCAACTTCATTGACCTCACTTCTCCCTCCTGTTTCTGCACCTGACCCAAGCCCTCAAATTCAGGTCGCCCTGCAAATTTGCTCTTCCTGGCTCTGTTTCAGCTCTGTTCTCCGAGTCCTCTGCCTTCCTCCTGCTCTTTTCTTAGTTCTGGCGCCTGTTTTTAGCAAAACTCACTTCTCACCTCTCCTGACACCCAAGGGTAGCAAATTACAGTAACTTCCCGCGATGGAAGTGCTCTACCTGCCAAGCACTTGCCGTCTACAACCTGGTGCTAGTTAAGCTCTCCCGGCTCGAAAACTGCAAGTCTGGCTCTCCCGCAAGCTGCTCTGGCTTTGGTCCTTGCTCCCTCTTGCTCTCTTCTTTAGGGCATGCTCAAAATGATCTCTTCCTGCCTGCTGCCTTAACCCACTCCTAGCCTACTGCCCAGAACAGTATGCATGCTCTCCTGCTGACATCCAACACCTTGCATGTCCTCTGGTAGCTGTGGAACTGACATCTTGTGCCTCTACTACCTTCCTTCAGATCTGGGAGTGACACACAGTCTGAATTGAAGCTCCTTCTAACATGTGGCATCCCAGTCATAGCCCACCATCTAGTCACATGCCATCTCACCACCCAGTCTCAGTGCCTCATCATATACACTCATACCCCCCTTCAAAAACTTAAAAATAGAGTTTTTAAATTCATGTGTAGTCTCTCTCTACTTTCTCTCTCTGCATACTTTTTGCACATTGAATTTTATCTCCACTATTATCTTACTCAGTCCCCTTCACTACCATGTGTCCGGTAAATTTGAGAGGTTCCCAGTAAAATATATTTTTACAGTTACCTCTACCTCTCTCTACCTTCTCTTTCAACCCTTTTTTTATTTTTTTCCCAGAAAACCACAAAAACTTCACAAAAACCTTGCCAAGCTATACATGGCTCTCTCCAGCATCATCCTCTGTACAATTTTTATTTACAGAAATATTTCACACAATGTTTATTATTTTCTTACAACAACATCAAGCATAGTGTTGCAGAAAGGTAGTGGAAATGGATTGGTGATAGTGGCTACATTCAGCTTTCTGTAATCTACACATATCCTCAACTTTCCATTTTTCTTGACAATTGGAGATAGCCAAGGTACTTTGTCTAGTGGGTATATGAAACCAACACTAGACAATTTGTGTAGCTCCTCCTTAACTTGCTTTGCATAGTTTGGGTTCATTCTGTATCTTTGTTGAACAATGGGTATTGTATCCTTTTTGAGGTTTATCCTATGCTAACAAAAAGATGGGTCTGCCCCCTTCATGTTAGTATAATGCCATGTAAAAATATCTTTAAACTCTATTAAGAGCTTATGTAGTTGTTGTCAGAAAGTTTGTTTTAATTTTTAACTAACACATACCAACCTATGGTCATCAAGCAGACCTAGATTAATGTTATCTAGTTCATCTTCTTTCACTCCAGAGCTTTTGCTCATTTGAACTTCAAAGGCCTTTTCTTCCTCCATAATAGCTTGACTTGGTGTTCTTGAAAATGTATGTAATATATCACCACTTGTGTCAGTTTGAGATGTGGTCAGATCATCTGACTTTTATTTTTTGTCATGTTCTATATGTTTGATTTCCTTGTTTGTCAGATTTTCAAAAGTCTAGGTGTTTCGCTCAGTTATGTATTGATCAATGATTTTCAACACATCTACCTCAAAGAGAGGTACTAGTGTGAGGTTTCTTCTTAGGAAGAAATCTTCATTGTCCTCCTCCATTTCAATGATCATATTTACTCCTCAGCCTCGAAAGTCTACTTTTTCTTAGGGATACTTTGCTTTGGGATCATTGAATTGTAGGTAACTATACTTGTAAGATTCCTCCCCCAACCCCTTTTTGATGTCTAGTATCTTCCCCTGTAATCAACCCTCTTCAGAAATATAAAGACCTTGTTTCTATCTGTTTTAGCCTAGAGAGAGAAAAATATTCTAGAGAGAGAATATTCAGATTTTGAATATTTTTGGATAGAAAAATATCTCTTATAATTCAGATGAGTTCCCCTGAAATAGAAATTCAAAAAGAATTTTCCAATGTGCAATTGGAATTAATTGGAAATAGGTATAAAGAACCTTAGTCTAAGGGTCTAGATTTTCAGAAATCTTTAGACTATGGTCCAATTAAGGTTCCTATGGGCCAATAGCATCAATCCATGTGTAGGGAAGAGATAAATCCAAATTTGTAAAAAAGAAGATACCCAAAAATGAGTAAATGCTCACATAAGGTGAAGAGTTGAAAATGTACAAGGTTTATTAGTAAAAAACTATGAGCAATATTAAAAATATGAGATATTTTGGGTATCCAAAAATGAGTAAATGCTCACATAAGATGAAGAGTTGAAAATGTACAAGGTTTATTAGTAAAAAACTATGAGCAATATTAAAATGATGCCATTATGACACATATGTAAGGAAGGGGAATTCTTTAAAGGAGGTGCATATTTCACATAAGATGAAGAGTTGAAAATGTACAAGGTTTATTAGTAAAAAACTATGAGCAATATTAAAATGATTCCATTATGACACATATGTAAGGAAGGGGAATTCTTTAAAGGAGGTGCATATTTCACATAAGATGAAGAGTTGAAAATGTACAAGGTTTATTAGTAAAAAAAACTATGAGCAATATTAAAATGATTCCATTATGACACATATGTAAGGAAGGGGAGTTCTTTAAAGGAGGTGCATATTTCACATGCTTGAATGAGTTTTAAACTCATAAAAATTGAGATATTTTATCTCTCCTCTCTCCTCATTCAAGTCTAGTTCCAAAAAGTTAGCTTAACTGACCTAAAAATGGTCAAATATTGACCAAACTGATTTAGAAAATTCTAGAATCAGTTTGTTTGGTTAGGAGCTCAATTTTTCCTATAAATAGAAGCCTCCCCCTTGTTGAAAAATAGTTAGTGTTTATGCATCGTTACTCTACTCCACCTAAGCCAAGAACTGTGAATTCATTTAATAATTCACTAGTTTTTGGAGCTTCCCTCTTTCTTCAATCCCCATTAGTGGCTCCATCAACATACTTAACCAATTGATTGGTTGGGGGCCTCTACCGTGAACAAAGAATCAAGCAAGTTGTAAGGTAATTAGTGAATATTGATCTTTCTATAATTTCTCAATGTTTCTCTCTTCTCAACCCCTCTCAAGCTTGAGAAGTTTAATTGGTATGGTTTTTTTTTAAATACTATTGAAGTTTGAATAGTAGTGAAGAGTTACATAAGTTAATAAATGCTATTGAAGTTAATTTTCATTTATGTTTAAATTCTAATGATTTTTATGTAAATTCTCTCTCTCACTCAAGAAATGGTCATACTCATGACCCGTTCTCAATCCAAATCAAGCTTTTCATAAAGCTTTTCCTTAACCCAAGATTAAGCTATGCTTGAGACCAATTTAATGGTTTTTTTTCTATGCTTTTAGTTTATGCATATTGATGATTCAATCCACTATAGATTAATGATCCAATTAGAGATCATTTTAATTATTTCCTTAATGATAAGCTTTATCCCTTAGAAAAAATTGAGATTTATCAGTCATAGTAGCGGAGCTATGGCAAAATTTTTATAAAAATTATGCATAAAATAATTTCATTCAAAGCATAAAAAGAGGACTTCCTACCATATTCTAGGAATTATCATCCTAGATTAATTGAAAGAATTTCATTATAATCATGGAGAAATTGAATTTTAATATCATGCATAAAGGATAATTTTTTTATATTAAAAGTGTTACTTTTATCATTTTTAATTTTCATACATAGAAGTATGCATAAAGGAAAATTTTTATATCAAAAGTGTTACTTTTATCATTTTAATTTTCATGCATAGAAGTATGCATAGAGGATAATTTTTTAATATCAAAAGTGTTACTTTTATCATATTGGATTTCATGCATAGAGGTATGCATAAAAGTTGAATATTTTATTATAAAAGTGTTACTTTTAGCATAATTGAATTTCATGCATAGAGGTATGCATAAAAGATATGGGAAGTGAAAAGATATGATAAGATGCATGTGGATATGGATATGGATGTGTATGTATGAATGTGGATATGGGATGTGGATGTATAAATGAGGATGTGAAAATGGAGATAAGCATGTAGATGTGGATGTATGGATGTGAATGTGGATGTGGATGTGGATGTATGAATGTGGATGTATGGATGTATGAATGTGGATGTATGGATGTATGAATGTGGATGTATGGATGTGAATGAGGATGTAGGTGTGGATGCATGGATGTAAATGTGGATGTGGATGTATGGATGTATGCATGTAGATGTGGATGCATGAATGTGGATGTATGGATGTGAATGAGCATATAGATGTGGATGTATGGATGTGAATGTGCATGTAGATATGGATGTATATATGTGAATGGGAATGTGGATGTGGACGTATGTATGCATGTGGATGTGGATATGGATGTGTATGTATGAATGTGGATATGGGATGTGGATGTATAAATGAGGATGTGAAAATGGAGATAAGCATGTAGATGTGGATGTATGGATGTGAATGTGGATGTGGATGAGGATGTATGAATGTGGATGTATGGATGTGAAGGAGGATGTGGATGTGGATGCATGGATGTAAATGTGGATGTGTATGTATGGATGTATGCATGTAGATGTGGATACATGAATGTGGATGTATGGATGTGAATGAGGATATAGATGTGGATGTATGGATGTGAATGTGCATGTAGATGTGGATGTATAGATGTGAATGGGAATGTGGATGTGGATGTATGTATGTATGTGGATGTGGATGTGGATGTATGAATGAGGACGTGATAATGAATGTATGCATGTGGATGTGGATATGGATGTGTATGTATGAATGCGGATATGGATGTGGATATGGATGTGTATGTATGAATGTGGATATGGGATGTGGATGTATAAATGAGGATGTGAAAATGGAGATAAGCATGTAGATGTGGATGTATGGATGTGAATGTGGATGTGGATGTGGATGTATGGATGTGGATATGGATGTGAATATATGATATGTGACGTGAAGGAATCTGAAGTGAAGAGATGGAAAATGATGTGATTGGATGAGTACACATATAAATGAAATGTGGAATAAGTAATGTGGATTGTATGAGGGATAATGTGGAAAAATGAGAGTTAACATAGAAATTGTATTTGTAAACTGTTTATAAATGCTGTTTGTAAATGGCTGTTTTATGTCAAGAATGCTGGGAAAGCATTTTGACCGTCTTGTGATTAAGGTCGTGGAGACCTAACTGATAAAGTTGCAACTGCTGACGGAGAGTCAATGGAGGACGTCTCACGTAGCAAGGTCGGTCGAGGTCTTGACCAGCCTCGGTTCGATTAAAATGGTGAGCTTCCGGTACGGTGGATGAGGGACCAAGGAAGCGGCCTATGAGTGAAGCGCTAGGTCACCTGCGAAGGATCCTAGAGGGTGCTGACCATACGGTGCTCGGGCTCTGGGTCGCCTAGGATACCCACGCGTGCGTCGAGGAAGATATTGGAACAAGGAGTAAGAGTTGTTTTGTGAAACCGGGCATGGATCTGGTTGACTGACCTTGCTGGTCCTCAACGGATGAGTCCATGGCTCTTTTATATGGATCTGTTGGTTGATCTTGCTGATCTTCAACGAGAGTCCATCTTGATAAATGATTATATTGCCGAGTATTATGGGCTAGGAACTATGGAAACGGCCTCTGTGTGGACAGGTGGTGAGCGTTCTAGTTGCCAATGATGCCATAGATACTCTGATGATGAAGGAATGATGGGAAATTTGAGAATCAACCGGATAATTTGGAATACTGTGATCAGTGGTACTATGGTTTCATTAAAGGATTGTTTTAAAGTTAGCTGATGCTAAGAATAAGGCAATTTCATATTGGGTGTGTAAGTGGTGTGCCTAATTTTATGTTTGCATGAACTTCCGGCTAGGGGGCCTTGGAACTCTTTTCCTTGGTACCCGGGACAAAACCTAACCAAATTCCAAATTGGATCCCATCACTACAGTGGTTGGGCGGTTGGCTAACCCATGGGATCGGATGGGGTTAGGCTGGACTGATGGATCCGTAAATCGAGACTCAACTTTTGTAAATACGATAGATAAAGTAAATCCCGGACAGTAATTGTTCTATGGATAGGAATCAACGGCTGTGCCTCTTGAATGGGGAAAAAAGCGTTGATCCCAATGATCCAAGTGCAAGTTTCTTCCTTGATCTGATCTAGTATCTTGAAGATACAATTGGATCAGCTTGATCAGAAATGATCTTGTCTTCGTTAGAGAAAAAAATTATCCTGGTGGAATCGCCCGTGCTTTCCGGTAAGGGAAGTTTTTTCCGGGTTCGGTTTTGGAAAAACCGACGGATTAGTCTCTTGTCCGGATATCCGTGGACGAGGCCCCGAATGTGGGACCCCTGTCCCGCGCGAGAAGTGCTACTTCCGCTGCTAGTACCCGAATCCGTTGCTCGGTGGGAACAGGGGGACCTCACAGTTGGTATCAGAGCATTTGGTTAATAAAGATCAACTGAGAAGACAAATATGTCAAAAATTTATCAAGAAGCACAAAAAGGTTGTAATTGTGTGATATAATTCATACAATTTGATATTCAAACTGAAATTCGTAATTTGGTAATTGGGTCTTCAGATGGAAGTACCACAATTATATAGAATCCCTGACTTGCTTGAGGCCTAGACATGATGGTATTTACCTTATAATTCCAAGAGCCACGACTACCCATATATACCGAGAGTATACTGCAGCTCTTTACTGACAGTATATACGAGTAAATCTAAGACTTGAAATTATAAGCGTTAATGCTATCCAGATGATGAATTCGAATGTGGTTGATATGATTTTTAATTCTGTTTGAGAATTGATGAATTGAATTGGATTCTGATTGAAAATTCTGATTGAAAAATGATGATTTTTGAAATTAGTTGAAATATAAAAATCTGAACAAAACCACAATGAGGATGAATGGGACGAGTCCCAGTGATGATATTCATAACTGGAATGATGATAATGAATTCAGCAAATCACTATGAGATTAGTGGGTTGTGCTGTCAAATTGTTACTGTTAACACTTGATCAGTAGATCAAGTTAAGGGATGACAAATTGGGAACTTGCTTGACTGAAATTCCCGTGGAGGAATGTTCAGAAGGAAATTTTTCGGTCTAATGGACCATTATCATGTTAAAGATATGAATGATATGATCTGAATATTAATGATGAGTTCTATATAAGGGATATTTATCCCAGTGTTCTGTTGGGTTGACCAGAATATAAGGAACCCAAAATAAAATTGGATGTTAAGAAAAAGAGTTGTCCTCTACCTTGCGAGATGAGGACATCTCGCACTTTTTAAGTGGGGTAGAATGTAAGATTCCTCCCCAGCCTTCGAGGTATACAGGAGTAAGAATCTCCCTTTTTGATCTTATAATTATTCCCTCTCTAAAATAAAAGAAAGTTCTGTTTAACAAAGGAAGACCCTTTTCCTAGAATACTTCTCAAGAGTCCCACCTGTTTTAAGGATTCAGAACAATGAGTTCAGAAGTGAGAATCGATGTTTTGGATATCAAGGTTTTGGTCTTCATTCGAGTACGGCCCAAAAGAAGTTCTTTATCTCTTGGGGAGTATACGAAGTTATCCCCCAGATATTGTGAGCCTTATATCTGAATTCAATGAAAGTAGGTGACTTAGCCTACAAGCTTCTTTTATCTCTTCATCTCAAAATTCTTAATGCCTTCTATAGAAAAATGTGTCAAACCCAAATCATGGAAAGACGGTAAAACTTCAGTGGCAAGTTACCGTTGGCTTCTAAGTTACGCTAGCTCCTTCCTTTATATAAGTCATAACTTTTACTTGTCGCTCACAGTAATCTTACTTCCATCGATCTCCTTTCTTTCTTAATCTCCTTCATGGCTTGGCAACAAGAACTAGTTTTATCCATAATGATTCCTCACCTTCAAGACGCAAGTGAATCTGTGAAGAAGGATTTTATAGAGCAGTATGAGCGCTCACTTTTCCCTCACTTGGGAACTTCTGTAGCGCAAACCAAATGGCGGACCTATCAAAACATAACTAGGGTAACACCCTGGGGTCAGCAGCACTTTCGTAACAATGTCCGCTTGGCCATGGTTATTGAAGCTTTGGGTTGGGTCCCCGATACTACTGCGTCATGAGATCAAGACATCTTGGGTTTTCTGAGCGGGTCTTCTTACTGGCGTGTTTTCTTCCTCATGAGAAGATATGCCTGTACCCCATTTTTGGCTTGCCTCTCAGAGGTCCTTTTGTTAGAACACCTCATACCACTGAGATAGGCGCAGCAATAACCCACAGAATCATTCCCATAGATGAGTTACCTTATACTTGTGCAGCTTGTGAGGACTGCTTTTGTGATCATATGATGGACGGGCTTACGGAAGTGTAAAAGAGTTCTTCTATCTTTACTGTATAAGTTCCGAGAATGAATAAAGTTTAAATCTTGTTCTTATTTTGAATCTTGCTCTCTTTAAGACGTTTCTTGGTGGTTAATCTTGATTAAAATTTTTCTCTAAGTCTCATATTCGTGAATCTTGCGAAATTATCACAAGTTGCGAGATGAGGACATCTCGCGTTTTTTAAGTGGGGTAGAATGTAAGATTCCTCCCCCAACCCCTTTTTGATGTCTAGTATCTTCCCCTGTAATCAACCCTCTTCAGAAATATAAAGACCTTGTTTCTATCTGTTTTAGCCTAGAGAGAGAAAAATATTCTAGAGAGAGAATATTCAGATTTTGAATATTTTTGGATAGAAAAATATCTCTTATAATTCAGATGAGTTCCCCTGAAATAGAAATTCAAAAAGAATTTTCCAATGTGCAATTGGAATTAATTGGAAATAGGTATAAAGAACCTTAGTCTAAGGGTCTAGATTTTCAGAAATCTTTAGACTATGGTCCAATTAAGGTTCCTATGGGCCAATAGCATCAATCCATGTGTAGGGAAGAGATAAATCCAAATTTGTAAAAAAGAAGATACCCAAAAATGAGTAAATGCTCACATAAGGTGAAGAGTTGAAAATGTACAAGGTTTATTAGTAAAAAACTATGAGCAATATTAAAAATATGAGATATTTTGGGTATCCAAAAATGAGTAAATGCTCACATAAGATGAAGAGTTGAAAATGTACAAGGTTTATTAGTAAAAAACTATGAGCAATATTAAAATGATGCCATTATGACACATATGTAAGGAAGGGGAATTCTTTAAAGGAGGTGCATATTTCACATAAGATGAAGAGTTGAAAATGTACAAGGTTTATTAGTAAAAAACTATGAGCAATATTAAAATGATTCCATTATGACACATATGTAAGGAAGGGGAATTCTTTAAAGGAGGTGCATATTTCACATAAGATGAAGAGTTGAAAATGTACAAGGTTTATTAGTAAAAAAAACTATGAGCAATATTAAAATGATTCCATTATGACACATATGTAAGGAAGGGGAGTTCTTTAAAGGAGGTGCATATTTCACATGCTTGAATGAGTTTTAAACTCATAAAAATTGAGATATTTTATCTCTCCTCTCTCCTCATTCAAGTCTAGTTCCAAAAAGTTAGCTTAACTGACCTAAAAATGGTCAAATATTGACCAAACTGATTTAGAAAATTCTAGAATCAGTTTGTTTGGTTAGGAGCTCAATTTTTCCTATAAATAGAAGCCTCCCCCTTGTTGAAAAATAGTTAGTGTTTATGCATCGTTACTCTACTCCACCTAAGCCAAGAACTGTGAATTCATTTAATAATTCACTAGTTTTTGGAGCTTCCCTCTTTCTTCAATCCCCATTAGTGGCTCCATCAACATACTTAACCAATTGATTGGTTGGGGGCCTCTACCGTGAACAAAGAATCAAGCAAGTTGTAAGGTAATTAGTGAATATTGATCTTTCTATAATTTCTCAATGTTTCTCTCTTCTCAACCCCTCTCAAGCTTGAGAAGTTTAATTGGTATGGTTTTTTTTTAAATACTATTGAAGTTTGAATAGTAGTGAAGAGTTACATAAGTTAATAAATGCTATTGAAGTTAATTTTCATTTATGTTTAAATTCTAATGATTTTTATGTAAATTCTCTCTCTCACTCAAGAAATGGTCATACTCATGACCCGTTCTCAATCCAAATCAAGCTTTTCATAAAGCTTTTCCTTAACCCAAGATTAAGCTATGCTTGAGACCAATTTAATGGTTTTTTTTCTATGCTTTTAGTTTATGCATATTGATGATTCAATCCACTATAGATTAATGATCCAATTAGAGATCATTTTAATTATTTCCTTAATGATAAGCTTTATCCCTTAGAAAAAATTGAGATTTATCAGTCATAGTAGCGGAGCTATGGCAAAATTTTTATAAAAATTATGCATAAAATAATTTCATTCAAAGCATAAAAAGAGGACTTCCTACCATATTCTAGGAATTATCATCCTAGATTAATTGAAAGAATTTCATTATAATCATGGAGAAATTGAATTTTAATATCATGCATAAAGGATAATTTTTTTATATTAAAAGTGTTACTTTTATCATTTTTAATTTTCATACATAGAAGTATGCATAAAGGAAAATTTTTATATCAAAAGTGTTACTTTTATCATTTTAATTTTCATGCATAGAAGTATGCATAGAGGATAATTTTTTAATATCAAAAGTGTTACTTTTATCATATTGGATTTCATGCATAGAGGTATGCATAAAAGTTGAATATTTTATTATAAAAGTGTTACTTTTAGCATAATTGAATTTCATGCATAGAGGTATGCATAAAAGATATGGGAAGTGAAAAGATATGATAAGATGCATGTGGATATGGATATGGATGTGTATGTATGAATGTGGATATGGGATGTGGATGTATAAATGAGGATGTGAAAATGGAGATAAGCATGTAGATGTGGATGTATGGATGTGAATGTGGATGTGGATGTGGATGTATGAATGTGGATGTATGGATGTATGAATGTGGATGTATGGATGTATGAATGTGGATGTATGGATGTGAATGAGGATGTAGGTGTGGATGCATGGATGTAAATGTGGATGTGGATGTATGGATGTATGCATGTAGATGTGGATGCATGAATGTGGATGTATGGATGTGAATGAGCATATAGATGTGGATGTATGGATGTGAATGTGCATGTAGATATGGATGTATATATGTGAATGGGAATGTGGATGTGGACGTATGTATGCATGTGGATGTGGATATGGATGTGTATGTATGAATGTGGATATGGGATGTGGATGTATAAATGAGGATGTGAAAATGGAGATAAGCATGTAGATGTGGATGTATGGATGTGAATGTGGATGTGGATGAGGATGTATGAATGTGGATGTATGGATGTGAAGGAGGATGTGGATGTGGATGCATGGATGTAAATGTGGATGTGTATGTATGGATGTATGCATGTAGATGTGGATACATGAATGTGGATGTATGGATGTGAATGAGGATATAGATGTGGATGTATGGATGTGAATGTGCATGTAGATGTGGATGTATAGATGTGAATGGGAATGTGGATGTGGATGTATGTATGTATGTGGATGTGGATGTGGATGTATGAATGAGGACGTGATAATGAATGTATGCATGTGGATGTGGATATGGATGTGTATGTATGAATGCGGATATGGATGTGGATATGGATGTGTATGTATGAATGTGGATATGGGATGTGGATGTATAAATGAGGATGTGAAAATGGAGATAAGCATGTAGATGTGGATGTATGGATGTGAATGTGGATGTGGATGTGGATGTATGGATGTGGATATGGATGTGAATATATGATATGTGACGTGAAGGAATCTGAAGTGAAGAGATGGAAAATGATGTGATTGGATGAGTACACATATAAATGAAATGTGGAATAAGTAATGTGGATTGTATGAGGGATAATGTGGAAAAATGAGAGTTAACATAGAAATTGTATTTGTAAACTGTTTATAAATGCTGTTTGTAAATGGCTGTTTTATGTCAAGAATGCTGGGAAAGCATTTTGACCGTCTTGTGATTAAGGTCGTGGAGACCTAACTGATAAAGTTGCAACTGCTGACGGAGAGTCAATGGAGGACGTCTCACGTAGCAAGGTCGGTCGAGGTCTTGACCAGCCTCGGTTCGATTAAAATGGTGAGCTTCCGGTACGGTGGATGAGGGACCAAGGAAGCGGCCTATGAGTGAAGCGCTAGGTCACCTGCGAAGGATCCTAGAGGGTGCTGACCATACGGTGCTCGGGCTCTGGGTCGCCTAGGATACCCACGCGTGCGTCGAGGAAGATATTGGAACAAGGAGTAAGAGTTGTTTTGTGAAACCGGGCATGGATCTGGTTGACTGACCTTGCTGGTCCTCAACGGATGAGTCCATGGCTCTTTTATATGGATCTGTTGGTTGATCTTGCTGATCTTCAACGAGAGTCCATCTTGATAAATGATTATATTGCCGAGTATTATGGGCTAGGAACTATGGAAACGGCCTCTGTGTGGACAGGTGGTGAGCGTTCTAGTTGCCAATGATGCCATAGATACTCTGATGATGAAGGAATGATGGGAAATTTGAGAATCAACCGGATAATTTGGAATACTGTGATCAGTGGTACTATGGTTTCATTAAAGGATTGTTTTAAAGTTAGCTGATGCTAAGAATAAGGCAATTTCATATTGGGTGTGTAAGTGGTGTGCCTAATTTTATGTTTGCATGAACTTCCGGCTAGGGGGCCTTGGAACTCTTTTCCTTGGTACCCGGGACAAAACCTAACCAAATTCCAAATTGGATCCCATCACTACAGTGGTTGGGCGGTTGGCTAACCCATGGGATCGGATGGGGTTAGGCTGGACTGATGGATCCGTAAATCGAGACTCAACTTTTGTAAATACGATAGATAAAGTAAATCCCGGACAGTAATTGTTCTATGGATAGGAATCAACGGCTGTGCCTCTTGAATGGGGAAAAAAGCGTTGATCCCAATGATCCAAGTGCAAGTTTCTTCCTTGATCTGATCTAGTATCTTGAAGATACAATTGGATCAGCTTGATCAGAAATGATCTTGTCTTCGTTAGAGAAAAAAATTATCCTGGTGGAATCGCCCGTGCTTTCCGGTAAGGGAAGTTTTTTCCGGGTTCGGTTTTGGAAAAACCGACGGATTAGTCTCTTGTCCGGATATCCGTGGACGAGGCCCCGAATGTGGGACCCCTGTCCCGCGCGAGAAGTGCTACTTCCGCTGCTAGTACCCGAATCCGTTGCTCGGTGGGAACAGGGGGACCTCACAGTTGGTATCAGAGCATTTGGTTAATAAAGATCAACTGAGAAGACAAATATGTCAAAAATTTATCAAGAAGCACAAAAAGGTTGTAATTGTGTGATATAATTCATACAATTTGATATTCAAACTGAAATTCGTAATTTGGTAATTGGGTCTTCAGATGGAAGTACCACAATTATATAGAATCCCTGACTTGCTTGAGGCCTAGACATGATGGTATTTACCTTATAATTCCAAGAGCCACGACTACCCATATATACCGAGAGTATACTGCAGCTCTTTACTGACAGTATATACGAGTAAATCTAAGACTTGAAATTATAAGCGTTAATGCTATCCAGATGATGAATTCGAATGTGGTTGATATGATTTTTAATTCTGTTTGAGAATTGATGAATTGAATTGGATTCTGATTGAAAATTCTGATTGAAAAATGATGATTTTTGAAATTAGTTGAAATATAAAAATCTGAACAAAACCACAATGAGGATGAATGGGACGAGTCCCAGTGATGATATTCATAACTGGAATGATGATAATGAATTCAGCAAATCACTATGAGATTAGTGGGTTGTGCTGTCAAATTGTTACTGTTAACACTTGATCAGTAGATCAAGTTAAGGGATGACAAATTGGGAACTTGCTTGACTGAAATTCCCGTGGAGGAATGTTCAGAAGGAAATTTTTCGGTCTAATGGACCATTATCATGTTAAAGATATGAATGATATGATCTGAATATTAATGATGAGTTCTATATAAGGGATATTTATCCCAGTGTTCTGTTGGGTTGACCAGAATATAAGGAACCCAAAATAAAATTGGATGTTAAGAAAAAGAGTTGTCCTCTACCTTGCGAGATGAGGACATCTCGCACTTTTTAAGTGGGGTAGAATGTAAGATTCCTCCCCAGCCTTCGAGGTATACAGGAGTAAGAATCTCCCTTTTTGATCTTATAATTATTCCCTCTCTAAAATAAAAGAAAGTTCTGTTTAACAAAGGAAGACCCTTTTCCTAGAATACTTCTCAAGAGTCCCACCTGTTTTAAGGATTCAGAACAATGAGTTCAGAAGTGAGAATCGATGTTTTGGATATCAAGGTTTTGGTCTTCATTCGAGTACGGCCCAAAAGAAGTTCTTTATCTCTTGGGGAGTATACGAAGTTATCCCCCAGATATTGTGAGCCTTATATCTGAATTCAATGAAAGTAGGTGACTTAGCCTACAAGCTTCTTTTATCTCTTCATCTCAAAATTCTTAATGCCTTCTATAGAAAAATGTGTCAAACCCAAATCATGGAAAGACGGTAAAACTTCAGTGGCAAGTTACCGTTGGCTTCTAAGTTACGCTAGCTCCTTCCTTTATATAAGTCATAACTTTTACTTGTCGCTCACAGTAATCTTACTTCCATCGATCTCCTTTCTTTCTTAATCTCCTTCATGGCTTGGCAACAAGAACTAGTTTTATCCATAATGATTCCTCACCTTCAAGACGCAAGTGAATCTGTGAAGAAGGATTTTATAGAGCAGTATGAGCGCTCACTTTTCCCTCACTTGGGAACTTCTGTAGCGCAAACCAAATGGCGGACCTATCAAAACATAACTAGGGTAACACCCTGGGGTCAGCAGCACTTTCGTAACAATGTCCGCTTGGCCATGGTTATTGAAGCTTTGGGTTGGGTCCCCGATACTACTGCGTCATGAGATCAAGACATCTTGGGTTTTCTGAGCGGGTCTTCTTACTGGCGTGTTTTCTTCCTCATGAGAAGATATGCCTGTACCCCATTTTTGGCTTGCCTCTCAGAGGTCCTTTTGTTAGAACACCTCATACCACTGAGATAGGCGCAGCAATAACCCACAGAATCATTCCCATAGATGAGTTACCTTATACTTGTGCAGCTTGTGAGGACTGCTTTTGTGATCATATGATGGACGGGCTTACGGAAGTGTAAAAGAGTTCTTCTATCTTTACTGTATAAGTTCCGAGAATGAATAAAGTTTAAATCTTGTTCTTATTTTGAATCTTGCTCTCTTTAAGACGTTTCTTGGTGGTTAATCTTGATTAAAATTTTTCTCTAAGTCTCATATTCGTGAATCTTGCGAAATTATCACAAGTTGCGAGATGAGGACATCTCGCGTTTTTTAAGTGGGGTAGAATGTAAGATTCCTCCCCCAACCCCTTTTTGATGTCTAGTATCTTCCCCTGTAATCAACCCTCTTCAGAAATATAAAGACCTTGTTTCTATCTGTTTTAGCCTAGAGAGAGAAAAATATTCTAGAGAGAGAATATTCAGATTTTGAATATTTTTGGATAGAAAAATATCTCTTATAATTCAGATGAGTTCCCCTGAAATAGAAATTCAAAAAGAATTTTCCAATGTGCAATTGGAATTAATTGGAAATAGGTATAAAGAACCTTAGTCTAAGGGTCTAGATTTTCAGAAATCTTTAGACTATGGTCCAATTAAGGTTCCTATGGGCCAATAGCATCAATCCATGTGTAGGGAAGAGATAAATCCAAATTTGTAAAAAAGAAGATACCCAAAAATGAGTAAATGCTCACATAAGGTGAAGAGTTGAAAATGTACAAGGTTTATTAGTAAAAAACTATGAGCAATATTAAAAATATGAGATATTTTGGGTATCCAAAAATGAGTAAATGCTCACATAAGATGAAGAGTTGAAAATGTACAAGGTTTATTAGTAAAAAACTATGAGCAATATTAAAATGATGCCATTATGACACATATGTAAGGAAGGGGAATTCTTTAAAGGAGGTGCATATTTCACATAAGATGAAGAGTTGAAAATGTACAAGGTTTATTAGTAAAAAACTATGAGCAATATTAAAATGATTCCATTATGACACATATGTAAGGAAGGGGAATTCTTTAAAGGAGGTGCATATTTCACATAAGATGAAGAGTTGAAAATGTACAAGGTTTATTAGTAAAAAAAACTATGAGCAATATTAAAATGATTCCATTATGACACATATGTAAGGAAGGGGAGTTCTTTAAAGGAGGTGCATATTTCACATGCTTGAATGAGTTTTAAACTCATAAAAATTGAGATATTTTATCTCTCCTCTCTCCTCATTCAAGTCTAGTTCCAAAAAGTTAGCTTAACTGACCTAAAAATGGTCAAATATTGACCAAACTGATTTAGAAAATTCTAGAATCAGTTTGTTTGGTTAGGAGCTCAATTTTTCCTATAAATAGAAGCCTCCCCCTTGTTGAAAAATAGTTAGTGTTTATGCATCGTTACTCTACTCCACCTAAGCCAAGAACTGTGAATTCATTTAATAATTCACTAGTTTTTGGAGCTTCCCTCTTTCTTCAATCCCCATTAGTGGCTCCATCAACATACTTAACCAATTGATTGGTTGGGGGCCTCTACCGTGAACAAAGAATCAAGCAAGTTGTAAGGTAATTAGTGAATATTGATCTTTCTATAATTTCTCAATGTTTCTCTCTTCTCAACCCCTCTCAAGCTTGAGAAGTTTAATTGGTATGGTTTTTTTTTAAATACTATTGAAGTTTGAATAGTAGTGAAGAGTTACATAAGTTAATAAATGCTATTGAAGTTAATTTTCATTTATGTTTAAATTCTAATGATTTTTATGTAAATTCTCTCTCTCACTCAAGAAATGGTCATACTCATGACCCGTTCTCAATCCAAATCAAGCTTTTCATAAAGCTTTTCCTTAACCCAAGATTAAGCTATGCTTGAGACCAATTTAATGGTTTTTTTTCTATGCTTTTAGTTTATGCATATTGATGATTCAATCCACTATAGATTAATGATCCAATTAGAGATCATTTTAATTATTTCCTTAATGATAAGCTTTATCCCTTAGAAAAAATTGAGATTTATCAGTCATAGTAGCGGAGCTATGGCAAAATTTTTATAAAAATTATGCATAAAATAATTTCATTCAAAGCATAAAAAGAGGACTTCCTACCATATTCTAGGAATTATCATCCTAGATTAATTGAAAGAATTTCATTATAATCATGGAGAAATTGAATTTTAATATCATGCATAAAGGATAATTTTTTTATATTAAAAGTGTTACTTTTATCATTTTTAATTTTCATACATAGAAGTATGCATAAAGGAAAATTTTTATATCAAAAGTGTTACTTTTATCATTTTAATTTTCATGCATAGAAGTATGCATAGAGGATAATTTTTTAATATCAAAAGTGTTACTTTTATCATATTGGATTTCATGCATAGAGGTATGCATAAAAGTTGAATATTTTATTATAAAAGTGTTACTTTTAGCATAATTGAATTTCATGCATAGAGGTATGCATAAAAGATATGGGAAGTGAAAAGATATGATAAGATGCATGTGGATATGGATATGGATGTGTATGTATGAATGTGGATATGGGATGTGGATGTATAAATGAGGATGTGAAAATGGAGATAAGCATGTAGATGTGGATGTATGGATGTGAATGTGGATGTGGATGTGGATGTATGAATGTGGATGTATGGATGTATGAATGTGGATGTATGGATGTATGAATGTGGATGTATGGATGTGAATGAGGATGTAGGTGTGGATGCATGGATGTAAATGTGGATGTGGATGTATGGATGTATGCATGTAGATGTGGATGCATGAATGTGGATGTATGGATGTGAATGAGCATATAGATGTGGATGTATGGATGTGAATGTGCATGTAGATATGGATGTATATATGTGAATGGGAATGTGGATGTGGACGTATGTATGCATGTGGATGTGGATATGGATGTGTATGTATGAATGTGGATATGGGATGTGGATGTATAAATGAGGATGTGAAAATGGAGATAAGCATGTAGATGTGGATGTATGGATGTGAATGTGGATGTGGATGAGGATGTATGAATGTGGATGTATGGATGTGAAGGAGGATGTGGATGTGGATGCATGGATGTAAATGTGGATGTGTATGTATGGATGTATGCATGTAGATGTGGATACATGAATGTGGATGTATGGATGTGAATGAGGATATAGATGTGGATGTATGGATGTGAATGTGCATGTAGATGTGGATGTATAGATGTGAATGGGAATGTGGATGTGGATGTATGTATGTATGTGGATGTGGATGTGGATGTATGAATGAGGACGTGATAATGAATGTATGCATGTGGATGTGGATATGGATGTGTATGTATGAATGCGGATATGGATGTGGATATGGATGTGTATGTATGAATGTGGATATGGGATGTGGATGTATAAATGAGGATGTGAAAATGGAGATAAGCATGTAGATGTGGATGTATGGATGTGAATGTGGATGTGGATGTGGATGTATGGATGTGGATATGGATGTGAATATATGATATGTGACGTGAAGGAATCTGAAGTGAAGAGATGGAAAATGATGTGATTGGATGAGTACACATATAAATGAAATGTGGAATAAGTAATGTGGATTGTATGAGGGATAATGTGGAAAAATGAGAGTTAACATAGAAATTGTATTTGTAAACTGTTTATAAATGCTGTTTGTAAATGGCTGTTTTATGTCAAGAATGCTGGGAAAGCATTTTGACCGTCTTGTGATTAAGGTCGTGGAGACCTAACTGATAAAGTTGCAACTGCTGACGGAGAGTCAATGGAGGACGTCTCACGTAGCAAGGTCGGTCGAGGTCTTGACCAGCCTCGGTTCGATTAAAATGGTGAGCTTCCGGTACGGTGGATGAGGGACCAAGGAAGCGGCCTATGAGTGAAGCGCTAGGTCACCTGCGAAGGATCCTAGAGGGTGCTGACCATACGGTGCTCGGGCTCTGGGTCGCCTAGGATACCCACGCGTGCGTCGAGGAAGATATTGGAACAAGGAGTAAGAGTTGTTTTGTGAAACCGGGCATGGATCTGGTTGACTGACCTTGCTGGTCCTCAACGGATGAGTCCATGGCTCTTTTATATGGATCTGTTGGTTGATCTTGCTGATCTTCAACGAGAGTCCATCTTGATAAATGATTATATTGCCGAGTATTATGGGCTAGGAACTATGGAAACGGCCTCTGTGTGGACAGGTGGTGAGCGTTCTAGTTGCCAATGATGCCATAGATACTCTGATGATGAAGGAATGATGGGAAATTTGAGAATCAACCGGATAATTTGGAATACTGTGATCAGTGGTACTATGGTTTCATTAAAGGATTGTTTTAAAGTTAGCTGATGCTAAGAATAAGGCAATTTCATATTGGGTGTGTAAGTGGTGTGCCTAATTTTATGTTTGCATGAACTTCCGGCTAGGGGGCCTTGGAACTCTTTTCCTTGGTACCCGGGACAAAACCTAACCAAATTCCAAATTGGATCCCATCACTACAGTGGTTGGGCGGTTGGCTAACCCATGGGATCGGATGGGGTTAGGCTGGACTGATGGATCCGTAAATCGAGACTCAACTTTTGTAAATACGATAGATAAAGTAAATCCCGGACAGTAATTGTTCTATGGATAGGAATCAACGGCTGTGCCTCTTGAATGGGGAAAAAAGCGTTGATCCCAATGATCCAAGTGCAAGTTTCTTCCTTGATCTGATCTAGTATCTTGAAGATACAATTGGATCAGCTTGATCAGAAATGATCTTGTCTTCGTTAGAGAAAAAAATTATCCTGGTGGAATCGCCCGTGCTTTCCGGTAAGGGAAGTTTTTTCCGGGTTCGGTTTTGGAAAAACCGACGGATTAGTCTCTTGTCCGGATATCCGTGGACGAGGCCCCGAATGTGGGACCCCTGTCCCACGCGAGAAGTGCTACTTCCGCTGCTAGTACCCGAATCCGTTGCTCGGTGGGAACAGGGGGACCTCACAATACTCCACATCTTTAGCTCTAGAAATGCATACCTCAGCATTCTCACTTTCACTATGTGCCTCATCTTTCTCATTTTTCACCTACAGGTGATGGCTTTTCCTAGAACTTTGAAATTAAATCATTTTTGAAAGTAGGGACCAAGTTGAGTGCTTGATCCAATGTCATATTGCCATTCTGCTTTGAAAAAGGCTTCATATAATTCATCGAACAATAGGTTTGGAGTTTTAGTAAGATTTACTTTTGGTTGTTGATTCTTCATTTCTTCAAGTGTATTTGGTTGTCCAATGTCGCTACCATATCCTGAGACTATGTCGGAAGCAAGTCAGATTTCATAGGTTGCTTCTCGAATTGTTGCATGAACCATTTGTGATAACCAATGGAGGTACAATTTTCTAGCTTTTCTTTTCCATGCATAGCCAACTTGGCTACATTGACATCTTTTATTTGTTGTAGTGCTTGTAGCCAAACTCTATCTTGCTCTACCCAATCAATGGGGTGATTTCTATTACTTGGGGCTGCTTTGTCCTTATCATTTATCTCAGGTGCTTTACCTTGGAACCTTGTAAGGACCATTGCTTCAACTGGATCATCAATGTTCTGATTTTGTAGTGGTTGATTGATTGTATCTTCACATTCCTTCTCAATTGTCTCAAGGTGAACTGCATTCCCTCCACCTGTAGGCTGAGCTAGCTGCTCATGTCCTTGCATGGGAATGTATTATAATATGGGGATCCCTCTCTCCTCTCGGTATTTACACTAGAGTTTGCATTGAGCTCCCTATCTAGGGCTTTTTGCCCCATAGTAGGTGCAAGGCTAGTTTGAATTAGGCCTCTAAGCTAGTTCGCAGTTTTGATTTGTTGGTCTCCTTGCATTGTTATGCCTTGGTTGTGTTGGTGCAGCATTTGCACTTGATTCACTACACACTGGTGATGCTGCATTGGTAGCCTGCATGTGGGGGTGTAACCTTTCCCTATAGCTGGGATTGTACCAACACTTGTATTCATCATGGTTGTCTCTAGAATATTATTTGCATGAAGTTTTTCCTTCTTTGCTATTACTTCGAGGTTCTTATACTACTCTATAAGGAGATTTTCTAGCTTAGAGTCCCCTTTTGAAGCATCCTTTTTCTTTTATTTCTCTTATGATCTAGAATTCTTGTCTTTCGTTTTCTTTTTCACCACAACACAATGTCTCCTTACACGCATTAGTTACACGCAATTAATGATGGGCACGTGTATTATCGTGCATGTATTTGAGTAATATCGAGCGCGTGTAACTGGATCATCAATGTTCTGATTTTGTAGTGGTTGATTGATTGTATCTTCACATTCCTTTTCTCAATTGTCTCAAGGTAAACTGCATTCCCTCCACCTGTAGGCTGAGCTAGCTGCTCATGTCCTTGCATGGGAATGTATTATAATATGGGGGTCCCTCTCTCCTCTCGGTATTTACACTAGAGTTTGCATTGAGCTCCCTATCTATGGCTTTTTGCCCCATAGTAGGTGCAAGGCTAGTTTGCATTAGGCCTCTAAGCTAGTTCCTAGTTTTGATTTGTTGGTCTCCTTGCATTGTTATGCCTTGGTTGTGCTGGTGCTTGCATTTGCACTTGATTCACTACCCATTGGTGATGCTGCATTGGTAGCCTGCATGTGGGGGTGTAACCTTTCCCTATAGCTGGGATTGTACCAACACTTGTATTCATCATGGTTGTCTCTAGAATATTATTTGCATGAAGTTTTTCCTTCTTTGCTATTACTTCGAGGTTCTTATACTACTCTATAAGGAGCTTTTCTAGCTTAGAGTCCCCTTTTGAAGCATCTTTTTTCTTTTATTTCTCTTATGATCTAGAATTCTTGTCTTTCGTTTTCTTTTTCACCACAACACAATGTCTCCTTACACGCATTAGTTACACGCAATTAATGATGGGCATGTGTATTATCGTGCATGTATTTGAGTAATATCGAGCGCGTGTAAGTCTGCAATCACACACATGTATATACCAATAAAAACAGTGTGAGTAAGAGCGCATGTATACACGTGGAAGAACTGTGCTATAGACGCACATATACACATTCTTTTAACGCAAAAATGAGGAAAAAATATTTGAACCATATTGTCTAAGGCAAATTCATACTACATTACAATGCCATTACACAATCCCACTACATATAGTTACAACAATGTGTATTCAAAAACAAATCATGAGATGATGATTGTAAGACAACAAAAGATGCGACGAAAATCAAGCCTAAAAATATCTTGGATTGTGCCGCAAAAATCATCTATTTTTCCATTGGCTCCCTCAAAGTACTAATGATGCCGCAATCTTGTGTACTCCTCATCAATTCTTTGTGTTCAAAAATGCTTGCCTTCACACCATATAGCATTGAACATAGTGCACTGGACCAAAACAAAAGTAATTGTATAAGCAATGTGAATCATTAAAAGCAAATCACATACAACTAATGCAAAACATTATATGTATGTACCTTGAACATGCATACTCCCATTCTTCTATAGTGATATGCATCCCCTCGTCACTCTCAACTCTCTCCATTTCCTCATGCAACCAATCAACATGGATATCATTCGAAAGTGTTGCTAAATGCTAAGGGCATGCCCTATGTGAGCCATGTTGCCTCCAAAAGTGACGTCTTTCTGCTTGCCTTCTTGTCTTTGCATCCTCGTATCTTGTAACCCATCTGCTCATCACATCACTATTAAGGATACAAGTGAAATTAAGATCATCAATCAATGCTCTATCAATTACTTTGATCTATCCTTTTCTTAAGTCACAATAGAGGTCATCCATAAGTCCTCTTCATTGCTCCATAGTCATGACAAAGAGATGCCCTCTTGGCCAAGAAATTCTAAAATATATACAAGAGAATCTTGTATCAACCAACCCTTGGCCAAGCTTTGTTTAGGTCTCACACTTTGCCTCACAAATTCTTTTAAGTTCTTCATGTTCAGTACTCTAGGAAGAACATCTAGCATGCATGCACAGTGCCGCATAAAGCAATCTCGTCCACCAAATGCATAATGAGATGTAGCTGGCTCATGAGTATGGTTCACAGAAAGGTTTCCTCCACCAAACAAACCACCTCCATTGCCATAACGCAGGTGCCATCCAATGTGGCGGGATCTATTGCTTTGAAGCTCACATACTGGGGGAGAAAAGATAGTATGTTACACCTCATGTGAATTTTCAAAACTTTCAAATCAAGGCGCAAGGTATAATGAAGAGTGTGGTGCATGGGAAATACATCACAAGCTCTCCCATCTTCTAAATACATTTCTTCAAACTCTTCTTTACACAATGATTGATGCTACTAGGTAGTATGAACTGCACACATAAGAGCACATGTATGGTTGAACATTAAATTTGAGGTCTCCCAAAATTTAATTTGAACATAAAAGACTTGAAAAACACTTACTTGGAGCATCTTCTGTCAATCGTATGACTTCAAGTTGTATAGTTGCTCAATACCTCTTTTCTTAGCGGTTGTAAAGGCTCCCTTCAATGATCTCAAGCATCCAGTGGGAGTACGCAAAGTAGTAATGGCTTGCTTCACTTGCTTCTCCTCCTGCTTTGATACAATCCATGGTACACATGGAAGACGAATGTGCCCACCATCCTCTCATGGCCAAACTTTATGCATTCGTCTTGCGACTTCTGGTAAAATGCATGTATTGGTGCATGTATTAGTGCATCTGGCTTGTATATACATGCACTCTTACATGCATGTCTCTAGATGCGATTATACACACAAACATCCATGGGCCCGTCACTTTTTCTCACAAGTCGACTTTTGCAGCTACCAATACACGTATGAGCCTGATCCCTTGTAGTGTTTCTTCTTCTTGGGATCTTCCTCTAAATTTGAATCTACATCAGACCTTTATGAAGTAGACTTTTCAGTGTCATCTTCTTTCAAGTTGGACTCTTCATCCTTGTCGGAATCTAGGCCAAAATCATAATGCTTCTTCTTCTTACCCTTGCTCTTGGTTTTCACAATGCCAAATCTTATTTCAGCCCTTTGAGTTGCTTCTACCAAGTTATTGAAATCATTGGCTTGTCCCAATTTATCTCTGCCTGCTACTGTAGTCCTCAATTCCTTGTTGAGACCCTTGCAAAAATAGTCTCCTAGCTATTTTTCTAAAGGCCTTTGTGCTACTAATCTCCTATTCAAATTCTTGAACTTTTGAGCATAGTCTTCTAACAAGAAGGTCGTTCTTTTTCAGTGTCAGTCTCTTGAGTATAGCTTCTGGTGTCTTTTCTTTTCGAAATCTCCCCAATAAAGATTGCTTGAGAGTATCATATGTGGCAAAGTGTGCTAGTCTAGAATGCATGAACCAGGACATAGCTTTTCCTTTCAAAGTAGCAGCAAATTGGTCTTTCTTTGTATCATCAAGGAGTGGGGCTAATCCACTTGCAGTCCACCTTGTCTCAAACTATCCCACGTGACTATCTGCATCATACCCTTGCTTTCCTATGAATTTAGCAACCTTAATCAATGGGTTTTGCATTCTGGGAGGTGGTGGGGGTGGTGCAGCTTGTCTTCTTCAAGGTTGTTGAGAGAGTGGATTGAAAAGTTTTCTTGTTGCAAGCATTCCTGCAATGAGATGTATCTCATAAGTTGTCCATAGGAGCATTTCAGTTGGTGATGGTCATGTTTTAGCACCACTAATTTTGCTTCAGCTTCCTGATATTTCGAGCTATGAATCAATGTGGTCAAAGAACTGACTTTGTTGGACACATAATCAGGATTCTCAAACGTAGTATCAGATTGATTTGTCGAGATGCTAGAAAACTAATGATCTTCTGGTTGTGCACGAGCTCTCTCTCTCTCTTGAAATAGACTTCTGAATTACCTTCTTTTGACATCCACTCTGGAATTTTCAATCAAATGGAGGTCGGACATTGTAGATGTGTGGATTAGCTTCTCCTATATCCTCATTATTATATTACATTGAGATACCATGCTTGGTGTTGGGTTATCCCCTAACATTATGGCACACTTTTTCAAGGGGACAATTGCTTCAAACAAGTTGTGGATCTAATTTATAAGCCGTTGGAGCTGGACCCCACATCTATTTCTCTCTTAAGGAGAGCTTCCCATTATGAAAGGGAGACGCATGGGAGAAACATGGAATGCTGGATGCTCCAAAAGGATTGAGGACCACTGATTGTTGGACTGATATTGTGACTCTTTAGCTTCTCCTATATCCTCATTATTATATTACATTGAGATACCATGCTTGGTATTGGGTTATCCCCTAACATTATGGCACACTTTTTCAAGGGGACAATTGCTTCAAACAAGTTGTGGATCTAATTTATAAGCCGTTGGAGCTGGACCCCACATCTATTTCTCTCTTAAGGAGAGCTTCCCATTATGAAAGGGAGACACATGGGAGAAACATGGAATGCTGGATGCTCCAAAAGGATTGAGGACCACTGATTGTTGGACTGATATTGTGACTCTTTAGCTTCTCCTATATCCTCATTATTATATTACATTGAGATACCATGCTTGGTGTTGGGTTATCCCCTAACATTATGGCACACTTTTTCAAGGGGACAATTGCTTCAAACAAGTTGTGGATCTAGTTTATAAGCCGTTGGAGCTGGACCCCACATCTATTTCTCTCTTAAGGAGAGCTTCCCATTATGAAAGGGAGACGCATGGGAGAAACATGGAATGCTGGATGCTCCAAAAGGATTGAGGACCACTGATTGTTGGACTGAATTCTGAAAGGCAGAATGTGGAAGGTTGCCCAAACGTCAAGAGATGAAAAGTTGTCATAGATTACTTGTTCGGTCGCTCACAAAAATCCCGAAAGTTCACATATTAGGGCAGAGAATAAGGTTCACATTTCCTCCATTATCCGATGCCTCCTGTTCAACCTGTCGTGAGTGATGGCTGTATTGTAGCCTTGCAAACTCCATCTCGATCGTGACAAAGAAGATGCAATTTGGCTCCTGTATAGGTACGTGCTTCAACATCTCGTATAGGTGTACTTGCTTCAACTTCTGTGTATTGCTGCTAGTGTATCTGCGTGTTTACCTGCTTATATGTCTCAAAACAAAAGTAGATCTGCTTTGTAGATGTTGAGCACATGGAGGATGGTGCAACGCTTGTGCAGATTTTGAGCCTTGTATCTCCACCCGCCTTGATTCTGTGAGTTTACACATCCCATTGAACTTCCATTGTTGTTCGTTGTGCACTTGTACTTCTGCAGCCTGCTTATGCAGACTTCCACCACTTCAGGAGGAAGCGTTGTGGAGCAATTTCTCCCCAAAGCCTTGCCATAGTCTGACCAGTTTGGGCAAAACTTGCGAGCTTCAGTGCCTCCTTCCCAAACCCTAGCCATCAAAGCCACCCACCCTCACTGACCAGGCATGGGTAAATCAAAGAAAGGGACAAAGCCACGAAAGCCAAAACTAGTCTCCTTCGTGGATCTGAGGGAAGTGCGCTTGGATATCCCCGTGTCCAAGGAATCCCAGGATCTTATGGTGCAGCAGGCCATCAGTATGGAAATCCCGCAATTCACAGATCTGGTGGAGAAGAATGGGCTGATATGCTTCGGTTCCGTTACCTTTGCAGACTTGTTCCGCATCGGCCCGCCATACAGTCCTGATTGCTTCGTAGATGTATGGTGCCCATCGTAGCTGAAGGAAGCGGGCAGACATTTTACACTGGAGCAGCATGTCTTTGTTGACAACGCCTCCAATGCCAAGTATGAGCAAATACTTTTACGGGAGAAGGAGGTATCCAAGCTTCAGGAGGACCTGATCCTACAAGAGAGCCAGACAGACATAAGAGGCCAGGGCGAGCGTCTCTCACAAGAAGAAAAGGCGAGGAAACATGAAAGTTCTCAGAAATCGGGTTTCTTCAAGGACCTGAGAGGGGCACGCTCTAGAAGTATGGCCGTGCCAAACTTCATCAGCATGGTCGAGGCGCGTGATCTGATATGCTACAACTACGCTGGCTATGCCATGTTGTATGAGGATGACGATCAAGCTGCCGATCCCCAAGAGGGCAGCTCAGATCTCCATCTATTCTTGCCAGGCAGACACTGGGATGAGGCTTTAGAAAGTGGGATTGTGTATGTGGAGAGATTTGCTGCACAGCACTCATTGTTACTTGAGCATTTGGGGGAGCCAGAAGAGCAGCATGTGGACCAGCAAGAAGAGGACAAGGAGGGCAGGGCAGAGGTGGAGGGAAGTGGGAATCAGATTGAAGAAGAGGAGGATGAAATTGAGGAGGAGGCTATGGCTGCCATGACAGGTGGAGCTTCTCATGAGGTTGCCACGAATTTATGGGAAGAGATAAGCAAAAAAGGGTATACTGCGACAACAAAAGAACTCTGTCATGCCATGAATTGTGAACTAGGGAGCATTCGTCATGCATTTACTAGCTTTCAGCAGACACTGCTTCAGAGGCTTGATCGCCTAGAGCAACGTCTTGGTGGACGTTGCTCTAGGGTTGATCGCCTAGAGCAACGTCTTGGTGGACGGCTGGAAAGGCTCGAGCATCAGGTGGAAAATGTGCAGCTGTCACTATCACGGACCTTGGAGAGGGCAAGCAGGCAGAGTTTCTGTTTGTTTTACGAGAAGTTTAGTGGGGTGGTGATCTTGCCCCCCATCACGAATAAGCTGCTTCCTTACACCGCCAAAACTAGTCTGGAAAACCTTGCAAAGCTATGTAGCATGCCTGCTCTGCATGGGAAGGACATGAAGCCAAAGCCAATCCCCAAGTTTGCTGACATAGATATCCTCTTGCGAGTGCAAGGGGATCAGTTCCAGAGTCCCGAGGTAGGGCACGTCGGTACTACTACAGTGTCTGAGGCCATTGAGGGCCAAAGGTTTGACCTCAAGTGTGGTCGCAGAGGTCACTCGCAGCACTGCGTTGTGCGCCTCTGCAGCTTTTTTTAGGCTCCCTAAGAAGCTCACAAACGATCCTTCTAGCAAGCTCTTGTACAAGTTTGTACAGCTGGAACGGGATATCCTCGCTGCTATGGCTTATTATGGCATTGGCTTGGACAGGATTGGGGGTGCAGCGATCATTTCCCCTTCTTTTGCACGGCTCTCTGAGCCCAATACGCTAGCTACACATGTCCTTAAGGGCCTTGGCACAGAGCTTGCCAGCCTTACAGTGCTGCATCAGCGAGGCTGCCTATGGCTGTTTGACATGTAATTCATCTGTCTAGAGCTGGTTTATCGCTAGGATGATTTGTAGGTTCTTGCATACAGTGGTTTCTAGCATATCAGTTTTGTTCCTGTATATGATGGTTCCTTGACTACAGTTTTGACTTTTCCCTTGATTCCATGTGTATTTATTTCTTGCTGTTTTGGTTTACAGCATACTGACGTCTTGTAGGTTACCTCACCCACACTTCATTGAATTGCTATCATGTAATACCTTTGAATTGATGTTTGGAATCTCATAATCTCATATGAGTTGCTAATTATACAACCTAAAGTGGGAATTGCTAATTTTAATAGGAAGCATATTCGCATGAAATCAGAGATGCTTGTTAGGGCCGCACCGTTGCCTCTTTGAGCGATGTTGTCCTGCACGATATTGATGTCGCCCACAAAGCGTGCTGCATTCAAGAATGTTTTCCTTGGCTTCATGGATTTGAATGTAGTTGTCACTCTGCAGAATTTGTAGCTACACATCTTTGCTTTCATGTTCATTTTCTAATCAACAATCTGTCATGTTCAGAAACAAACCTACACGAATCAGTTCAACTTTTTAATCTTCCAATCCTCATAGAGATGTTTCAATAGATGCTTCGCTTGGAAGGAACATGGAAGTACAATCTTAGGAACCCGAAGCGTTACTTCTAATCGATTTACCTCCTCCTAAAATTGTTTCACCATAGAACTACAAGCTTGCGACATGTAGCTCTGCTCTACGAAGATGGCGCGCTGTACGTGTTTGAATTTTTGCTCTTTAGATCAGGCGTGTTAAGAACGTGTAGGGGGGTGTTAACGATTTCTTGGAGTTTTGCCCATGGGTCATTCCTTTCAATCTCTGTATGCAAGGCTACTGTGAAGTAAGTTTCACATGCATATTCCCGCATTTGTATGCTTTGTGCAGACCAATGCTAGGAGAAAGAGAGATTAAACGTCTCAAAGGATCCATAGGCAGACTGGGGTTTCTGTCTTTGAATGTTGTAATAATTTCCTGTTGATGCTATAGTGTCTCAAAGTTGCACATGCAGGGTGATACTTGGTGTAATACGACACAATAAAACACTGATTGCACAATCATGGATGATATCGCTAGATTGGAAATGTGGGAACTCAGTCTTCACTAAATCCACTTTCATGCATAACCTTCATCTTGAAAAACGTAAATCATGCTCGCACGAGTGCTATCTTACGGGAGAAAGCAAATCCTTGCTGGATAAGTCTTGATGGTGCTAGGTTCTCAACATGAACTGAGTTGTTCTTGTACTTAGCTTAACTTAAAGGTTATTGCCCATAGGTGATGCTGGAAGCTAATCGAAAATTTAACTATCCATTTAACTCCATTAAGTTCTTAGTTAGTGAATTATAGTGTTTCACTAATGAATCGGATTGTAGTATACGGAAGAAACAGATGAAGAATGCTAAGTGATCTGAAAAACAACAAGGATCTATGGCTTGTTTGCAAGAATCGGGCAGATGTATACTGTTCAATACATGTTTTTTTCTATGGGTAAGTTGAGCTCTATAGAATGATACAAAGGAAAATCATGGATGTTTATGGGCTAGTTAGATTCTTCTCTATAAGTGCATTTGAATGTTGATCTACTAATCCGACCTTTTTCTTAGGGTTGATAGTGTCCCAAGCGGTGTTGCAAAAAATATACCTATATCAATGGCCAAGGTTGGTGGAAATGAGATCTCCATTGGTCTATTAAATCGTATTTGGAGGAGAATTGATATTAAAGGTTCATGGAACACCCAAACTCTATGAGAGAAAAAGATGAAAAGGACCAGCAACTAAATTACATGAAAATGGCTCAATGATTCTCATGTGGCATAAACAATAAGGATGCAATTACAAGAAATGATGTGTCCATGCCTCCTCCCTTTGTTTTCTTGGTGGCCATGAAAGGGCATTGATCTCCCTTTCTGGTAGGGAAGATGCTAGAAATGGTGGCTTGCAGCGTAGTGGCCCTTGCCCCTTTCTCGGCCCTTCTATTCATGAAAGGGATCCCTTGGCCATTTCCCTCCAAGCATAATATGTTTTGAGTTGAAGAGTAATCATTTCTAAACAAAATAGCTGCTAAATTAGCTTTAAAAAGGTGTAAATAAGACATATATTAGAAAATTGTAGCTATGGGACTCAAAAATACCCATTGAACATATTTGTTGTGTAGGATCTTCATGTAATTACTTCCCTAAGGTAGCACCTTTAAGAAGAGCTTCATGTTTTGTATCTATTACCTTGTGGTAGCAGCTTGGGCGATAAGAGTTTAGGAAATGTTGCCACATGTTACTCTTGGACTCTTTGTGTACCATGCTTAGGACTATTACCAACTAATGAACTACCACAAGCTTTTGGATTATCACCATTGGACTCTTTGACTACCAAATACTCTTGAACTTCCATGAGCTCTTGGGCTACTACCCTTGGACTCGTGCACACCAACACACTCACCTACAAGCATGTGAGCAAACTCACACATGGAGGGGTGCATGCACACACACATAGTTATCATGTGTGGTTGATGGTACAGCACAATCACATGTGCTAATGTTTTTCTAAAGAGCATACTATGTTGAATTGGTAGATATGAATGCAAGCTGTTTGAGAAAAACATATTCTACCGGTACACTATCTTAGAGATTGACGGTTGACACACCTATCATGAGGAAGACAATCTCCCTTGGTAACTAAAAATTGACACACCCTGCAAAGAATAGGAAGGTGCATGCACAAGCTTGATGGGTTTTTACACACTTGTTGTCAAGGAGTATTTGATCTTGTATGTACATATATGTACTTGACTATAGTTCTGAGTCCTGACACTGCTTCCCTGTTGGGAGATCTTGATACATGATCATGGTGACACCCATGCTTTGATAATAGAATGAGACAATGGTACCTTGGACAACTATCTTGACTGACTATAATATGCCAACATAAGGAGAGAGATTTGGTTAAATGATGCTCCTTGAAGGATAATCCTAATGCTCTTGGATAATAGTCATATGAAAATATTTTTAATAGTGGTCTCCTTTCTCATCGAAAACTATTGCATCTCATGCTTATGCCTAACCCCATGACGTGCCATGCATCAATGCCTTGAAAAGAGTCATCAACAACCATATAGAAACTACTAGGACTACTGGCATACCATGCTTTGCATATTAGAAGCCTAGAGAGCATGTTTTGGGTTTTTTTGATGCCTCATTTACATTGATGATGGTATATAGACCGACTCGGTTGACTTATCTTGGGAAATGTTATTTATATGTTGATTGCACACTTTAGCAAGCCCATATGTTTTCTTGGAGCAAGTTAGCAATTCCCTGGAGCGCTGATCACTTTCCTTGATCTTTTTATGGCCAATTGAAGTACACTCTTTTCAAGGCTACTTGATTTTGCTTAAACTTTTAGTACTCATCATCTAACAGATGCTTAAAGGTGCTCCTCTTAAAACTCTAAATTCTTGGTCAATCGGATTTGCTCTCCAAGTGCTTAGCAAATTGATCACTCACTATGATTAGTGGAGAATGTCTCTCTCAAATATAGATACGTTGTTTGATCCTTTCCAACTATGGAGGTCTAATCTAGTGCCCTATGTTGGAATGATTGCAGAATCATTTCAAAGGTATGATGGTCATAGTTGATGCTCAATTGACCTCCTTGCTAACTAGACATAGATTTGCTTGTGCCACAACTCATCTTATCAGCTGAGTTGTTGTGTTGATCCTAAGTCACTTGGCATAGTCTCATCATGTCATACAACATAACATGAGCTTTAGAATGTTTTCGCATTTGCTATGGCATATAGGCATACATTATGTATACTTGTCTCCATATAGGCACTTGTGGATTCTGTTGTCAATGAGGGAGTATTACTAAGACTGTTGAACTCATAGATTTATTTGGGAAAGTATTAAATGCCTTGAGTGTTTATAAATAAGAAGAAGTGGATTTGTTTCATCTCTGCCCCTCCATTTCACGTCCCTTGGTTCAGCCTTGCACAAATGCTTGTCCATTTCCTCTCCCTTTCTTCATCCTTGCTGAAAAATTCAAATAAATAATTCCAAAAGTGCATTAACAATTTACAAAAGTAGATACATTGTGGAAGATGAAATGAAATAGAATATGAACACTTTGGAAATCAAGTGATTGGAACTAATTCTCCTCTTGGAATCCTCTCCATTTTCCACATGGCTTACTATAAGTACATGCATCCATGTATGCACTGTTGACTTGTGCTTAATAGGTAAAAAAGATAATGTAAACTCATGTACTGCTTGTTTCTTCTACAATTGATTCTTGATTCTTCAAGTTAAAATCCTTAACTGATGTAAAACAAGTCCGAATTTATGGGTCTAGACATGGGAAGGGGGAACATGATGGATGTGGTCCACAATTTTTAAGAGAGGTCTATATAAACACCGGCGTTGATGTTCCACAAAAGGTTGTTATAGAATTCCCATGATGTAGTAATATGGATGTGGTGCACTATTATTAAGAGAAGTTTGTATAAAGACCAATTAACATGTGCCCAACGAAAAGCTCTAGAATGCCCATGACGATGTAACATGGCTTGTGCTCAACCACTCTAGGGGGGTGCAATCAACATAGAACAAACAACTACAAAGAAATAATGTAGTGCATAGTGGGGGCATAATGTCTTCCATGAAGTGTACCAAACCCAACCACAAGATTTAGGAATCCCTTAAAGATCATTTGGGCCAAACATTTGAGAATTGGGATGCAGTGGTCAGAGGTATTCAGTACAAAAAAACATCCACAAGAGGCTACAATTAATCTCTATTACATAAGAGTAAGCTAGATATCAAGTCATTGTAACCACCACATTGGTGATCACTTATACTACCACGATGGTAATCATGGACACCTACCAATGTTATGGCATTGATCTTTTACAAATGAAATATCGTGTGATGGCAACTACTGCACTGGTGCTCACTTATAGTACTGTGTTAGTTATAATGGACACCCACCCATCTGGTGGTTATAGCCTATGAGAGATATTTTAGTGTACAATTTTAAAATGAGATTTGGTGGCTAGATGCGTTTGAGATAAGTTGCACCTTTTGAACTATTATATCCAATACTACCACCACACTAGTTATCAATATGGACACCTACCACTTCATTAGGGACCACTTATCCGATCTTACAATTATGTTGGTTTATAATCTTGTGATCCTAAAACAGGACACATGTGACCTATTCTTGCTACCACCATCTTGGATAAGATCCTAGCCCTAAAGAGAGACCAACCACCACCTCGAAGGTGATTACTTATCCTAAAACATGACACTTACTACCATTACATTCACACTCATGCACAACCACTATGCTGGTTTGAAAACTTGTCGATTCTAAAGGGACTCATCCTTTACTACCACCTTGTTGGTTTGCAATTTTGTTGATTCTAAAGTTACTTGTCCTTTACTACTACCACCTTGTGGGTTAAGATCCTAGCCCAAAAAAGAGATACAAGCCACCATACTACCAATGCATTGGTTGCAAACAATTGGGCAATAATCTAAGGAAGAAATTTAGTAAGAACGAATTTATTTCTTAGAGTATACACATCTATCCATTAAAGAGTTTAAATATTTTTTTGCTTTTCAGAGATTATACATGTTTATGCTTTGAGCTCCCTTTACCAAATTTCCTTTTATCATGCTTGTGCTTGGGATTTTGCTCCTTTAAGCAAGGCTGGTTCTTTTCTTTGGCTCCTTGAGCTTCTCTCCAGGCTTGTTTCATTTAGCTCTTCATTATCATCTCTTTTTTCCTTCAATGCCCTTGTGATGTCTGCTCTCTTGTTGTGGATAGTCATAGCACACATACACAACAAATAGATCCAAGAATTTGGCAATGGAATATGACAAGTTTGTAGCAAGACTTTGAATCCATAAACACCCCAAATTAGAACACATGCACATGTTTGAGATAGGGTGTTGACACATGGGCCATTTGATCATGCATGGCCCCTTTACAGATCATGCAATTCTGACCATGTTTCTCTCCCTTAGCTTGTGCATGATTGATATGATTCATGATCCATTTTGCTCTCTTTTAGCTGGTCCAATATGTGCTGAATGCTAGCACAAGCTCCATCCAATTCTACTTGTTGTTCTTGAGCCCCCTGAAAATCCTTAGTAGCCTCTTCGAAGGCCCGTTCCAAGGCACCATTTCTCTCTTGAGTTTCATC
>NC_141095.1:38037484-38122484 GCF_041138505.1 Cibotium barometz
ATTTATCTTGCTACAAAGATCTTTTTAACTAATTTAGATTGGCACATGACTGGACCCTTGGTACTGCATCCTTGATGTTTTTGGGCTGGATTTAGCCTTGGTGTATTGATAACCATTTAATAGGTTATGCTATATATGGTGGGCATTGGGTTTGGTAGCCGTCCGCCTCTTTACTTCCATGAATACTCGGATATTCGCCTGCAACGACTGGGGCCCTGGATCTTCTGCTGTGAATGGCGGGAGCTCTACATAGATGGTGCATGGCTTCCTATATAACTCAAGGTGAGTGGTCTATCCACTCACTTAGTCCTTTGTGCTTGTTACAGTAGATATGGCTTTGTCTCTGGCTACATCTGGGGGTGCGCCTCCTTCGGTTAATTAGGTGCATATTTTTAACAAATGCACTTGTTCAATTTACGTCTGCTGCTGCTAACTGAATGGCCTTGAAGATTTTGCAATTTATTCTCCCTTTGATGGCTTCATACATGTTTGCTAGCTTATACAGGATGGCTGATGCCTTGATTCCATAGGGATAGATGTATAGGTGGAGTCTACCTTTCTGTGGAATAGTGGCATGTGTGCCATGCTATTTCCTCATTGTTTTTGGCAGATCTCATAGTGAGTTGTTTTGTTAGATGTTCAAGGATTGCCTGATGCTCTGTTTTGTCGTATTGCTGACATATTATAGTTGTCTAACCACATTGAGCAATCCAGATTAAATGGATTATTGCAGGAACTGGATGCATATAGGCTATTTATTTATATTGGGTGTCTGTATAGCAGGAATTTGCCTCATGATTTTTGTCCTGCTCGTGGGTATGCATTGAATGCACGCGTAGTAATGGGTAATTGCTTTTGTGGTACTGCTGTTTGACTTGTATTTTGCACTTGGATGATGGCTTCTTTTGTGTCCTCTGGCACTTTGTCAGGTGGAGAGTATTTCCTGTCTGATGATGTTGCGTTATTATGAGGAGGTGTTGAGGGCTGCTTGATACCATGTTTGGTAATCAATACATTGGTTTTCACTGTACAGGATTTGGTGGTCTCTCAAGCCATAAATCTATCTCGACTGATTGTGTTGAGGTGTGGACATTGGGTTTGTATGGAAACACTAATGGCATAAGACACATTCTGAAATAGATAGGTGTTAATACATACACTTCTTCAACCTAGGTATGTGCAGATTATTTCTCTAAAACCTGGGTTACTCTGGTACCTTCTCTATATATAATGAATAGATGCTGATGTTCTACTGTGGAAAGAATCCTCGATATTTTTGGTACACTATGGGCTAGGCTGCTAACTAGTAGTCACTTATCTATTGTCAATATACAGGTTTATAAGTTATACTATATGATGGGAATTAACATGAGTATAGTGATGCCGTTTACTGGTATGGTATGATATGGTTCCTACAGGCATGATTTTGTGGTAGGTTGCTTTGATGCATGTACTCCATATATGGATTGAGATACAATGGATGCTCCATTTTGTCTGGTGCTCTACCAGTTGTAATCCATCCCTTTTGCTAGATTTGTCATCCATGGTTTTTTGGTATATTGCTTACCTATTTTGTAGAGAATGTTCTATAGTCTGTGAAAAGATGCAGGGGGGAAGAGAGCTTGAGCTCTTGCAAGCACACACACACACTCACAAAACCCTAATAGAGAACACACAAGGTGAGAGGCTGAAAATCTTCTTCTTCTCTACTCAACACTCAACACACCATATACAAGAATAAGAGTACACAATAATATGAAAGGTACTCAACCAATACATACACGGGTTCTCTATAGTGTGAACCCGACTAAATGAGCTGGCGCTATAACTATGCCAGTCTCTAGAGTGGCTGTCACACAGCCTGTCATCCCACTGGCCGCATATCACCCAAGATCTCACCAACCATGCCAGTGGTGTAAGTGCGGGGCCTATCCCCCAGGCGGGTCATCAGTGTCCACCGCCTCACTAGAGCTCGATATCTCAACACTCCCCCTCGAGCTCAACTCCATCTCATGTACACCAAGCGAAGCCCTGAATCTGCGGAACTTCTCTGTACCCAATGCTTTGGTGAAGATGTCAGCGACCTGATCCTCTGTGCTGACATAAACAAGGTCAAGGTCTCCTGCCAAGACCTTCTCTCTGACGAAGTGGTAGTGGACCTCTATGTGCTTCGTACGAGCATGAAAGACTGGGTTCCTGGCCAACTGTATACTGCTAAGGTTGTCACAGAAAATGACAACTTGTCTATCCACTGATAGACCCAAATCTGCAAGTAGCTTCCTCAACCAAGCTACCTCACATGCTGCCATAGCAGCTCCTCTGTACTCGGCCTCTGTACTCGATAGAGCAACCGTAGGTTGCTTCTTGCTGCTCCAAGTCACAGCAGCACTCCCCAAAGAAAACATGAATCCACTGGTAGATCTTCTATCTGAGATACTACCAGCCCAATCAGCATCTGTGTACCCATGTACACATATCTCTGTCCCAGTCTCATAGAATAGTCCACAATGCAAAGTAGACCTCACATACCTCAGTATGCGTCTCACTGCATCCAAATGCGGTTTCCGTGGAACCTGCATAAACTGACTCACCAACCCAACAGCATAGCTCAAATCTGGTCTGGTGATCGTCATGTAGATCAAACTTCCTACTATGCTCCTATACATAGTAGGATCCTCCAAGATCTCTCCTGAATCTGCACTCAACTTGCCATTCTGATCCAATGGCACAGAAATAGGCTTACAGCCTGTCATACCATACTTGGACAACATGTCCAAGCCATACTGTCTCTGCAGTAATCCAATACCATGTGGTGACCTAATCACCTCAATGCCCAAGAAATATCTGAGCTCCCCCAGATCCTTCATCTCGAACTTCTGTCTAAGCAAGATCTTTACATCAAAGATCTCTGCATCATGGTCCCCCGTAATGATCAAGTCGTCTACATAGATGACAACAAGCACAACTCCTCTATCACCATGTCTCACATACAATGAGAAATCTGCATTGGCTACATGAAAGCCAATAGTGACAAGATATTCAGAAATCTTGTCAGACCATGCTCTTGGTGCTTGCTTTAAGCCATACAAGGCTTTCTTCAACCTGCAAACATGCTCGGGGTGACCCACATCCTCATAACCAGGTGGCTGCAACATATACACCTCTTCTTGCAAATCCCCATGCAAGAATGCATTCTTTACATCCATCTGATGTAAAGACCATTGCTTTGACGCAGCCACTGCTATCACAACTCTCACCGTTGCCATCTTGGCAACTGGGCTGAAAGTTTCCTCATAATCAATCCCATATGTCTGCGCATATCCTTTGGCTACCAATCTAGCCTTGTACCTGTTTATGCTTCCATCACTGTTATGTTTAACTTTGTACACCCACTTGCATCCAATGGCTTTCTTGCCTTCAGGCAATTGCACTAAATCCCAAGTTTCATTTCCATATAGTGCATCCATCTCCTCATCCATAGCTTTCTCCCAACACACATTTCCAACAGCCTCATCAATGCATGTGGGCTCAACAACCTGCACAACCTTTGCCATATATGCATAGTGATGTGCCACATAACCATCATATGTAAATCTCTGCACAGGGTTCTTCACTCTCCCTGATCTTCGCAGCTTTTCATTCATGGCTTCCATAGCCTTCTTTACACCAGGTGTTCTCATAGCTGGGATCCCAAGCTCCTCATCAAGGCTCATATCTGAGCCACTGGACTCTCCATCAACATGAGAATGCCCTGCAGAAATGTCAGGCATACCAAGGGGCACAACCACTTTCTCTTTGCCTTTACGTGATGTACTAATCACATTTGCAGGGCTGGTATTATGACGCAGCCTGCCACTCCATGGTCTATCAACAGACCCACTAGATGAGGACTCTCCTGGTCCACTCAAAGACTGTGATTGCTGACCTGTATTCTGTGCAACCACACTTCCACTCACATCAGCCCCAACAGCTTCTTTTTCAGCAGCATACCAGCTGCTCATCTCATCAAAAACAACATCCCTGCTTACCCTCAACTCACGTGTAGTAGGGTTATAACACCTGTATCCCTTTTGCTCAAGGGAATATCCAATGAACACACATTTTTCAGCTTTCGGATCCAGCTTAGTTCTCAGCTCATCTGGCACATGCACATATGCAATGCATCCAAAGACTTTCAGATGAGACAAATCTGGTTTTCTGCCAGTAAACCTCTCCTCTGGAGTTACATCATGTATGGCTGCAGTTGGAGTCCTGTTCATGATGTATACTGCTGTAGAAACAGCCTTAGCCCAATAGCAATGCGGCATATTCTTCTCTTCCATCAATGCTCGCGCAATCTCAGCAATGTGCCTGTTTTTCCGCTCAGCAACTCCATTTTGCTGCGGAGTGTATCTGCATGTGAACTGTCTCCGAATACCATTCTTTTTCAAAAATTCAGAGAACTCATTGGAGAAGTATTCTCCCCCTCCATCTGACCTTAGGCACTTAACATATTTCCCTGTTTGCTTTTCAACCAAAAATCTGAAATTCTGAAAGTGAGTGAACACCTCACTCTTCTCCTTCATGAAATATACCCACACTTTCCTTGTGTGGTCATCAATGAAGGTCACATAATACCTGCAGCCTCCCATAGATATGGTCTTTGTAGGACCCCATACATCTGAATGCACAACATCTAGTGCATTTCTGCTCACATATCTGTTACGTGGAAACACATGCTTTGTTTGCTTCCCAAATTGGCATGCTTCACAGATTTTCTGCATACCTTCCACTTTAAATTTTGGCAGCCCTGTCACAATTCCTTTTGTTTGCATAGACTTCAATCTCTGCACATTTACATGTCCAATTCTTTTATGCCATATGTCTGTGTCTGCAACAACTCCTGAACCATTTGCAAACATCGCAGCACTCATTTCAGGCATGTCTACATCCAACGTAAACATTCTGCCCACTCTGTTGCCTTTTGCAACCAACCTGCACTTGTCTTTAAAGTCTTCGACATAACACCCATCAGGGTTAAACCTAACCTGCAAACCCTGCTCAATCATCTGGCCAACTGAAACCAGATTCTTTGTTATGTTCGGTACATGAAGTACATCTGCAAGGTACTTCACTTTGCCATCCTGCATAGATAATGGCACATCTCCAACGTGGGCAATTGGATGAGCAGTGTCATCCCCTGTTTCCACAAAACCTGGTCTTTCCGGGTTCTTCATCTCCTTGAACCACTCCCCATGACTCGTCATGTGGTTCGAAGCGCCTGAATCCACATACCATACATTATCTTTTTGTGCTGCATCAGCATTTTCAGACATGGCATTCACAACATGCTGCATAACAAACAACCTTTCATTGTCCTCATTATTTCTGCTTGAGGATGCATAGTTGTTTTGCTGCACTTTCCCATTTTGCATGTCAGCCTGCTTCTTATAACATTCTGACTGCACATGTCCTGGCTTACCACAATAGTAGCATTCACGTGCATCATTATATTGCCTTTGCCAATTTCCACGGCCTCTTTGACTCCCCCTGCCTCTGAATTTGCCTCTTCCACCTGCGTGTTGTTGTTGTTGTTGATTCTGGGACTGTTGTTGTTGCTGCTGCTGCTGGCCATAATTCTGATTACTTGTTCGGCCACCTCCTTGACCGCGTCCACGGCCTCCTCTACCTCGTCCTCTTCCTGAACTCGTGTAGAAGGCCTGTTGCTCTGAACTGTTTTTGCTTTGTGAAGTCTGTTGATCTTCACCCAAGCTCTTCTCTTCGATAATCAGCATAGACACCAAATCTGTAAAGTTGGGAATGTTTTCCCGAGTCTGAATAGACGTCTTGAACGCCTTGTATTGTGGCCCGAGACCACGTAGACAGACTTCCACCTTGTCATCATCATCTACTGACACACCAATAGATGCAAGGGATTCCACAATGCCCTTTATCTTCAGCGCATAGTCATTCACAGACATGCTCTTTTTCTCCACAGTATGAAGTTCATTCTTCAACTGTATCTTACGTGCCTTGGTATTTGTTTCATACAGTTTTACCAAGGTGTCCCACGCCTCCTTGGGGGACTTGGCATCTTGAATATGCCCAATCATGGTGTCCTGTATACTAATGGATAGCCAATACATTACTTTCCTGGCTCCTTGGTTCCAATCTTTGAACTCTTTCACATCTGCAGCAGTCGGATTTATATCCGGTATCTCCGGTGCCTCTTCATGCTCTCCTTCTATGTAGTCCCAATAGCCTTTTCCCATCAGGAAATTCGTTAACCTGAACCTCCAAGCATGGAAGTTATTCTTGTCCAGCTTCTCAGCCACAATCTGAGTTATCCCATCATTTGACATCTTGCCAAACACACAACTTTACCAGAAACTGCACTCTGGTTTTTCTGCACAAATGCTGTATTTTCTGCACAGCGGTACTGCAGTACTCTCAAATGTCACAACCAGTGACTTCAATGCACATACATACACCCAATGGCAACTGTAGACCTCTTTGCAGCACCCACAGTGTCTGCACAGTCAATCTGTCTTCCTGCAGTTCTTAAAACAGAGTTCTGCAGAGAATCGATGACTTACCCGCAGTGCTCGAAATCGCCTGCTTTCTGAAAAACGGAGGTCCAGACGCGCCCGAAACGCGTTTTCGGCCCGGAAATTTTTAGTCCAAAGGACTGAATAGTTGCCCTATAGCTTCACTCCCGCGAAGAAAGCTCCTCAATCGGAGATCGTTTGCCGGTGCCTCCCGTAGAGCTCCCGACAAGGGTGTAGTCACCAACACAATAGGGAAGAGTAGTTGCAGCTCTTACCCTCGTACCGCTTCCTGTGGTTCTCTTGCTTGCAGCTCAGCCCTTAGCACAAACCAGGCTCTGATACCATGAAAAGATGCAGGGGGGAAGAGAGCTTGAGCTCTTGCAAGCACACACACACACTCACAAAACCCTAATAGAGAACACACAAGGTGAGAGGCTGAAAATCTTCTTCTTCTCTACTCAACACTCAACACACCATATACAAGAATAAGAGTACACAATAATATGAAAGGTACTCAACCAATACATACACGGGTTCTCTATAGTGTGAACCCGACTAAATGAGCTGGCGCTATAACTATGCCAGTCTCTAGAGTGGCTGTCACACAGCCTGTCATCCCACTGGCCGCATATCACCCAAGATCTCACCAACCATGCCAGTGGTGTAAGTGCGGGGCCTATCCCCCAGGCGGGTCATCAGTGTCCACCGCCTCACTAGAGCTCGATATCTCAACAGTCTGGGCATACTCTGGCATTGTTGTGCTTTTGATCTGATTTGGTTGGATTTCTGATAATGTTGGTACAACTTGTACATGACTGCTACTATGTAGTCATCTACCTGTTTTCAATATACAGGGGTATTCTAGTATGCTATAATATAATCTGTAAATTAACATGTAGAATGAAACATTTAATGAATCTGTTAAGCCTATGAAAAAATTACGTAATTCATCTGGACAGCATTCGAGTTTATATGTTTCAACAGTATTAGAGTTGCATACTGGTTTGACATACTCTGAGTGGATGGTAAAAAGTTTCAAATTGATTATGGTATATAATCTGTAATGAATGTATCTGGTAGGTGAAAATCGGAACTGCAATTTTTCAGGGATCTGCACCAATCTTGTCTAAGTGCAGAACTAATTTTAGACTGCTCATGAATAACTGATGGGCTTACAAACTTTATAGAATATCTGACAATGATATTCTGGATAAATTTCATAATGATTCAAATGTTAACTTTAAAAAATCCTATTTGTTGGACATCTATAACACGTGGTTGGGCTTTACGACACCTGTAATACGCACAGGGACTAACATTTATGTTGTTGCTTGTGTATGGATGCAGGTAACAGAGCTCACCTTTTCAAATAGGATGTTTTTGGGTTGATGTTGCTGCTGGACAGTAAAGCCTATGGGCAATTTTGTTCTTTTGAAACATTGTTTCTTCACTTGAAAATCTTGTATAATTTCAATGAAATAATACAGTTTTTCCCATTTACTTGTCGGAGTTGTTTTGGTCTTCTGACGTTTTGTCAGCTGTGTATAATTATGTATTTTAATTTAGGCAAAACACACACACACACACACACACACACACACACACACACACACTATTTCAAAAACCCTCAAAGACCAACAAAATACTCTCTCTTTCTCACCCACACACACACACACTTGCTATTCAAATAAATAAAAAAATTCACACACACAGACCCACAAAATACTCTCTCTCTCTCTCTCACACACACACACACACAGTATTTCAAAAACCCATAAAATACTCTCTCTCTCTCTCTCTCTCTCTCTCTCTCTCTCTCTCTCTCGCACCCACACAAACACACACTTGCTATTCAAATAAATAAATTTTTTTAAGAACAGTTTGCAAGTCCAATCATGTGAGTAACCTTTTCACCTCCAATTGCAAGTTTACAAGGTACAATCATCAGGTCTTTGAACGACATGTCAAAATTGATGTGTTTTCAAGCTGGCATTGTTTAAGCAATGATTAAGAAAAAAACTCATCGTATATGCGACACATTGTGGTGTCGCATGGGACGTCAAATAACGACGATTTATTATGCATCGCTTAAAATGATGCTTGCAAACAGAATTTTTGTCACTTATGTTGTCACTCCATGCATGCAAGAAACTAGAGTTGGCCACTCAAGGCATGGAGTGATAACATGGGTGTGGGTCACCATCCTCACATCTCATATGGGAGAAGTTCACCATGAAAGCTTGGGCATGAGAGCTCCAAGAAAGTAATAGTAAAAAATGATCATAAATTGTGTGTACAATGCCCATGAGCCCAATGAATCCTATAGCCCAAGGCCTCCAAAGGCACATATGTAAATGACTCTAAACCCAAGTGCCTAGACCCCATCCCCCATGTGCATGTGACACCAAATCTACTTCATTAACAAAGCATCCCCTCCTACAATGATTTCGTCCTTGAAATCGAAGGGTGATCGGGCATAAGGATATACAAAAGACTATATACAAAAGCCAAGAATGCACTCATGGCCTAGATGTACCCATCATAAAAACATGTCCACAGCACCCGCGCCCCGAATCGAATGGAAAAGATAGGAGAGTGTTGTCAATGGTGAGGCTAGTGATAATGATGCACCTAGATCAAATGGAAATCCACGGCATGCCTGATCCATAACCGTATCAATTTTGCATCCTCCTGGATCAAATGGATGATGTAATGCACCACATCCACCATCAATGAGATACATCCAATATTCCCCTCAGTCAAAAAGATAATGCACCCATGCATAGGATCTTGCAGGTATATGATAGCCCGTATAGCACCACCCACTCGGATCATAGGTGAATACATCATGTCCAAGAGTGAAATCCTGATAGACTATGTCTGTATCAATGCATAGGCATCCATGATCATCAAAAGAGAATGCCTCATACTCCATAGCATGCTCCAATCCATGTCCTCACTGCATCCATGACCATGCATAGGTCCATAGGAATGATCCACATCACAAATGACTAACTGAGCATAATCCATATGTACCAAGGCATAATCCTCATCACTATCCATATAACCCTTGTAGAGGTCACAATCATAGACTCTCCACTCATCTCCCAAGAAACGGTCATAGACAGGGTTCCCATAAAACCTCCATGAAGTGTCTAATAGCTTCTCACTACTAGATGCATGAATAACCTCATCATCGATGTTATCCATATCATCAATGTCATCCACATAGATAATGTCTTCCACATGCTTACTAGCATCATAAAACTCGTCATCATATGTAGCATGTGTATGCATACTACATTCATCCACATCAACACCAAAATATCCTCAATGATCAAGTCTTTATGATCTCATGGCATCATATCATAACCTGAAAATGTATCTATCAAAGCACTTATGGAAGTAATCCAAGCATTCCCATTTCCAACTTGTGTATTTCCATTGGCCACGAATACATTGGTGGTATCTTGTCTAGAGAGAATCGGCATAGATATCCCCTCATGTACTTGCTATCCAAAAATTACAGCAAGCATCTCATCCACTTCAATACCCACAATGTGTGTATAAAGACCCACATAGTCATATTCTATGCAATGATCGAATGTGATTGTGAATGGAAGTCCTCATTTGTCCTTAGTAAATCCAGCCTCTTTCAAAATAGAGTGTATGATAGCTCTTATATCTCCCCTCAAAGTAAGAGGTGAACCAAGGAATGGAACCAAGAATTCACATATATTGATTGACCTTTCCTTGCTTTCACTAGTAGTGGCTCTACCATGAAACTTAACACCTTGCTTTCTTCCATCCATTTCTTGTGAAGAAGAAGACATTTAACCATTGTTATGCTCAAACTCATCATCAAAATCTTCCTCGATATGAGGTCTTGAAGCACCACCTCGATGAGTATTTCCCTTGAATGGAATACAAACATTACTCCTTGGGAATCTTGAGCTTTCATATGGAGATGCATAACATTTTCCTTTGGCATCATTGGGTGTGTATGTAAACATTGGTTTGCGCATAGCACCATGAGTAGAATGGAAACTTGGGTGATGATCCACTTTGTCTTCAAAATAAGCTTATCGATCCTTGTAAGATGATCCACCTTTATCTTTATCCTTCCTCTTCATCTCATTATGCAAGTCCCTAAGCTCTTGCACAAGGTTTGACCCCCCAAACGACATCGACTTTGGGTGTACTATATTAAGAGACTAAGGTTATGTAGAAGGGGAAGAGAAGGGTGTGAGTGTGAATGGACTTAAGGTCCACTAGCTCATCTATTTAAAGGTGAAGCTAGGAGGCATTTTGTATTGAGCAAGGCCTAGTTGTATTCAGAAACAACTTAATAAGCAAGATATTGTTCTTGTATTTTGTGTGTGTCTCCTCTCCACACACTTGATCTAGCATGAGCACCACGTTTTCTCAACATGGTACCTTGGTTGATTAGAACCCCTTGTGGTGTAGAATAGGTCAAAATTTTCACTTTTTCTTATCTTTTCACTTGTGGAGCTCAACCCCCTCTGGCAGTGGAGGCTCTCTACCTACTCGTGGAGGCCTCATCTTGGGAAGATCTTAACTGAAGAAACGTGGAGGACATCCGGGCGCTTCAATTCGTACAGCCAATTTTTGGATTCGTCGCTTCATCGCGTGACGACATTCCGACTGGTGCAATCCGGCGCATTTCTCTGTAGCGCAGCTGGTCGTAATTCATTGCCTACAGTCCATTACAGGCTGCATAGCCTTAGGGCTTTTGTAGCCCACACCTTAAGGAGTCTACAGCTCGGTTTTCACACCGATTGGAGGTCTGACGCGCCGGCTAGAGCAGAAAAACCAGAGAGTTCTCTTCAACTCCATGGAAGCTTTCCATTAAAGCTTCAAATTTTCTTCCTTTCTTGCTCTAATCCTTCCCTCCTTGCTCTAATCACCCAAGTGATGTTGTAAATGATTTTTGTTGCTGATCCTTCTCTTGATTTTGATGCGAATCCAATCACATGAGGTATCCATAAGCCTCATTCTCATCAAGCTCCATCATCAACATCACCTTCAAGTTTTAAAGCTTTTTAAAGTGTGCTTATGAGCACTAATAACGTTGATTAACACTAATGAAGCTTCTAATTCAACAAAGGGAAGTTATTATAAAGTGTTTTTAAACACTAAGAGTGTTATTAAACACTAATGGTGAATCTAATCACCAAAATAAGTATCATTAGATGCTAAAAATGTGCTCTTACGTACTAATTATGTTTTTTAAATACTAATGGTGATCTTAATCACCAAACAAAGTGTTCTTTAACACCAATGAAGCTAATCCCAATCAAAATTAGTAATTGGGCACAAACCCTAAGTGCTAAACCATAAAAATTACTATTTTAATCTCCTATTTATGCAACATTCTTGACTTGATTAGGGTTGTTGCACTCTCATAAGCCTTTCTCTTTCTCATTAAGCCTAAATATCATAAATTTTTGGTTTTTTCTTCTTCATAAATCAGCCCATTACTTTCTAATAACGTCCTTCAATACCCATGTCAAAGGACAACACTCAAATCAAGAAGTTCTCGGGAGAGGGCTTCCACACTTGGCAAGTTCTTGTCAAGTACAAGTTGTCAAGTACAAGATGATGTCCAAAGGCGTTTGGCCATTCATCTCCGGCACCAAGGTTATTGATCGAACAAAGGCTGAAGATATTGAAGATGATGAGAGGGCACAAGCCATTATCATGCTTCATCTTGATGAGGCTCTCATTCACCATGTGGACCAGCTTCCGACTGCAAAGGAGAAATGGGATGAGCTTGATAAGCTCTATGGAGCAAGTGGTAAGAATTCCAAGATCTCACTCAAAATTGATTTTTTTAGCTTGGAACTCAAAGAGGGAGATGGCATTGGAGCCTTCATCTCTCACTTGAAGGGCCTTATGGCTCAACTTGCATCAGTGAATGCGAGAATGGATGAAGATGATGCAGTGCTGTTTTGCTCAAAGCAGTAAAAAAGGTGTACCCCACTTTAGTTACCACCCTGAAGAACATACCTAATCCCACCCTCGAAGGAGTCATTCAATCTTGTGTTGATGAAGAAAAGGTGTACCGCACTTTAGTTACCACCTTGAAGAACATACCTAATCCCACCCTCGAAGGAGTCATTCAATATTGTGTTGATGAAGAAAAGAGGCCAAAGGGAGGAGCTGAATCTTCAAATGCAACCACTTCATCGACTATCGAACAAGCTTTGTCACATCAAGTGGTTAAAGTAAGATGTGCCCATTGCAAAAAGGTGGGTCATTTGGCAGGCGTGAATTGATGTCAATTAAGCCCAATTGGATGCAATTGATATCAATTGCGTGTCACTTGGACTCAATTGACACCCAATTGATGTCAATTGAGTCCAATTGGATGTCAATTGATATCAGTTGAACCGAATTGATCAATTGACATCCAATTATACTTAATTGATATCAATTTGACTCAATTGGGTATTAGTTGATGTCAATTGGACTCAATTGGGTGTTAATTGATGTTAATTGAGGACTCAATTGACATCAATTGGGTGCCAATTGAGTGTAATTGGTGTCAATTCGGCTCAATTGGCATTAATTGGATATTAATTGACTAGGATTGATGTCAATTAAGCTCAATTGACATCAATTGGGTGTTAATCGATGTCAATTGAGTCCAATTAAGCCCAATTGTGTCCAATTGGGTGTCAATTGATTGAATCCAATTAAGTTCAATTAAGCCCAATTGAGTCCAATGGGGTGTCAATTGATGTCAATTGAGCCTAATCGATCAATTGAAACCCAATTAGACTTAATTGATACCAATTGGACTCAATTGGATATTAATTGATGTCAATTAGACTCAATTGGAAGTATAATAAGATCTAATTGATGGTAATCGAGCTTAAGGCGATAAATTTAGAGATAACTTTTTTTTGACAAAGAATTTTGAACTTTTGACATCATAAATGAGTCCAGAAGGCCCAAAAATGGTAGGAATGACTGTGAACATGAAAATATTTTGACCATTTTTTTTACTTTTTTTCACCAGGAAATCCATTTTACCGACGGGCCCGCCGGGAAAACAAAAAGCCCGGTGGGCTTCGGCAAGTTACCAGGTCACTGTTGACCTTCTATTTTGAGAACATGAAAACATGTGAACATGTGAATAATATGTTCACAAGTGTTATTAACAAAAAAAATCTTGTAATCACGTGAATATAAAATCATTGACTAGTATTATGATGCAGCTTGCCACTCCGTGGTCTATCAACTGAACCACTAGATGAGGACTCTCCTGGTCCACTCAAAGACTGTGATTGCTGACTTGCATTCTGTGCACCCACATTTCCACTCACATCAGCCCCAACAGCTTATTTTTCAGCAGCATACCAGCTGCTCATCTCATCAAAAACAACATCCCTGCTTACCCTCAACTCACGTGTAGCAGGGTTATAACACATGTATCCCTTTTGCTCAAGGGAATATCCAATAAACACACATTTTTCAGCTTTTGGATCCAGCTTAGTTCTCAGCTCATCTGGCACATGCACATATGCAATGCATCCAAAGACTTTCAGATGAGACAAATTAGGTTTTTTGCCTGTAAACCTCTCCTCTGGAGTTACATCATGTATGGCTACAGTTGGAGTCCTGTTCATGACGTAAATTACTATAGAAACAGCCTCAGCCCAATAGCTATGCGGTATATTCTTCTCTTCCATCAATGCTCGTGCAATCTCAGCAATGTGCCTGTTTTTCCGCTCAGCAACTCCATTTTGCTGCGGAGTGTATCTGCATGTAAACTGTCTCCGAATACCATTCTTCCTCAAAAATTCAGAGAACTCATTGGAGAAGTACTCTCCCCCTCCATCTGACCTTAGCCACTTTACATATTTCCATGTTTGCTTTTCAACCATAACTCTGAAATTCTGAAAATGAGTGAACACCTCACCCTTCTCCTTTATGAAGTATACCCACACTTTCCTTGTGTGGTCTCATCAATAAATGTCACATAATACCTGTAGCCTCCCATAGACATGGTCTTCGTAGGACCCCCTACATCTGAATGCACAACATCTAGTGTATTTCTGCTCAAATTTTTGTGCTCAAATTTTTGTTACGTGGAGATACATGTTTTGTTTGCTTTCCAAATTGGCATACTTCACATATTCTCTACATATCTTCAACTTTAAACTTTGGCAGCCCTATCACAATTCCTTTAGTCTGCATAGACTTTATTCTCTGCACATTCACATGTCCAATTCTTTTATGCCAAATGTTTGTGTCTGCAATAATTCCTAAACCATTTGCAAACATCGCAGCACTCACTTCAGGCATGTTTACATTTAATGTAAACATTCCGCCCACTCTGGTGCCTTTTGCAACCAACCTGCACTTGTCTTTAAAGTCTTCAACATAATAACCATTAGGATAAAACTTAACCTGCAAACCTTGCTCAATCATCTGGCCAACTGAAACCAGATTCTTTGTTATATTCGGAACATGAAGTACATCTGCAAGGTACTTCATTTTGCCATCTTGCATAGACAATGGCACATCTCCAACATGGGCAATTGGATGAGCAGTGTCATCCCCTGTTTCCACAAAACCTGGTCTTTCAAGGTTTTTCATCTCCTTGAACCACTCCCCATGACTTGTCATGTGATTCGAAGCACCTGAATCAACGTACCATACATCATCTTTATGTGCTGCTTCTACATTTTCAGACATGGCATTAACGACATGCTACATAACAAATAACCTTTCATTATCCTCATTGTTTCTGCTCAAGGATGCATCGTTGTTTTGCTGCAATTTTCCATTTTGCATGTCAGCCTGCTTCTTATAACAATCTGCCTGCACATGTCCAGGCTTACCACAATAAAAGCATCCACGTGTATCATTATACTACCTTTGCTAATTTCCACGACCCCTTTGACTCCCCCTGCCTCTGAATTGGCCTCTTCCACCTGCGTGTTGTTGTTGTTGTGAATTCTGGGACTGTTGTTGTTGCTGCTTCTGCTGGCCATAATTCTGATTACCTGTTCGGCCACCTCCTTGACCACGTCCACCTCCTCTATCTCGTTCTCTTCCTGAACTTGTGTAGAAGGCCTATTCTCTGAACTGTTTTTGTTTTGTGAAGACTGTTGGTCTTCACCCAAGCTCTTCTCTTCTATAATCAACATAGACACCAAATCTGTGAAATTGGGAATGTTTTTCCAAGTCTGAATAGACGTCTTGAATGCCTTGTATTGTGGCCCGAGACCACGTAGACAGACTTCCACCTTGTGTCATCATCTACTGAAACACCAATAGATGCAAGGGATTCCACAATACCCTTGATCTTCAATGCATAGTCATTCACAGACATACTCATTTTCTCCACAATATTAGGTTCATTCTTTAACTGTATCTTTTGTGCCTTGGTATTCGTTTCATAGAGGTTTACCAAGGTGTACGCTTTTGCTACAGTCGTAGCTAGGAACTTGCCGAACACCGTAAGCCACGAATGCCTGCAAGCATACAACCAGGAAAGCAAGCTCAAACAGAATGCAAAGGTGTGTCACTCACCCCGCTAAAACCACCGCCATGAAGGATTCCCGCATCGCAGTGAAGAAGGAGCCGCCATCGCCGCTCTACCGCCTCGCCGCCGTCGTGCCGCTACACAATGCTCAATCACTCTCTCACTCTCTCACTCTCTCTCTCTCTCTCTCTCACACACACACGTAGGAGAAGGAAACCAAGAGGATAAGGCAAGAGCACTCTTGTATTCAACACATGAGAATGAGAGTTTTAGGGTTACATTTGACTCTTATAGGTGACTTAGCCGTTCACACATGGGCATCCATACATGGCCGGCCGATCCTAACCCTTACCCTGCTGATATTCAAGGTGCACCTCTCATCGGCGATCACCCAATCCCTTTACCCTTAACATATGGTGCCGAGCAACAAGCCTGGCCCATGACTCAGAATATTTAAATTAATGACGTAAAACATAGTACGTCTCAATGTCCGTCATAGGTTAACATACCCCCCTTCCTGATGTAGATTCCGTCCTCCTCGGAAGCTATGGTATGGTAAGCTCGATAGGGTTGTTGTGGTAGACCGTCTGCAAAACAGGGAAGTAGAGTGAAAGTATACTGGAATTCAAAAGATATAAAGTGTATAAATTCAAGCATATTAGACCACAATGGATCTTGCTATGAGAACTTAGTTTAAGGGTCACATGAATGAGCTAGTGTAGCAAATTAACAGGAGTTTAAAATTATTGAAAGTAAATCAAGAGTTAGCAAGGTGTCAAAGGTTAATCAAGGTTTATAACTGGCCTAAGTCAATGAAAATAACCAAGCTTAATAAATAAATAGATGACCACAATGTGTCTACTCTAAGAACAAGTTAATACCACGAGCCTAGGGACACAAGAAACATCAGAGTTACAGGAGCCTTTTGCCTTTATTTCTTTATGCACGTGACAATTTTTATACACAATGGCGACCTCCCTAAGGCAAAACTAACATCGATCTTGGTACCATGTTTAACACAAGTGTCAATAAGGCCAACATTAGAGCACATAATAGACTTGCATTGCCATTTATTGTAGGTTTTTTTTTTAAACTTATTTCTTTTGATCTTCACTCCTAAACTATAATTTGTCTTACATCCTTTCGACAAAGGGGTAAAAGCTATGTCCTAGAGGTCAACACACACACAGCCAGTTTGTTCAAACATTAAGATGGTTATAACCCTAGGCTTAAGACAACCATATTCTAGGTTAACTAAAGACTTCATGCATTCTCAAGAATATATCCAATAAGGTTAAGCTCATTAATGATTTACACTAGCACATCAGGCAACTTCAAAACTAAGTAGTACATTGACAAGTTCCATGTGGTCATGTCTTCAGTTCATGCAATTAACAGTAAAAACGAAAGAGAGTGGGTATGGAAGAATTACACCTGTATTTAGGAGATCTCCTTGATTCGATGAGAAAAATGCTCGCAATTTGATGAGATATTTATGTATGAGCGTTGCGGCTATCTCAGGACTTGAAAGCGAACCCACCTCAAACTTTTCAACCTGTACAACCAACTAATAAGCACTATACCTCGAGAGGCACATCAGTGTGAAAAATTAAAGACTTGTTTAAGGAATCCAAACTAGAAAAAATTTGAAAACACTAACCTACCTACCAATCACCACACTACTACTGAGGATACGGTAAGAGGATGTTGTAGAGTCCTGGCTCTAGCCCTAAGGCTAAGCCTCTATCCGCATCATCCAAATAAATAAAGTCAACCTCAGTAGTGCCATGAGTTTCATCCGTCCATTCATCATTGTCAGATATTTCCTTTTCATTTTCCCATCCACATAAACTCATCAAGAATGTAACCATGCGAGGATAGTCATCTTGTGGAAAAGGAAAGCATTGGGCTATCGGGGATATGTCCTCTACGGAGTAGGGGTCAGTCATGGTCAATAGGCGAATTAGCCATTCTAATTCCTCAACATTTTCCTCTCTGGCTAGTACATCTATATGATCCCATTCAGTTTCAATTACATGATAGCACATGTGAAATATCTGAGAAAGGGACAGATGATACCTCTCACCAAAGGTGGGAGTGGATGAAGTGTATGATGATCGTGCATCTGCCATATCTGCAAACACAGATATAGCATCAGTAGATTTATGACAGGTCAATCTAGTTCTTGATTGTATATACGGATATTTCTGCTCTTAATGTGCTCTTGCTCTTTTTACTATTTTTTGCTTTTCTTTTCTTTTCTTTTCTGTGTATGAAGCTATATATATACATCCCCTTGAATTTGGCAATTACATGGTCAGGGGAGAAGGTTAAGGAGGAAGCATTAGAATGTTGAGCGTGAGTACATGCTCCCCCTTTCCTTGGGTAGATCATATTTTTTGCAATGATGTTGCAGCCTCTTGGAACCAATTTGTCCAGTGGGTCATAGGTTGTGATGTGGGCAGATAGCTTTTTATGACCCTTGTGGCCACATCAAATTGCAGAGATGGTAGTGTACGCTCCCATTGGGACGAATGGAGGAAATGGTTTCCGACGATACTTTTACAAAGGGAGACATAGACTCATTGGTCTCTTGTTGGGTGTTGACAAGAGTAGGTGTAGAGCATGAAAAAACTTCTATATCAACGTGTGTTAGCATGAGGAGCTAGAAGCTTCATGTGGCTCCCCCCTTCCTGAGCTAGGTGGTATTGATCGATATCGTTTGGGAATCCAAACTAGCTCTGGAAGAAGTGGTGCGGAGAACTCTGTTACCTTTCCTTTACCACGGTCTTGAATTGTCATTGGGGTGGCAACATTTGGTTTGCAAGGTTTTATAGGTGATGTAGAGGGATTCAGCTTATGCTTAGGGACCCAAATCTGGTCATTCCCTTCGTAATACCCTTGGGCTACTAATAATTTTTTAGGGATCCATCGTGATGTCACATTGCCCTTTTTTGGGTGGGTAGCTACTTTCTTCCTACGAGGCTTCTTGTCTGAACGAGATTGAGCAGGGGAAGTAGCTGTTAACGAAGCTTTTGGGACCCATTTGTATGTATTTTTTAGCATAGTAAGCAGAGCTTTAGAGACCACCCTGCATGTTTCCACTCTTGGCGTTGAAGCGTTAGAGGGGTGGCAAACAATCAAAGATGGTTTTGCCACTAGACTTTGTGATTTTTCATTATCTAGCATTTGAGTGGATGACTTAGGTGCGGGATTTTGAGCGGTCAGACCTAGTGTTGGTTCTTGCGTTGTGACTCGTCTGGTTGCCCAATCGATATTGCACTTGGTGGCCATCATCCATTTGCACCCTAAGTTTATAGTCCCTTCCATGGTACCCGCAGGCATAACCAAAAAGCTTTGAATTACCGTCCCCTTGTCATAGGCAACCGGAGTGTGTAGAATTCTTGAGACATGGGTTTTCTTCTTGTTGATTCCTTGAACTTGGATAGCACTCTTGGATAAAGGTGGTTTTCCAAGTTGACACCACACACCATATGATAGGAAATTGTGTTGAGCTCCTGTATCCAATAATGCATTATACAGCACCTCCCCGCCGTAAGGACTCTGTAACTCAATTGGGTATCTTAGAGGCGGGTCAGATTCCAGTGAATCCTCGTCTGCCTCCTCGAAAAATGCTTGTGTAATCCCCAAGTTGGCTTCTCGTTGGTGCCTAGCACGCTGTTGACATTCTTTGGCCTCAACTCTCACTTGTATCTTCTTAAGCTCAGCTTGTTCTTTAGCTGCCTTCTTTTGATGGATTGCATGTAACTCCTCTTGGCTCAGGGGGCCATAGTATCTTTTGAATTTACTCCCATTAAGGAATCCAATGGTTTCAACTCCGTCGAGAGTCTCCACTCAGATGGTACCTTGTGGGGTAATTTCACATAATACTCTATACGGTCCCTTACCAGCATATTTGATCTTCTTCTTTTTGTTATGCACTCCATACATCAGGACTTTATCCCCAACCTTGATGTCCTTTTCCTTCAGGTGGCGATCAAACCATTTTTTCCTTCTATCCTTCTCCACAAGGGCATTGTATACAGCCAATTGTCTTTCTTCGTTTAGCCGCTCAAGGATATATAGATGCTCCACTAAGGGATTACTATCCCAACCCTCTTGAGTAGCAACACGAAGACTAGGAATGACAAATTCCCACGGCATGACCGCTTCTTGGCCATATACCATTTTGAATGGTGTGCAATTAATAGCCACTTTGTACGCAGTACGATAGGCCCATAAAGCTGTTGTAAGCTTTAGATCCCAATCCGCGTGATGAGCTTCAACTGTCTTTGTCAAAACAGAGATTAAGGTCTTGTTGGTACTCTCGGCTTGGCCATTCGCTTGCGGATAGTAAGGAGTAGATTTATGATGGGATATCATGAAATTTGTTATGAGCTCCTTAATCACTTCATTTATAAAATGCGTACCATTGTCGCTCACAAGCTCAAAAGGACAACCGAAGCATGTGATTATATTTTCAAAGAGGAACTTGGCTGTTGTCCTCGCATCTGCCTTACATGTCGCTTTCGCTTCAGCCCATTTGGTCATATAGTCAGTGGCCATAGTAATATAGCGAGATTGTGTGTTTCGGGCCATTGGGCTAATTGGACCTACAAAGTCTAAACCCCACTTTTCAAATGGTTGGTTTACTTTGATCGGATATAGGGGCATCTGATCTTTCCGCTGGGGTTTCTTGTATCATTGGCATTCATCGCAACCCTTCACAAAGAGTGATGCATCTTGGAACATAGTGGGCCACCAATACCCTGATTGTAAGATCTTTCGCGTAGTTAAGTCTCCTGAGAAGTGACCACCGGCTACGCCCATATGTGCCTCTTGCAAAATGTATAGATACTCATCCTCTCGGGCACAACGCCTAAGAACGTCATCCTTTCCTCTTTTATAAAGAGTCCTGGCTATCAGGCAATAGGGTTCGCATTCTTTGATCAGCTTTCGAGCTAGATCTTTACGAAGCTCCTTGGGTGGAAAGCCGTTAACCAAAAAGTTAACAATCTTCTCACTCCATTTAGGCATTGTCTCCACCATGAACAGGGAAGTGTCAGGTAAGTCATCATCAACCCTCATAGGAGCCTCACCATTAGAGGTATGCGAGACAAATGATCAACCATGACATGTTTTTTGCCAGGTCTCACAACAACAGTGAAATCAAGCTCAAGAAGAATCAATAGCCATCGTGTGATTCTTCCTCTATGGAGCATGGTTTGTTTACCAGATACAACAATGCTTGATGATCCACATAGAAAACAAACTTGGTGGCAAGGAGGTAATAACGAAGTTTCCTTACTGCATATATCATTGCCAACCCTTCTCGCTCCGTAGTGGTGTAGTTCATCTCAGCATCGTTCAACTGGCGACCGGCAAAGCTAATGGGGTAGTCTAATTTGTGTTCTCCGGGTTGAGTTAACACACACCCAATTGCAAAGTTTGATGCGTTAATATGCACATGGAAGATTAAATCCCAGTTAGGCATTCGCAAGATTGGAGCACTCGCCAAGGCCTTCTTTGATATCTCATATGCACGGTCACAATCTTCAGTCCAAATAAACTCGATGAGAAGCTTATACAATGGTCAAGCTATCTCCGCGAAGAATAGAATAAACCTTCGATAATAACCAACGTGGCCCATAAAGCGTTGGACTCCCTTATAGTTGGTAGGTGGGGGCAGTTCCAGAATGACCTTGATTTTACTCTCGTCAGTGAAAATCCCATTTTTGGACACTATATGCCCTAAGATAACTCCATGTTTAACCCAGAATTGGCATTTGAAAGGATTCAATGAGAGGATTCAATGAGATGCGATATAATCTACACCTTTCAAATATTTTTCGTAAACACATCAAGTGCTCGTCCCAAGAGGAATGAACACAAAGATCATCTAAGAAAGCTTCACAGAAGTCCCTTAGATATTCCTTAAAGGCCGTGTTTATCAATCGTTGGAATGTTGCAGGTGCATTGGTCAAGCCAAAAGCCATGACGCGAAAGGCAAACACTCCAAACTCCGTGATAAATGCTGTTTTAGCTTGGTCCTCGACTGCAATTGTCCCTTAGATATTCCTTAAAGGCCGTGTTTATCAATCGTTGGAATGTTGCAGGTGCATTGGTCAAGCCAAAAGCCATGACGCGAAAGGCAAACACTCCAAACTCCGTGATAAATGCTGTTTTAGCTTGGTCCTCGACTGCAATTATGATCTGATTGTAACCCGAGTACCCATCTAAAAAGCTATATGCCTCCTTGCCTACCACTCTTTCAAGCACATGTTCAGAATATGGCAAGGGGTAATGATCCCTTCTGGTGGCTGCATTAACCTTTTTGAGATCAACGCACACTCTGAGTTTCCCATTCTTCTTTGGTACGATGACTATCGGAGAAACCCATTCTGAGTGCTCAATAGGGTATATGAATCCACATTTTACAAGCTTTTCAATTTCCTCTTGTACAATCTTTGTGTACTTAGGATTCATTGGGTAGGGACGTTGCTGGACTGGTTTAGCAATGCTATTCATTGGAATCGTGTGTTGCACCACAGAGGGTGGAACACCCTTCATATCATGATATGTCCAGGCAAATATGTCCTTGAATTCCTTAAGAAGCTTCGTAAGTGCAGCTTCTTCCGCCTTGGTGAGGTCTTCAGCAATAAAAACTGGTTTAGACTCCTCACCCGGATCTGCTAAGTCTATCTCCTTAACTACCGCAGGGCCATCGTAGACACCGTTACTCCCATTGGTAGGCGTTCATTGGGCTTTTGTGTAGACCACTTTACGTTCCCCCTGTGGTGAATGATTTGAAATGCTCGGGTGCGGGGTGTAAGTCTACTGGTTATTGTTGTGCCCATTTTTTTTCTTTTAATTCCGCCTGCTTTTGTTGCTGAGCTAACTCTTGGTTTTGCCGCCTTCTTGCAGTATGACTTAGTTTCGGCTTCTCTTCGATTTCTAATTGGGCGACGTCATGAGGTTGCGGAATACACCACATGACACTTTGGAGGTATTGTCCCCAATTATCCGCTAACTTCCGATGAGCGTCAATAGCTCCTACATAACTAAGCCATTCTGCAGTGGATCTCTCCTTGTTTATTGCAGTTTGTACATTAGCTCGATAGCTCTTACCAAGTTTTTGATTTTTGTTTTTGTCAGATTCGAACTCACTTGGTCGATCTTCACTTGTGTCCCCCTCACTTTCGGATGAACTGCAGGAGGTCACCGTCCTAGGCCTTGAGTACCTTGCTTCTTCCACATTTGGGTGAATATTTGATTCATCCCCCCCATCAGGCTCAGAGTCAGTTTCTTCTTGATATTCATACTCAGAGTTGCATTTGTCAGAGTCTTCGGCCACTTTCAGTGTCAGTGGAGGTTGCCGCTTTCTCGCCATCAGGAGTCAAGTGCATAACACCTATCATGTTTATTGGCACTAACGGTGGCATATCTTGCCTCTCAGGTGTTACCCAACTTGTGCCTCTATTTCCCCATGTGTCTATGGTTGCCACTAGTACCCAATCCACGTTATCCGACTCAGTCATACCTGGTAGGACATCCATATAAGGAGAATCTTTCCCATCATCAGTCTCTTTTTTGCATGTATAGCAATACCTTAATGGGGCGGAGTGAATAGTAGTATCCGATCGATTATCGATGATAACCTTACTTCCTAAAGGATGCGCGCGACCATTCTCAAGATCAACTCGAATGACAAAGTCCTGGAATTGTAGGTAGCATGGTTTTTCGACCAGTCATGCACCATTTGTGCTTCCCTCATGAAAGGACGTCCTAAGATCATTTGATATGACATAGGATGCTTGGAGAAATCCATTACAATGAAGGTATGTTTTACCTTGTATCCCAGGACCTTGATCTTAAGGTCCCTTAACATCCCAATAGGTTTAGCAATAGTTCCATTTGCCATCTTAACCACTATGTTTGTGACTTCAAGGTGAGGTCTTCCCATAGATTCCCAACAGTTTTTAGTCACAATGCTCACGCCAGCACCACCATCAAGGATTCCCTTTAGAGTTAATCCCTTGGTAGTAATGGGGAGGATTGCATTAGATTCGTCACCTGCAAAGTACTATCCCAACTTGTCAACAGGTATTTCAACGACCGAGTCTTCATTTAGGTTGGGTTGTAGATCCCAATGTTCCCCTTCATCTTGAAGCGTGTCAGGTCTATCCATATTTGTAAATTGTGATAACCCCACCTTTAGTTCTCCATTGAGAAATGCCCGAAGAGCTAAGAATAGCTCACGATCTCCGTATAACTTGGATATGATCGTGGTTCTGATTTCAGAGGACATGAAATCCATTAGCTTGGACACATTCGGCGGTACTTTTCGAGATATCGCCCCTTGACTGGGTTGTTGTTGCAAGATCAGGGTGTCTTGTTTTGTCCAGTTTATGTTGGACTGGGACAATGCTTGGAGAGTAAATTTGGGGAGGCAAGGTAATTCAAATGAGATCAAGAAACTAATAGAAAATACACATGCACTAAAATTGACCCAATATAACTTAAATTAATATAAATTAGTCTAATTAATAAAAATTAATCAAAAATATATTAAAATGATAAATAATTGATCTTTTCATACTTAGAGTGATCCAAGTTTTTTTCCATAGATACACCATTTCAAGTACACTAGTCCCTATAGTTTTTAGATGATATTTACATCAGAAATATAATTTTACTAATTAGATTATTAATATTTGCAGGCCTTCTAATAACCTAGAAGAATTTTAAAAAAGAGATCATTAAAAATCCAACAATTGGATTTGCAATTTTGAATAACCACCACATTCTACTAATGTCTCACTATCTAACACTCTTTTGATCTACCAGATTGAGCATTTTAAGTGGTAGTTATTGTGGGTACAAAAAGTGGCATATATTATAACACTTTAAAGACCTTAAAATATTTAAATAAAATAGACAAATAGCTTAAAAGTTTCTCAAAAAATCAAGTTAAGCTCTATATTATGTGAAGATCTAATGTCCAAAGTGGGAATCTCATATGAGTTTATCTGTAAAAGATATTAGCATTTTATGGAATCCATCCAAATTTGGGACAGGGTGTATACATTGATGTTGTACCTAAGGAATTGAGGACTTTTGATTATTTAATGCTTAATCACATTATGCAACTATATTCCAAACTTTACATGTGATGTTCCAACAAAAGAACTTGAAAGGAAATTCCTTTGTTAGCTAGGAGAGATTAGTCACTAAAGGTAAACAAATGCCTATTTTTTTACTCTTTACAGTGTGGCTGAGTAGATAAAACTGGGCACCCTGATCCTGCAACCACCCGACTAGGGACTGGTGAAGATGGAATCACTCCCTCTTCGATGGGGTCAGGCATTCCCTCACTAAACATTCTTTCCAGCAAGAAGGGTGGTTGCCCACTTCCTGATGTCCTATCCTCACTTTCTTCTCGAATGATACTCGGTATAGCTAACGGTTTATGGCTCCTGTGAGGCTGAACTTGTGCAGGAAACATTGTGTCTGGAATTTTGATTCTTCTAGGGTCTACTGGCTCTAGTTCTCTTTGTGTTTCTTCCATCAAACCCCTTAAGTGTTGCACTTGTTCAATCTCCTCAACTGGGTTTGGGTAAGTTCCAATCTTTTTCTTGAGGGTTTTTGGCCCACCTGGCTTGTCTTGGGGAGTCTCAGTCAGTTTGGGTGGTCGAGAGGGCATTAACTGACTTGGTTGTGGGGCTGAGGAAGTTTCCTTTTGTTTCCCTTTATTTATGTATTCGCTTGATTCTCCTTCGTTGAGCTCCCGGTGGGATCCTCCCTTAAGGTAGTGGCTTTGGTCCCCATGGTTTCTATTGAATCAGAATCATCTTCAGGATCATTCATATACACAGGGTCGTCTCCTGTTCCTATGTTAGTCTTTGAACTAGGCTTGGAGCTCGTGGCATTAAGCATTCTCTTCCGCCGCGTTTTCTTTTTCTTTGCTTAAGCAATTGATGCAGTATCCCTCTCTTCAAGAATGTAGTTTTAATTTTGAAGCATTGACCGTGTAACTACATTCGTGGGTACAACAACGGGTGTGGTTCCTCGTGCCTGGTTGTTGACCTCAACCAAATTCAATGGCATAATCTTGGGTGCATTAGGATTATGTGGACAATGAGCAATCAAATGATCTATGCCACAACGATTACATGTAAGTACTGGCATTCCCGATGTGCTCCCTTGATTTGGTTGCATCTAAGTAGCGATCTTCTGTAGCCTATTAGGGCACTCCGCTACACGATGCGGTCCACCACAATCGTAGCATTGAAGAGGTGGTCTCCTCGCCAAGGTATTAAGGTTTTGCCCTCTTGTGGCGAGAGCAGCCGCTTGATATACAAGCTTGACTTGCCCGAAATGATCCTCCATGTAGTATTGGGGAGTCATTTCAAACGTATCAATCCCGTATGGAGCAGTGGGGTCTATCTCCTCTTCATAATCCCCACACACACTATGTGACTCACAACCCATCTGGTTTACAGGGGTAATCCTTGGATGTGGAGGTTGTGGTCCTAGCACTGGCGGTGGTAACGGCACAGACTGGACTACATTCGGGTTCCTTGGAACTATGTGCTGTGACGGTTGCTCGACAGGTGGTGCAGGCATCAGCGCGGGTGCTTGAGGTGTGTTTGACCAGGCTAGTGGTGCCTGATTTGCCAACATTCGCTTAAGTACTAGGCAATCTTTAGATTGATGGCCATACTTACCACATGCATTGCAATTCCCATTGAATTTGACTCTGAATGTGGGACATTCACTCGTGCTATGTGGTCCTAAGCAAACCGAACACCATTGTTGCTCTCTTCTTGGGTACATATGGCTATTTTGAGGAGCTTGATTACCCCTAAAGTATTCTTGGAGAGCCTTAGTAAGGTCGGTCACTGACATTTCGGATATCTTGGGCTCCTTGGCAATAGGTTTTATTGTCATTGGCTCGTGCCCAGATACTTGCGAACTAACGGATTTTGTCTCTGAAGACACCTTTTTACCTGCAATCATCAAGTTGTCTTCTAACTGGATTGCATTGGCAGTGACTGCTTCCCACGTTGTAAGACCTCTAATGACTAGGCCATTGTATATGTCCTCGTGGCGCAATCCTCTCCACCCATAATTGAATGCCTTTCTTAACTTTTACTTTCGAATACAGATACGCACACACTCCTCTTTAAAACTTTAACATATAAAATAATCTATTGACAAGCAATTATTGGTTATAGATATCATAACTCAAAATTTCTATCCAGTCCCTTGTTTCTCAAAAAAACAATCACTTTGGATTACAATAATCATTTCATCCATCATACATATCTTCCACGACATATGCATGGGTGTCCTAGGCATCGCGAGCCCGTGCATCGCCGGTCAGAACCCTCCAGGATCCTCCTTAGGTGTCTTGGCACTTCACTCAAGGACCGCTTCGTCGGCCCTTGTCCATCGTATTGGAATTATTGAAGCGCTCATCGGGAGTGCAGCGAGAATTTAGATGCTTCAATCGACTTATAAAGTCTCTCACTGACTCCCCTTCCTCGCGTTCAGCTTTTTGGAGTTGAGATGCTACTCCCCAAAGCACACCCTCACGTATGTATTCTTTCAAGAACAATCTCTTGAGAGTGGGGTAGTGAGTATGCTCTTCAACCCTTAAGGTTCGATACCAATCTCCAGCCTTCCCACTCAAGGTTAAGCCTAAAGCTTTACACTTATGCAGCTCATTGTGCTCATAAAAGAATCACACACGTGTTCAAAAACTTCAATGTGCTTCCTAACATCTTCGTTACCACTGAAGTTTTGAGTGAGCTTAGCCACTTGTACCGCCTTGCTTCTGGGTTCTCTCTCAGGCATGCCCCGCATGTTTTCTGCAATAGATCGTCCGATCGTCTGAGCAAACGCTGCGAGATCACCTAGGTGAGCAGGCATAGCTGGTGGAGGCACTTCGGGGATAGCCTGGTTAATAGGAGTTGGCATTGGTCTGGGTATGTAGGCAGCTGACGTAGGTTGTGATATGTGATTAGGCCTAGCTCCTCTTGGATAAGGGTTGTGATAAGGCAGTCGTGGAGCATACGCCATTGGCATACTAAGAGGCATAGGAGCTATATGAGCATGAGTAGTGATAGGTACATATGGTCAATAGGCACTGGCACGCACTGTTGTAGGTAGTGTTCCACTAGGTAGCAGCATCGTACTAACTACAGCGGTAACAGGTGCACTTTCTGTCACGCTCATCATTGGGGTAGGCATTGTGGATTCCCTAATGGAAAGTTTAAGCCAAGGTTGGAAAGCTAAAGTTACTACTCGTGCCTCTACTTTAGGAAGAGCATAGGAAGGTGGTAGCTCAGTAGGGCCCTCATTAAACGAAGTGGGTAGAATATCCACATGGATACTCTTTGGGAGGGTAGGGTCTACATAAGATGTGAATGGCGAATCTACTACCCCTCCTTCTTCATTTACTTCGCTTGTCGCATGTTCAGAGCGTGTAGCTCTACTAAAGGTCTCTATTAGATGACTAAACATGCTAGATCCAGGTTGTGGGGCCCAAATTGGCATGTTTTGGCTTGTCTCCTCAGGGTTCTTGGTAGGGTGCCCTTCCATGGCTTCTGAGTCAAAGGACGAATCACTATCCGCTATTCGTGGATCTTGGGTTGCACTTCCTCCCTGGGTTCCAACTGAAGGCCAAGATGCCAACGTGGAGGGATGGTGTGAGCCTGCGTAAACTGAAACGCTTTCTAGTGGCTCAGGCTCTAGTACCCGACCAGAGCGTAGATGCATGTGACGTGGGTACCCTACGGGTGTTGGTAACTACCCTTGAAGTCCACACAAGTGGCTTCTTAGGTGTTTCACACCCCGTTTTTACTTGCTTTTATATTGTTTTTAACCTGTTTCTAACCCCTTTACTTATAGTTGAACCTGAACTAGGGCGTGTGATAGCTCTAAAACGAGCGTATCATTTAAAGGGTCCTAGCGTGCTTTACAGCACCGTGTTCGCCTATCCAGAGCTCCTGTGGTCCTCAAAACAGTCTGTTTCCTTGTGGGGGAAAGGGTGAAGGCCTATTTGCTTGTGGAGGAAAGGGTGAAGGCTTTATCCCACATGCTCACTTCACTCCTTGGGGAGTGGGCTACATATAGAGCTCAACTTCCCATAAGCTCTCACTTGAAAGAAAGCTATGGAGGCTCACTCTCCTATATGTATATATTAAACGACCCAGACCGAGACCGGGGTCGGGGTCAATTGGGGGTTTTTCTTTTCAAAAAATTTTCTCCTAATAAAAAATCTTTCGTCTCCACACGTTTGGTTTTTTTCTTTTAAAAAAATTATTTTTTTATTTATATATATATTTTTTTTTAAAATTAAGTTTTTTTTTTTGTTGTTTTGTTTGGGATAAGTTTTCTAGGGTTTCTTTCTAGGGTTCAGACTTTGCCCCGCGGCACAGTTCACACACAGCGCAGGCCTGGAGATTCAGAAATCCCCCCTCACATGCAGAAAACCAAAAAACAGAATGCACGCCCACACGCGGAGCAGAAAAATAACAAAAGACAGATTTGTAGAAGACAAATTGCAGAAACAGATTGCAGAACACGGAAACAACTCAACAACAAACACACAGTCGCCTTTCCTACAGTGTAAATTTCACTTCGTGCGTAGCAGCCTGAGCTGCTACAAACTGGAGCTTGGTGCAGGGCATCTCCCCGGCAGCGACGCCAAAAATGTGCGCTTTTGCCGCATGAGTCGTAGCTGGGTATGCGAGCCACGAATGGCTGCAAGCATACAACCAGGATAGCAAGCTCAAACAGAATGCAAAGGTGTGTCACTCACCTCACTAAAACCGCCGCCGTGAAGGATTCTCGCGTGGAAGTGAAGAAGGAGCCGCCGTCGTCGCTCTACCGCCTCCCCACCGTCGTGCCGCTACACAATGCTCGATCGCTCTCTCACTCTCTCTCTCTCTCTCTCTCTCACACACACGCAGGAGAAGGAAACCAAGAGGATAAGGCAAGAGCACTCTTGTATTCAACACATGAGAATGAGAGTTTTAGGGTTACATTTGACTCTTATAGGTGACTTAGCCGTTCACACATGGGCGTCCATAGATGGCCGGCTGATCCTAACCCTTACCCTGCTGATATTCAAGGTGCGCCTCTCATCAGCGATCACCCAATCCCTTTATCCTTAACATATGGTGCCGACAAGCCCGGCCCATGACTCAGAATATTTAAATTAATGACATAAAACATAGTATGTCTCAATGTCCGCCATCATAGTTTAACACAAGGTGTCCCACGCCTCCTTGGGGGACTTGGCATCCTGAATGTGCCCAATCATGGTGTCTTGTATATTGATAGAGATCCAATACATAACTTTTCTGGCTCCTTGGTTCCAATCCTTGAACTCTTTCACATCTGCAGCAGTCGGATTAATCTCAGGTATCTCCGGTGCCTCTTCATGCTCACCTTCTATGTAGTCCCAATAACCCTTTCCCATCAGGAAGTTTGTCAACCTGAACCTCCAAGCATGGAAGTTGTTCTTATCAAGCTTCTCAGCAATAATCTAGTTTATGCCATCATTTGACATCCTGCCAGACACATAAATTTACCAGAAACAACACTCTAGTTTGTCCTGCACAAACGGTTGTATTTTCTGTAGTGGTAATGTAGTACACTGAAATGTCACAACCAGTGACCTCAATGTGCATACATACACCCAATGGAAATTGTTGACCTCCTTGCACCACACACAATGTCTGCACAACCAATGTGTCTTCCTGCAGTTCTTAAAACAGAGTTCTGCAGAGAATCGATGACTTACCCGCAGTGCTTGAAATTGCCTGCGTTCTGAAAAACGGAGGTTGTAACGTGCCCAAAACGCGTATTCGGCCCAGAAAATTTCTGTCCTATAGGACAATATAGTAACCCTATAGCTTTACTCCCGCGAAGAAAGCTCCTCACAATTAGAGATCGTTTGTCGGTGCCTCCCGTAGAGCTCCCGACAAGGGTGTAGTTGCCAACACAAATAGGGAAGAGTAGTTGAAGCTCTTACCCTCGTACCACTTCCTGTGCTTCTCTTGCTTGCAGCTCAGCCCTTAGCATGAACCAAGCTTTGATACCATGAAAAGATGCAGGGGAGAAGAGAGCTTGAGCTCTTGCAAGCACACACACACTCACAAAACCCTAAAAGAGAACACACAAGGTGAGAGGCTGAAAATCTTCTTCTTCTTCACTCAACACTCAACACACCATATACAAGGATAAGAGTACACACCATATGAAAAGGTACTCAACCAAATACATACTAGGGTTCTCTATAGTGTGAACCCAACTAAATGAGCTGACGCTATAACTATGCCAGTCTCTAGAATGGCTATCACACAGCCTGTCATCCCACTGGCCGCATATCACCCATGATCTCACCAACCATGCCAGTGTTGTAAGTGTGGGGCCTATCTCCCAGGCGGGTCATCAGTGTCCACCGCCTCACTAGATGAGCTCGATATCTCAACAATTTTTAATCAATAAAATGAGATATTTTCATCTCTCCTGTTTCAAAACTAGATCCAAAAAGTAAGCTGAATTGACCAAAATGGTCAAAAATTGACCAAACTGATCTGGAAAATTCTAGAATCAGTTTGCTTGGTTAGAGGCTCACTTTTTCCTATAAATAGAAGCCTCCCTCTTTGTAAAAGCTTAATTGTGACTATGCAATGTTACTCTACTCCTGCCCTAAGCCATCTACATTGAATTATGTAATAATTCAATTGTTTTTGGCCTAATCCTCTCCAAAGTGAAGTGGTGCCACTCTTGCTTCAAACAAGAGTAGAACCCACAATCCCTCAAGCCAAAGGAGAGGTTACAAGCTCCATGTAAGCTAATTTTCTTACTTGTTTAATGAAAAATCTATGGTTTTCTTAAATTTCATGTTTTGCAAATGTTTGAATTAAATTCAACTGCTATGCCTTTGATAAAAAGGCCATCCCCTTCTCTTCTTTACATTCCCACCTTTCTCAATCCTAGAAAGATTAACTAAGGGATTAATTAAACTCTTCTTATTGTTTACTCTCTTGAATTTAAAAAATTGTGTAGATTAGAGTTCTGTAAATCTAATTTGGGTTAATTTAAGTTAAATAAAGAATGATAAAAATGAGAAATGGTCAACCATACAAAGGAGGTTATGGTAAAATTTTCCAGAATTTTGTGGAAAAGAAAGTTTATTTTTATATTATTCTAAAAGAGTAATTCCCACCATTTTTTGCATCTAAAAGAAATATTCTAATTACTCCATGTACATATTCACCTATGAATATGCATGGATATCATTGATATTAATTATTAAATTGATTTCTATGCATAGAAAGATGCATAATGAAAATTTTTTATTATAAAAGTGTTATTCTTATTAAATTTGATTTCTATGCATAGAAAGATGCATAATGGAATTTTTGTTATTACAAAAGTGTTATGCTTATTAAAATTATTTTTTATGCATAAATAGATGCATAAAGAAATTCCTTTTTTTAAGTGTTATTCCCATTGAAGTTGATTTTTATGCATAAATAGATGCATAAAGAATTTTTATATCAAAATTAAAATTCTCTTAAATTCTATGTTTAAATTATATGAGTATTTGATAAATGAATAATTAAATACTCTAAGAGAGAAATCTCTATCGTTTTATATTCACATGGATTGTAAAAAGAAAATTCAAGAAATCTATAGAAATCGATTATATGAGTATTTGATAAATGAATAATTAAATACTCTAAGAGAGAAATCTCTATCGTTTTATATTCACACGAATTATAAAAAGAAAATTCAGGAAATCTATCGAGATCGAAATATTTAGATAAATGATCAATTTATTCTTCATTGGAATTCGTTAACTAATTTAGAAATCAGTTAAGTGAATATTTAAAGAAAGAAATTCAGTAAAATAGTAACTGAATTATCAAACCTTTTCGAGAAAGATAGTTCAGGAGAAATCTTATCCGACTCGAACCTTGAATCAGACTATGACCAAGACGAAACTCTTTCGTTAGTTTCGAGTAAAGAAGGTGTGACCAGTTTTAGAATAATACACTCAAAACTCCCACCAAATCTGAAACTAAGTTTGAGACCCTTCGAATTGATGTGTGGATCAAGGTTATAGAATTCGAGGAATTGTGGTATGAAATTCAGAATTCTGATCAAGAAGTTTTGGGGATACTGATTCAAGAAATACCCCTTGTATTCAAAAGAAAATCAAACGGAAAACTTGCATAGAAACCCTGTTTTCTTAAAAAGGACTGTCTTATGCCAGAATGGATGGATGGGATGTGATGTGAATAGATGTGATGTGATGACATGTGAAACAGATAGATGTAAATGAATAGATGGATGGAATGTCATGTGAATAGATGTGATGAGAATCAGATATATGTAAATTAATCGATGAGATGTAATGTGATGTGAATCGGGATGTAAATGAATGATATGTGGACGTGTATGTGATGAAAATGGATGTGAATGTGTATGTAAAGTAAATGGATGTGGATGTGTATGTGAAGAATGGATGTGAATGTGTATGTGAAGAATGGATGTGAACGTATATGTGAAGAATAGATGTGAATGTGTATGTCAAGAATGGATGTGGATGTGTATGTGAAGAATGGATGTGTATGTGAAGAATGGATGTGAATGTGTATGTGAAGAATGGATGTGGATGTGTATGTGAAGAATGGATGTGAATGTGTATGTGAAGAATGGATGTGGATGTGTATGTGAAGAATGGATGTGGATGTGTATCTAAAAGAATGGATGTGGATGTATGTGAAATTAGGGATGTGGATGTGTATGCTAAAGAATGGATGTGGATATATGTAAAAGAATAGATGTGGATGTGAATGTGAATGTGAATGTGAAGAATGGATGTGGATGTGTATGTGAAAGAATGGATGTGGATGTGTATGTGAAAGAATGTGATAGGGAAGTTTTTCTGGGTTCCATTTTGGAAGAACCGAGAGATTAGTCTCTTGTCCGAATATATGTGGGTGAGACCCCGAGTGAGGGACCCTGCCCCACGCAAGAAGTGCTACTTCTGCTGCTAGCACCCCAAAATTCGTTGTGCGAAGGGGACATGGATCTTTCAGCTGGTATCAGAGCGAATTGACTAAAGTGGATCAACCGAGAAACCAGAAATGTCAAAATTTTATGAAGTAATAGTAAAAGGTTGTAATTGTGTGATGAAATTCATACAAATTGATATTCAGAATGAAGATTCATAAATAGGTAATTGGGTCTTCAAATGGAAGTACCGTAATTGTATGGAATCCCTGACTTGCTTGAGGCCTAGACATGATGGTATTTACCTTAAAATTCCAAGGACCGTGACTACCCGTATATACGGAGGGTATAACTGCAGCTCTTTACTGGCAATATATAACGAGTAAATCTAAGACCTTGAAATTATAAGCAAAAATGCTATCCAGATGATGAATTCGAATGTGGTTGATATGATTTTAAAATTCTGGTTGAGAAATGATAAGCAATAAGCTGAGGACGAGTCCCTGTGTGATGATGTTCGTAACTCAAATGACGATAATGACTTCAGCAAATCACTATGAGATTAGTGGATTGTGTTTACAGCTTGATAGTGTTAACACTTGACCTAGTGGATCAAGTTAAGAGATGACAAATTAAAAACCTGTATCATTGGAATTCCCATGGAGAAATGTTCATATGGAAATTTCGGTCTAATGGACCATTATTGTGTTAAGGATATGAATGATATGATCTGAATGAATTGTTATCTGATGATGAGTTCTATATAACAGATCTTTATCCCAGGATTCTATTGGGTTCACCAGACTATAAGGAACCCCAGAATCACTTGGATCTTAAGGGAAAGAGTTGTCCTCTAGTTTGCGAGATGAGGACATCTCGCATTTTTTAAGTGGGGTAAGATGTAAGATTCCTCCCTTTAGATTTTGAGATATGCAGGTGTAAGAACCTTCCCTTCTGATCTTATAATTATTCCCCTCTTTGAAATAAAAGAAAGATCCTATTTTACCCTGTTTTGGCCTGGAGAGAGAAAATGTCTAGAGGGAGGTAATTCAAAATTGAGATATTTTTGCATATAAAAATCCTCCTAGTGTCTAAAATGGTTTTCCCTGAAACAAAAATTCAAAAAGAACTTTCCAATGTGCAATTGGAATTAATTGAAAATAGGTATAAAGGACCTTAGTCTAAGGATCTAGATTTTAAGAAATTTTTGGATTATGGTCCAATTAAGGTTCCTATGTGCCAATAGGATCAATCCAAGTGTAGGGAGGAGATAAATTGAAGAATAAAAGAAACCCCTCCCCCAAAAATGAGTAAATGCTCACATAAGATGAAGAGTGGACTAAGGACCAAAGAAAAGAATTAAAAAATTAAATTTTGACACCTCAGTGTGGGGATCTCCCCTCATGAAGTAGACGCCTTTTTCTCATCATTACTCCTAATTTTTAATCAATAAAATGAGATATTTTCATCTCTCCTCTCTCCTGTTTCAAAACTAGATCCAAAAAGTAAGTTGAACTGACCCAAAAATGGTCAAAAATTGACCAAACTGATCTGGAAAATTCTAGAATCAGTTTGCTTGGTTAGAGGCTCACTTTTTCCTATAAATAGAAGCCTCCCCTTTTGTAAAATCTTAATGGTGTTCATGCACTATTATTCTACTCTTGCCCTGAGCCATCTACATTGAATTATGTAATAATTCAATTGTTTTTTGCCTAATCCTCTCCAAAGTGAATTGGTGGCCACTCTTGCTTCAAACAAGAGTAGAACCCTCAATCCCTCAAGCCAAAGGAGAGCTTACAAGCTCCATGTAAGCTAATTTTCTTACTTATTTAATGAAAAATCTATGGCTTTCTTAAATTTCATGTTTTGCAAATGTTTGAATTAAATTCAACTGCTATGCCTTTGATAAAAAGCCACCCCCTTCTCTCCTTTACATTCCAACCTTTCTCAATCCTAGAGAGATAACTAAGGGATTAATAAACTCTTCTTATTGTTTACTCTCTTGAATTTAGAAAATTGTGTAGATTAGAGTTCTATAAATCTAATTTGGGTTAATTTAAGTTAAATAAAGAATGATAAAAATGAGAAATGGTCAGCCATACAAAGGAGGTTATGGCAAAATTTTCCAAAATTTTATGGAAAAGAAAGTTTGTTTTTATGTTATTCCAAAAGAGTAATTCCCACCATTTTTTTGCATCTAAAAGAAATATTCTAATTACTCCATGTATATATTCACCTATGAATATGCATGGATATCATTGATATTAATTATTAAGTTGATTTCTATGCATAAAAAGATGCATGATGGAATTTTTTTATTATAAAAGTTTTATTCTTATTAAATTTGATTTCTATGCATAGAAAGATGCATAATGGAATTTTTGTTATTAAAAAGTGTTATTCTTATTAAAATTAATTTTTATGCATAAATAGATGCATAAAGAAATTCTTTTTTTTAAAGTGTTATTCCCATTGAAGTTGATTTTTATGTATTATGTGCTCTAGCTGACACAATCAAACCCCTAAATATTCTCTGAACTCCTTAAAATAAGCTGATACAATTGACTCCTTCAATTGTCCTCCCAGTCAGTCCAGACCTCCCACCACCTTGATCTTCACTCTCCCAAGCCTTGCTGTGACTATACCCTCAATTGACCCCCTTCTGACCTGAATCACCCCTCAAGGTGCTGACATAGACCACTACCCAGCCCACAACCTATCAGACTGTCAGATGGACTTCAGATGGACTTCCAACTATGCTTAGATTGTTAGACTAGACTCCACAAGTGTCAAACAAGATAAAATATACTCTTCAAAAACATCAGCTGACTAACCCTGATATACAGTTGACTCCAGTTGACTTTGTCAGACCTTGTTGACTCCAAATTAAAGCTTTCTAACATAGACCTTACTTAGCCATCCTCAAATCTTCAGTCACACATGGATTCTCTCAACACTCTCAAATAGCACAACACAAACTAGAGCATAAACAACTCATCAGTCAAAATGATAAAAACCCTTCTGCATATAGATGATAAAAGAGCCTATCTCAACAACCCTAAGACCTGGGGATTAGATAGAAACATAGAACATCATGAAACCAAAGGATCCTCCATGAGATTATCCCCAACAACAACCTTTCAAATTTGTATCTTCAACTCCACAAAAACCAATAACAACAAAAAGAACTGCAACTACAACCTGTAGGCTTCCACCATCAAACCAAGTAGAGAATTGTTGAACAAAGCTTTGGAATAGTCTAAGTTACAATAGAGTTGCAACTCAGAGATCCTAGGGCACCAACCTCCTACAAATCCTCTGTCACCCTTGCATCCTCTATTTTGGGCAAATACAAGCTTCCTCACACCAATTCCCACCTCTTCTTCACAAAACAATCACCATCATCACGCAAGGACCTTCAACCCAAACACACCAAATAGTTAAAAAATACCTATCCAATAAGCTTCCATAGAGCTTCTCACCAAAAGACCCCTTGGTTCCCTCTTCTCTCTTCTCTGCAAAACAATGCTCTCCCCAATTGCAAATCTTCTCCACAATGCTTCCCTACAACTATGTGCTTCTCTTCTCGCTCTCGAGCATCTCCTCTTCTCCCACTCATGCATGCAAGAGTTCTTTCTTCATTTGGCTAGGGTGACAACATCTGGTTCTATTATAGAAGGTGGCCACACAACAACCCCTTATTCCTAAGGTTCTAACCATACTCAAACGATTTATTCTTATTCCTGGGGTTGGGTGGGGACATCTATTGGGCACATATTTTGAGCACCAAAAAACCTATCAGCATTGCTTAGGCAACACCCGCACGTTTAAAAAAAACATAAAATAGATTGCTCTTATGAAATCATAGGAGAAACAATATATATATATATATATATATATATATATGTATATATATATGTATATGTATATATATATGTATATGTATATATATATGTATATGTATATATATATATATATGTATATATATATATATATGTATATATATATATATGTATATATATATATATATATATATATATATGTATATATATGTATATATATATATATATGTACACACACACACACACACACACACATATATATATGATTGCCAACACTATGCCATGTGCTCCCCACCGATTTGGTCACACTCCTCCTTTGATTTGGCAATGCCCGCTCCCGAGCCTCCTGTGTGATTGGACAGATCCGCACCTCATTCCATGAGTTGACAATGGATGAGGTGTGTATCTCTCTCTCTCTCTCTCTCTCTCTCTCTCTCTCTCTCTCTCTCTCTCTCTCTCTCTCTCTCTCTCTCTCTCTCTCTCTCTCTCTCTCTCTCTCTCTCTCTCTCGTCAAGAAACCATACAGTGGAGGAAGGGGAACGGAATATTCAGGAGGGTCTAAGGACTGACTTGGAGCAGTTGAAAGTTGCGAGTGATAAGCTGTAGCAGGAAGAAATGCAAACCACTAAGAAATATTGGGTGGAGGTGGTGAAGAAGCACAAACCCCCACAGAACATCATACATGAGACTCTCGAGGAGGACAAACATAGGAAGGATAGGGCCCTTCATGTGCGAGTGCAGGGGCTTCCCCCACCAAGGAGGATGCCATGGCACTTTGCCAGATGCTAGGAGTGAATGGGATCGCCCCCCCCTTTGCAGATACATGAAGGGCAGACAAGGATATGACACAAGAGCAGCCCCTCATCATTAGATTCTTTGATACCACCAATAGACAAGCCTTCTAGACAGGCAGGCTAACCTCAAGGGCACACAGGTGTACATGGGAGATGATCTCACCCCAACATAGGTGGCACACTGACTTGAGGTGATGGTGACAGTTCATGAGGCCCATAGAGCAGGCAAGTGGGCTATCTATAGAGATGGTAGGATCATTATCACTAAGCACTATCCCAAATAGGGATGCGGGGTCTATGAGACCAAACACCTGAGGTTGGCAGTATTATGGAACTGCAATGGCATGCTGTGGCTGAATCCAGGAGGCTTGAGCGAGATTCTCACAAGCAAGGATGTCATTTTTTATACCGAGACTCATCAGAGCCCTGAGAGGGGCTTACCATACATATCCGGGTATGAGTGGGAGTTAGCTTTCCGAGGTAATGACCGCACATCAGGAGGAGTATGTGGCTCTGAAGGGGTAGCTTTCCTTTTTAGATCCCATCTTTGAAAGATTCTCAGCATTGTCCGAAAGGACAAGGATGCACGATATCTTTGGGTGTGGCTACAGCTTAGTAGTGACAAAGTCATCCACATTGCTGTGTGTTACATTGTGTGTGTGTGTGTGTGTAGATTATTTATGTACAACGTAGAGTTGTCTATAGACTCAATCAACTCGTACAAAGTTTATATCCTCCCCAGGAATAACTATCTTGTCTATGAATATATGATCCTTAAGCAGTCTATACAATGCAGTCTATACAATCTACACTGAAGAATGCAATCTAGAATAAGGGTAAATCATAACACTAGCTCACTTACAACTCTAAGTTACATGAGTACCATCATCAATTTAACATTCTCCCAAAATCTTGAAGTCAAGGTTCAATAGGCATGCAATCACTATCACTCACCATAGACCATCAGTAGTATTGGTCCTCCTGAGTTGAGAAAAATGTGAAATGGCAAATCAAGGCAGGTCATGACTTTGGATATCAAGGGAGTAGGTGCTCAAAAGAGTCGATAATATGGTCCAACTCCTTGATGATTTGGGGTACTCTAGTAATCTAAACAACAACAATCTACTAGTAAGCCATCTAAAAAAAGAAGAAATTGTATAAGTTTCCATTACTTTTTCTAATCTGGCCAGCTAAAATGAATCATATGACTAAAATCTATGCTACTCTACACTCTGATCTCTAAAAAAATAACCAGGTGTGATGACCCCCACCCCTATATATAATAAAATACATCTTTCCAAAGTATGGTAATGACATCTACATATATTGGGTAGAGAGTACCTAGGGCCATCATACTCAATGGCCTAGTGTTCAGCTAGCTAACAGCATGCACCTTGCATCTGCCAAAAAATCCTTAGAGGAAATGCACATGATACCTCTTGCACAGTGTCGCTTTCATGATTCTCACAAGGAAGAGGCGATTGGGTGGCTATGTATAGCACTTACAACATACACCAATGTCTTACTCCTCGATCATAAAGAAGGCAACCTCTATACCTTTGGAATGACTCCATTGTTTTATCTAATTTGTTTACCCTTTTTTTCCCTAATTTTTTTAAACAAATGCTTGTGTGGTACCTTCACAAGATCCATAGCAAATAGTATTTCAACAAATAGTATCCGAACAAATATCAAACATGATTAAGCAATCATGCATCATGGATGTATCATGAAACAGGGTAAACCACCATCACAAGCTCCAATGAGGCAATCTCAATCTTCCATCGAATCTCCGAATGTGTTTTAAATTGACAAGTCTTTGTTCAAGTCTTCTTGGTCCTTTGAATAAACATTTAAATTCTTGAATTCATTCTTCCAAGTTTTGTACAATGAATCTAATATAACGGAGATGCTTAATGTACTACACAAACTTTAACTATCCACATCTTCTCTGAAAGAAGAACCCATAGGCTTGATTAGGTCTTACGAGAGTCCTTTGCCACCATTACAACTAGATTTAAACATTGCAATGGTTCCTTAGTGTTCTTTATCAGACCTACATCACCCTCAAGGAAGATGGATAAATTGGCTTCAAAACGCTTACATCACCCTTCGAGAAGTCCACGGATGATGAAGAGGGGCATACAACCAACTCCTATATTTGTACCCCCAAATAAAATTTTTCTCCATGACAGCTTACATTCACGTAAAGCGGGAGCCTATTGGAAAAACATAACCCCCACAAGTATAGTGAATATTAAAACCATACTAAAATATACAACACATGCCACATATTTCACAAAAAATTTAAAAAAAAACCCTAAAAAAGATAAAGAGTTGAGCACACAACAACATAGAAAGAGAATGTCTAAAAGCACAAGGTTTTCATAACTTCTTTGGGTTATAGACAGGCCTCGCACCATGGATTTCACTTGGCGCGACACCAACGCACAAATTTTGGATCCAGATTGTCAAGGATGGTATTATCAGGGATTGTCTAGCATACCACATTTCCAAACACACTTGCATTACTTTTATGCACCTTTAGGAGAAACTTGTTATGAAGATAATTTTATCGATTTATAATTCCATCCCACGGCTCCATGCCATACATGTAAGTGGTGTCTTGGCCCGTACCACCTTGTTTGTTGGCAATGTAGAATGTATTTCCAGCGTTATGGGCCCGTGTTACTCCAATCCATGGTAGGAGTAACATCGCAAAGGCATGATGACCTAAGTGTTCTTTAGATTAGTGGACCTAACCAAGTAAGAACACCCCAAGAGGAGGCAATGGAGAAATGGAGGCAGAGCATTACCTTACGCTCACCCCACCACTTCATGAAATGCTCTTACCTACACCATGTCTATTCTGGGTAGCAGAAGGTGATATTAGATGTTTTCCAAGGCATGAGATGCTTAACCAACTTACCTATAGTACTTATGCCCTTTCATAGCCAGGATTCACAAAGACCATTGCCTTCCCATTCAACCAAAGCTCATGTTTTAGGAAACCCAAGTGAGAGGCAAAATCAACCTAGGGATGTTGAATCAGAGCATGCTTACGAGCTATGGTTATCTGACGATGAGCTTGATATAGATGATTTTAATTTATAGGTTATTGAGGTGCAGTTGTTTAGTCCAAATTCATATTTATAACTTACAGAGTGGATGTGCAACCTCGATATAGACGGGATTTTTCCATTTGTTGCTAAGGGGTATTCTAGCTTGCTCTCAACTTTAAAACTATTCTTGCATATCATTACATGCATTCATAGAACTAAAAAGACCTTATGACTAGGTAAAATTCTCTTTCTAATTGCCACTTAGTGGAACTTTAAGGCCAAATTATTCTTAGACTTTAGTAATATCCCTACCTATCCAATTGACTGACCTTAAATATGCCGATGGAGTATGCCAAGTACTCCCACTCAACTTTTAGTGACTTTTAGCTCAATTGTAGTGAGAAAATAAACCAAAAAAATAAATAAAAAGATAAGAAAAAAACACAAAAAAGACCAAGAAGATAACTATTGCCATATAGGATCCTGGTAGGACTCTTGGTTACTAGTGATGGTACCTTGAGATCGATGCCTTGTTTCTTATGGGGTAGGACCTTGTGTCATGAATAAACTAATAAAAAAGAGGCTAAGCTTTCGCCATATTAGGAGATTCTTTGTGGTCCTTAGATACTCTTGGCAGAGGTCTCTTGACCATTACCTTGGTCTCCCCATGTGTTGGTGCCTTATCTCTCATATTATATTTACTAAACCCAAAAAAAACACCTTCACACTTAGCGCTAAGTCCACTAAAATCTGTGTATCTTGAGACGAAACCATAACTGTAGGCATATGCCTAAGACCAGTTTAGGTATAGACATGCTTATTTTACTGACATCTAAGTTAAATTAGCCTTACCTCTCCTCTTCATAGCACAACTTGAAGTTTACCTAGTCATTAACAAGAAATTAAAAAAAAAACAAAAACATGCATGCATAACCATGTTTCATCTTATTCTTTACTGGTTGATTTGTTTTTCACGCAGGTATCACAACACTTGGCCTTCAACTATCATCACCTTCCTATCAACACAGTATCAACTCATCTTCACCAACATATTTTGAGCACAGAACCTACATCATGAAGGGGGACATGTTAACCCTCATTGGACATCATCACCTTCCTACTATCAACATAGTATCAACTCATCTGCACCAACATATTTTGAGCACAGAATCTACATCAGGAAGGGGGACATGTTAACCCTCATTGGACATCTCTCCAGCATTGATGCCATCCCCATTGGCAACCATCACTTTATTTGGCCATTGGCATTAGAAATGTAAATATTATATATTTACGTGTACGATCACCACTTGTCTATGAAATGCATGCCATGAGATTGATTATTAAGATTGAATGCTTAAATTAAGTGTTTGTAGAAGCCCAGGCGGCCTTAAATAGCCAGGGACCTATATTTTAAGTATGGCTTGCCATGGTGTGAATGCTTGGGGGGCCAAGATAAGGGTCAATTTGTAATTCTTCTCTTATGTAGCTAATAGAGTGCTTTTCTTCTCCATTCTCTTTCTTCTTGCCTTATCCAATTAGAGCTTTTATATGCTCAATGTGTATGTGTGAGTATATTTGCGACAGAGAGATTGAGTAAGAGGAGGGTTGAGCTTTGATTGGAGTGCGACGGCGGTGGAGTGGAGCTCTCAGGTGCTCCTACAGTGATGGCAGCCCACAAGAATTCCAACAACAAGCATTCAACAAGGTGAGTGACACAACTCCGTTTGCATTGTGTGCGTTAGGCCATGGTAGATTGGCTTCTTGGTTGAGTTATTTGTGCTCCCAAGTGTGATTGGGCAAATCCCCACAACATTTGGTTGTTCTCTACACCTTTCCCATGGTGTAAAGGCCCTCCACTTGCTCCAAAGCTCACTTGAAACATGCACTTTCAATCCCACCACAAGGATCCAATTAGAGGCCTATAGTGCAAGGCCCCATACCATACCTTATCCTATCAGGGAACCAATGCTAGAATGGAAAGAACTTATGCCAATGGTAGGGTACAATAATTTATGGAAGAATGTAACAGCAAGCACAAAGTTGGTTAACCCACATCTACACAATCTGCTAGAAATCCAAGTGATCACATTTATCATGGCTCATAGGTATGTAGTTGGAAGAAACAATACCCAATCCACCATATAGATGAGGAAAGCCATATAATAGAAGATTTTGAAATACAACCTAAATGGAAAATGAATTTTCAGTGATCTAGGAATTTAACTAGATTTAGCCACCATCACTGTTGTTGCCAATGCCTAGGTGGACCCACTATACATGATGCTAGTGAAGAGAAGGTACAGCCTAGCAAAATTTGTAGCATAGAAAAAGAAAGATTGACATATCTGCTACAATTTTTCATTGTTCCGACCAACCAAATTTGATAACATTGGGCGACAACAGTAATATCTCCTACTTTGAGTGATAATGGTAACATTGAGCGACAATGGTAATATCTCCTACTTTGGATAAGAGCATGGCGACGAATACTAGATGAAATTGATCTTGTGGTACTCCTTGACCAAAATAAAGAAGGAGTGGAAAATTACAAAAATGAAATACTTTTCTTTGACATGATGGATAGGGGTCTCAATGAAGAGCAGTAGATAATGTACTACTATCGTCGTCTTTGACATTTTCTAGGATATATGTATGTAACCTTCAAAGACATGATATATACATCATTCTAGACCCCACACTCATACTTTAGATGAACCCTCTGCAAGCTTCAATCTCATTACAGATTTAAGCTTAGCAAACAAGGCCTTTAGACCATAATAGAATTTCAAGGATGGAATCTACATTAGGTAGGGGGGATGTTAACCTGTTTTGGGGTTAACAAAAGAAATTTCTACCACACATACGAGAGTAACTAGCAATAAGTGTATGAACAATCACTGTAAAGTTGTATTTATAATGAGAAAAGTTGGTCATAACTAAACTTAAATAGTTAGTTCTTCAAGTTCTAGGCACCTAAGTGTGAGTAAGGGCCATATGTATACAAGACATTTTTTCATAGTGCAAAGACACAATCCCCCTTTGTGTGCTAAATTGAGCTCTCATCTTCTCCTTACTCTTTGTTCTTGTGTATGTGAGACTGAGAGAGTTGAGAGGAGATACTTTGACTACTCTTGGTACATGTGCCTCTTTATACTTTGTGTGAGAGAGTGTAGAGTGAGAGAGGTGTGTCCTTCCAAGGAGGTGCAATAAACCTTTTATTGGAGGGAGGCTTGGAAGATTGGAGGTGGCTATCCCACTGGTGAAGCTTGGAGGTCATCGAGATCTTGAGCTTGGAAGCAAGATAAGTATCCTTGTGATGGTTGTTGCCCAATTCCATTCCTTATTACATGAGAAAGAGAGAGTTCTTGAGGGGGTAGAAATGGGCCATAACACTTAGGCATCCCTAATCAAGCATACAATAAAATATCTAGTATCCCTATGATGGTTGTTGCCCAATTCCATTCCTTATTGAATGAGAAAGAGAGAGTTCTTGAGGGGGTAGAAACGGGCCATAACACTTAGGCATCCCTAATCAAGCATACAATAAAATATCTAGCATACAAAGATTGGGAAAGAAAATCTCCTTTCATCTTCCATGTAGTACAAGATCTTACCTTCTCGTCCTAGATACTCATAGCCACCATAATATATTTCCCCCCTTCCATGCTAGCCCCATTGGTGTTTCTTTGGGTTGTTCAAGAAATATTAGTGGCAGAAACAATGGGGGTTTACCAATATACCCCTTGGATTTTCTTTATTATTGGCTCTTTGGACTCACTTTATTAGCTCTTTGGTATAGGTTCTAGGAGTTGATGCTATAGGCAACCTCCTTGCCCATACATGATTTTATGTAGTATGTGTTCCACTTTATCAAAATTTGACAATAATATCTCCTAGATCTTGAGCTCATTTTTCTCATTCATCATATGGTCCTTGCTATAAATAATACACGATATAGAATCATGTTGGGGCTAAAATTTATAATTGGCACCATTGACCTTCATTTTCCCTTGCAACATGGTAATTAACTCCTTTGCTGCCTTAGCCACAACATCTTGTTGCTCTATCTTCTCTCATTGACTAACTATTTGACCTCAATGTTAATGAAGAGGTTTCATCATCCATATCAAATTCACCATCATCTAGTCAATCCTTCCACTTGGATAGCTACACTTATCTAGTCTTTTGGAGGCTCTCCTACTTTTTCCATCCTTTGCACTTTTTGACAGATCCTCTAATTCATACTCGCATTCTTTAAGCCCTCGTTCTTTTGCCTTTCATCCTTTGAGTTGTGTAATGAGACTACGCACCTTTGGGATGTAATCATGTACCTTATCCTTCCTTTTATTTACTTCTTTCAACTTGAGAACTGGTTATCCCGTTAATCCTACAGGTTGGAACCGCTAGATAAAGGTTGTACGTAGTTTGTCCTACTCCTTTATATCCTTGTCAGGAACTTGCCACACAAAAGAGAATCAAAGTACCAAAATTGCATCCACGAATAAATATTCAACTCTAGATAAAGGTTTTACGTAGTTTGTCCCACTCCTTTATATCCTTGTCAGGAACTTGCCACACAAAAGAGCATCAAAGTACCAAAATCCTACAGGTTGGAACCTCTAGATAAAGGTTGTACGTAGTTTGTCCCACTCCTTTATATCCTTGTCAGGAACTTGCCACACAAAAGAGAATCAAAGTACCAAAATTGCATACAATAATCACGAATAAATATTCAACTCCAAACAAATAACAGATTCAAACATATTAAACATAGACATGGAAATAAACATAGACATGGAAATTAAACATAGACATGGAAATAAACATGGAAGATAAACCATAGAATTGAAAACTCTGTGCAAAATAAACATCACCATCAACAACAAGGATTGGGTTAAATCTCCCCCTCATGCGTGTTGGCTCCTTGCACCACATGAGTATTTAATCATAATTTTGATTAGCAATAAGCAAAAAACCAATTACAAAGTCCATTGAAATTTGTTGGAATTAGGGTTGCAGGAATGCACACACAACTTCAAGAAGATGAGGAAGCTTGAGCACAACACAGTAGTGTATTATGAGTGCCAAAAATGAAAGATAACAAGCCCTAGAAGATAATGGGCGTATATACAATGCACGGGGGAAAAAACCTCCTAGTGAGGGAAAAAGTGCCCCGGCGGTCCTAAGTGTGTTCACACACATCACTACTATAATATGGTAACAAATCCCCCCTGGAGTGATGCGGTGAACAAGAGCTAGCACTCATGTATAGGGAAGTGCCTAGCTATGTGGACGAATCCACAAAAGGGAGTAAGCCCAAAGCTTTGCGAAAAGCTTCGAACTTCTCACGAGGCAGAGCCTTTGTGAAAAGGTCTGCAAGGTTATCCTGTGTTGGCACATAAGCCAAACTGATCTCTCCTGCAGAGAGTCTCTCTCTGACATAATGGTAGTGCACCTCAATGTGCTTCGTACGAGCATGGAACACTGGGTTCCGCGCAACTGCCAATGCGCTCTGACTGTCAGTGAAGATGGTGGTGGCAGATGGCTGCCCAACACCCAAATCAGCCATAAGGCGTCTGAGCCACACACACTCAACCGTAGCTGTGAAAGCTGCCCTGTACTCAGCTTCACAACTAGAAGTGGCCACAGTAGGCTGCTTCTTGCTCAACCATGATATGCATGAGCTTCCAAGCATGAAGCAAAAACCACTCGTGGACACGCGTGTGTCATAACAACCAGCCCAGTCAGAATCTGAAAAAGCATGTAAATCTGGCGGCAATGATCCCCCCTTGGGATAAAACAACCCAAGATGCCGAGTACCACTCAAATAGCGAAAGATACGCTTCACTGCCTGCCAATGCTTAATGCCTGGGCTATGCATAAATCTGCTCACCTGTGAGACTGCAAACTGAATGTCTGGCCTCGTAATGCATACATAAATGAGGCAACCAACAGCTGTCTGATAGAGTGTGACATCAAAGTGATCTCCAGCATCATGAAGACTCAACTTCAAACCTGTCTCCATTGGAGTAGCAATAGGCTTGCAGTCTTCAAGGCCAAATCTCCGCAACAATGTTTCAATATACTTTGTCTGACACAAAGCAATACCTCCATCACACTGCTTAAATTGTATCCCCAAATAATGATGCAAATGCCCCAAATCTGACATCTCAAAAGAGGCATTCAAATCAGCCTTAAAATCAGCAATATGACTCTCATTTGGTCCTGTGAGCAGCATGTCATCGACATAGAGAGCAATGATTAGATGTACACCATCCACACGTTTAGCATACAAAGTGCTTTCTGTTGGACTATTCTGAAACCCATGTGCAGTCAAATATGCATGTATTTTTTCATACCAAGCTCGTGGAGCTTGCTTTAAACCATATAAAGCCTTTTTTAACCTGCACACTTTGTTTTCCTGCCCTCTTTGAACAAAACCACGAGGCTGCGATACATACACCTCCTCATGCAAATCTCCATTTAAGAACGCAGTCTTTATGTCCAGCTGATGTACATTCCAACCATTATGAGCTGCTAATGCACAGATGCTACGAACAGTGGTCATACGACATGTGGGAGCAAAAGTCTCATCAAAATCAATGCCCTTCTCTTGAGCATAACCTTTTGCAACAAGCCTAGCCTTATGGCGATCCACTGTGCCATCAGGCTTACGCTTCAATTTGTATACCCACTTAGTGCCAATGGCCTTCTTGCCAGGGGGCAAGTCACATAAAGACCATGTACCATTCTTCATAATAGCATCATATTCTGCTTGCATAGCAGCCATCCAATTTTCTGAACTTTGTGCCTCATCAAATGAAACAGGCTCACTTTCATCGCACATACTAGAAACAGCCAATGCATAACAATCTGACGCATAAGAGGCACCATGAGAGCCAGAACGAGTGCGACTAGACAAAGGGGCATCCAACTTGCTGTCACGCAAAGTCTGCACCAGCCATCTAGGCATGTTTCTAGAGCCCTCAATCTCTTGTCTCTCATCCTCAAGTGCATCATGCACATCTGCATCAGATATAGGCTGATCTGTGCCATCATTTAAAACCTGCATAGGCTGAAAAACTGCCTCATGAGATATTGCACTTGACTGTGCACCACTGAAAAGAGGCAACAATGTATCATAGACATCACGTGAGCTGATATCTGTCTCCTTAGTACATGAAACCAAGGGCTGAACTGCATCTTCCACAAATACAACATCACGGCTAACCAAAATGCGCTTTGTCTGTGGATGATACAAACGATAGCCTTTGCTCTCAGCACTATATCCAACAAAAATACATTTGACAGCTTTGTCATCCAATTTTCTGCGATGTTGCACAGGCACTAATGCATATGCCAGGCAACCAAAAACACGTAAATGGCCAACAGATGGCTTGCGGCCATGCCAAGCCTCATATGGAGTGACAACTTGTAATGCTTTGGTGGGACACCTGTTTAGTACATAAGTGGCACACATGACAGCCTCAAGCCAAAAACCATGTGGTAGACTTTGACTCTTAACCATACATCTTGCCATTTCCATGAGAGACCTGTTTTTTCTCTCAGCCACACCATTTTGCTGTGGTGTATACGGCACTGTACATTGGTGTTTTATCCCACGCTCAGCCAGAAATGCATTAAATTCTGAAGACATATACTCCCCCCCTCGATCTGAACGGAGGGTGCCCATCTTACTTTCTGACACATTTTCAGCCATAACCAAAAACCGTTTGAAGCACAAAAACACTTCGGACTTTGCCTTCAAAGGATATACCCATGCATGCCTGGTAAAATCATCAATGAAAGTCACGAAGTAAAGGTAGTTTCCAAATGATGGAGTTTGCATGGGACCACAAACATCACTGTGAACAAGCTGTAATCTGCGTTCAGCTCTCACTGTTCCATCTTTGGGAAAGGAAGCACGCTGCATTTTACCCAATATGCAGCCCTCACAAACATGCTTGACAGGTGCCTCAAGCTTAGGCAAAGAAGACACCATTTCAGATTTCTGCAGGCGCAGCAAACTTGCAAAATTCAGATGACCAAAACGTGCATGCCACAGTTTTGCATTTGAAATAGCCTGCGTATCCATAATAGCACATGCTGAATCCTCTACACATTTGCCGTCCATATTGAGCTTATACAGCCCTCGACATAGTGAACCAGATGCTACAATGATGTCACCACAAGAGAGATCATGAACAGTACATCTGTCATCCACAAATTTTACAACCAAACCTGTTTTGGCAAATGCGGAGACTGACAGCAAATTCTTTTTGATCCCTGGCACATACAATGCATCAAAAAGTGTAAAGGTGTTGCCATTTGCAACATTCAGCACAATCTGTCCAACTCCTTTAACGGGATAAGAGGAGTTATTGGCACAAGTGACAGTATTCCCTGTGGGAGCAGACTCAAGGAAAGTGAATAAACTGCGCTGCGAGGTGATATGCTTAGTGGCACCACTGTCAAAGTACCATACATCTGAATCTACTGCAGACATACATGTGTCATGCAAAGATGGGTCATAACTGCACTGCGCATTGAATGCCCATTCTGTATCTAGCACAACATTAGCAGATTCATTGTTAGAAGGAGAGGCATCTGCAACAGCCATACCAGCCTCTTTCTTCTTAGCCTCTTTCGCAGCCAGCTTAGGACACGCTTTGATGACATGATCATTTCCCTTACAGTACTTGCAAAATGTCTTCTGTTTGTCACCCTTCTTCTCATCTTTGTCTTCCTTCTTTGGTTGCGCAGCATTTGCAGATTTCTGCTTACTAGAAGAAAAGCCTGCTTTACCTTTCCCGCTTCTCTGATTAGCAACGAAAGCTTGATCTGCGACACGCATAATATTCCTGTTTTGCCTTGACTGGTCTTCTTGCAGCAAAACAGAAACCAACTCCTCAAATGATAAGGCATTGGGATTGCCTTTCATCATCAAGCGAAGAGTGGAAGCAAAACCCTGATAAGAATCTGGTAGACCATTCAAAACAGTCTGCACAAGTGAACTGTCTGACAGGATTTCATCTGCAGAAATGAGCTGCTCTTTGAAATCCTTGATCTTTGTCAAAAAGCTATCCATAGAATCACCTTCGTTCATATGCTCACTCTCCAACTGTTTTCGGAGGTAAGCAACACGAGCCTCATTTCTTGCCTGATACAATGTGGCAAGTACATCCCAAGCATCCTTAGAAGTCCTGCAAGAGCGAATATGTGGGATAATGGTACGTTTGACAGACAGCGCAATCAAGGCATGAGCCTGCGCATCTCTACCATCCCAACGAATCTGCTCTGCTGAAAGTGGTGGTTCTCGAACAGCTGCTACAGCACTTGTGCCTGCACCATCATCAACAGTACCTGTTTCTGATGTGTTTGCAGCATTCCCAGCCACAATAGGACGTGCATCAATACCCTGCACAATGTTCCATAACCCCTTTGCTACCAATACATGTCGCATCATATATGCCCACAATGGATAGTTGGTGCCATCCAACTTATCCTCAGCAGCCAACATGCGGAATACATCATTGTTGTCAGCCATGGCCAATGACTGTACTACTAGATGTAAATGCTGTCTGTAAGAGGTAAACCTGTATAAAATCGACCTGTGCTATGTAGCACAGCCCAAAACAGACGAATGGGCACCTGTCCTGCAGATTTTAATCTTGACAGAAAATCTGCACAGTAGGACGATTTTGCCTGCGCAGTACTTGGAATGCAAAAACGGAGGGCGAAATGACCTCAGATCAAAATTCTGAAATGACCGAGCCCTACGGGCTCTCCCACGGCATATACTAACCTGCAGACGCTCGTGAAACCTCGTCGCAATCGGAGGAGATGAAGCGGCAGGTGCCGGTGATGCTGCCCGGGAGGAGGAAGCCTGCTCTGATACCAATTGTTGGAATTAGGGTTGCAGGAATGCACACACAACTTCAAGAAGATGAGGAAGCTTGAGCACAACACAGTAGTGTATTATGAGTGCCAAAAATGAAAGATAACAAGCCCTAGAAGATAATGGGCGTATATACAATGCACGGGGGAAAAAACCTCCTAGTGAGGGAAAAAGTGCCCCGGCGGTCCTAAGTGTGTTCACACACATCACTACTATAATATGGTAACAAAATTTGCTCCCATGGTTCATTGGGAATTGGGAGTGGCCGCTAAGTAATCCTTGAGTTTTCCACTTATAGCTTTTAATCTTCTGGCAAGTAATGCATTCAGCCCACAAACTTGGCTACATCTTTCTACAGCCATGATGTGATGAACACTAGGCCGTCTACTAAGGGCATCAGCAACTACATTCTCTTTTCCAGGCTGATAGAGAATAGTAGGTTGGAAACTCTGAATAAAAGCAGCCCATTTGATGTGTTGGTCAGATATCAAAGGCTAGGTTGAGTAGGTGTCTAATACTCTGTTGGTCTATTTTTAAATGATGAATTCTGATCCCATCAAATAGTGTTTCTAAATATTTAGGGCATGGACTACATTAGTCAATTCTTTGTCATCATAAGTGTTGTACTTGCACTTCTCTCGGGGAGTCTAAGTTTCCTACTCTCAAATGCTATGGGGTGACCATCTAGCATCAGTCACAACAATAAAGAAAGGTCTAGAAAGTCTGGTAATTATAGAACTGGTGCTTAAGGTGAGTGCTTCTTTTAAAGCATTAAAAGATTTTTCTTGTTTATCAGTCCACACATACTTATTTGCTTTCTTTAAAAGAAAAGTGAGATAATGAGAAATGTAAGCAAAATTCTTTAAAAGAAAAGTGAGACAATGAGAAATGTAAGCAAAATTCTTTACAAAACGCCTATAGTAACTACACAAACCAAGAAATGATCGGAGTTCATGAATATCTTTGGGTCTTGGCCAAGTCACTATAGTCTCTATCTTTTTGGGGTCCACACAAATACCATCAGTATAGCAGTATAAACAATGTGACCAAGGTATTCAATCTCTATCTGAAAGAAAGAGCTCTTCTCAGGATTGAGATACAACTCATTGTGTTTTAAGAGATTAAACACTATCTCCAGATGTTTCTCATGCTCAGCAATACTATCACTGAATACAAGAATATCATCGAAGAAAACTACCACAAAGTTTTGATATTTGAGGAAGATGCGGTTCATCATGCGGCTAAAAGTAGCCGGAGCATTAGTGAGTTCAAAGGGCATCACTAAGAACTCATAATGACCCATCTCTGTCCTAAAAGCAATCTTGTATATATCTTCCTCTACCATCCTCACTTGGTGGTATCCAGATTTCAGGTCTATTTTATTGAATACCTTTGCTCCTCACAATCTATCAACAAGATCGTCCACTCGAGGAACAGGATATCTATTTTTTATTGTGATTTTATTGAGGGCTCTATAGTCAATGCATAGACGGTAGGTTCCATTCTTCTTTTTGACTAGAAGAACTGGAGCTTCGTAGGGTGAACTACTAGGCCTAATCAATTTCCTCTCTAAAAGATCTTCTATAGTCAATGCATAGACGGTAGGTTCCATTCTTCTTTTTGACCAGAAGAACTGGAGCTCCGTAGGGTGAACTACTAGGCCTAATCAATTTCCTCTCTAAAAGGTCTTCTATCTATCTCTGGATTTCTTTCTGCTCAATCTGATTTACTCTATAAGGTGCCTTGCAGGGAGGTATACTACCAAGGATAATGTCAATCTTATGGTCTTCAGGTCAAGAGCTAGGCAAGCCATGGGGTAGGTCATCAAGAAAACAATGAGAAAACTGAGAAAGGAAGTAATTATGCGAGGTGTCCTTCGGAGGTGCTTCATGAGCAGTAATCTCATTCACAAAGACGAGAAATGTCTTCTCCCTCTTCCTCCTCAGTGCTCTCTTAGCCTGGGTATGGCTAAGGAAAAGTGCACTCCTGTCTTCCATCATTCCCCTACGACACAAATGCTACAATGAATGCGTGTCATAATCAATATATGGATTATAGTGGTGCCGCCATGGCATGCCAAGTATTACATCTACGCCTTGCAGTGGTGTAACCAAAAAAGTTCGTTTTTCCTCATAAGGTGAAAGTGATATTGTTGAATTCCTTACTTCTTTGGTGCAGTTATATTTTTTATTTTGAAAAGCAAACTTAACCTTATAATGAGATGGAGAGATTTCAAGATTAAGTGCCTTTACCATCTTTTTAGAAATGAAATCGTGTGTGCTCCCGTCATCATGCAAGACTGTGAAGATTCATTTTTAATCTTTCCTTTCATTTTCAACAACATATGTGGTGTGGACTTAGGCCATGAAGATTTCAACTAGGCTTACCTCCTGGATCTGAGAGATCTTCGTCTTCAGAGTTACCCTCTTGCTCGGGCAGATCGTCGTCATCCTCCTCCTCTTGGATCATGTTGACACTAGCTTTTGGTGTATTCTTCTTCTTCTCCGGGCATCAAATACCACATGGCCTTCCTTGTTGCATTTGAAACACTGGATTCGACGCTTGGGCTCCTCTTCGGAAGATTGTATGTCTTCTTGTTTTTCGATTCGTTGCTTTCTTTGTTTTTGAACCAACTAAAGTTGCGGCACCATCCTTGAGTCCTGTCAAAATATTTAGATGAAGAAACATGCTTTTGAGATTTAAAGGGACGAGACTCCTGGTGGGTAGTAACACAATTCTCCTTCGGAACATTATTCTTCTTTTCACAATTAATGGCTAAAGAGATTGTAGAACTAAGATAATGCGGATGGAACATGTTCACTTTGGCCCTAATGTGAGGTTTCAAACCTGCTCTACAAACTTCCTCTTCTGGTCCTTCTCATGAACTTTCTCAATGGCTTTGAGTTGTAGGAGAACCTGCTAAAACTTGTCTACATACATTTGAACGGTCTCTTTCTCCAACTGACGCAAGCCATCCCCCACTGTTGTCTACTCCTGGCCTTGTATTGCCTTCTGAAATTCTTTCCAAGTACGAGTCTTATGATGGCCTATCTTGGTAGCATTTCACCACAATGCAGCTCCTTCTATAAGATGAGTTGCAGCACATTTGACTTTATCTTTTTCAGAGAAGTCATCCCCAAAAAAGTAGTCATCTAACTGGCTGCTGCGAAGAGATAACTAGCTTGGCGTCCTTCTTCCCATCATAATTTTGGAAGGAAAAGGCCTTCCGACTAATCTTCTTCTCCTTCCTAGAATCTTGGGCTCTAAGGGTAGCCTCCACCGTATGCTAGATTTCATCACCTGAATCAGACTCCGCCCCTCTACTCCTCTTTCTCAACTTTCGACTAATCTTCTTCTCCTTCCTAGAATCTTGGGCTCTAAGGGTAGCCTCCACCGTACGCTAGATTTCATCACTTGAATCAGACTCCCCCTCTACTCCTCTTTCTCAACTTCCTCTCCAGCTTCTCCCTCTTTTCCCTCTCCTCTAAAATCTGAGCTTGAAGAGCTAGCAACTGCTCCTCCACAGTTGGGGGTTGCGGATTCATTAATTATAACAGAGATAATGAAGTCGAGAGATAGAGAAATTGATTGATTAATGATAGAAATAATTTAGCAAAGATGATAAATTATGATTTTACTTATCGTTGAACCCGAAATTTGCAAAGAGTCCAATCGATTCGAGATTCAAGCGCACCGATGATACTCGTGTTCTCCCGGACAATATTGTTGAGAGACAGAAACCACACACACTTGCTCGACCGTGAATTTGTTGAAGCCTTTGATTCATCCAAAATTGCCAAATGAATTTTCGAAAGCTTTGACAATTAAAATTTTTCCCTCAAGGGTGAAGAGCCTTGGCAAGAAAAAATTAATTTTCAGCAAATCTATAATTTTTCTACAAGTCTTTAGAATTTTACCCGGGTCCTCTCGCCCGTAATAAACTCATTAGGGATCGGGGTCTAATGAATAAGCTAGATATGTCAATCTATAGAATTACTACACATTAAGTACGTGATGTGGTGTAGAATGCGGTAACAGGTTATGCGGCCGGGGCCTTCATGTGCATGTACTCCCTTGATTTAGCTTAGAAACTTTTGAAAGAACTTTTAAAGGTTTGAAATTGGAAAGATTTAATAGCCTTGAAATTTTTAATGGTGTAAATAGACTTGATTTGATTAGACCTTGAGTTTGATTAAGCTTTGAAGCTAATCTCCTTCACGAAAAACGGTGCAGCGCATCTACGTGGGAGAGAAGAAAAAAAACAGCCGTCGTTGATTATGCAAATCGTTGTTGTTGAAGCTCTTCAGAGGTTGAAAGTGGGTCTTAGGGTTTCTCAACATGGAGATTCCATTTGTGCAGTTGGATCTGAGAAAGATGAAGAGCTGTAGAAAACCGCCTTCCTTCTTCTAGGCGTGGTTTTGCAGGGCTTCAAAGTGGTTTTTGAAACCATACAAGCCTTAATCCTTGGGATATGGCCTTTGTCTTTGGATTTATGTCTTTGCCCTTTGATTTATGCTTTTGCCCAATTTCTTCACAAGATCTATGCCTTCTCTTTGAGTGTGGTTGGCTCTCATACCACTATCAGGAACTTGCCACACAAAAGAGAATCAAAGTACCAAAAGTGCACACAATAATCACTAATATATATTCAACTCCAAACAAATAACAAATTCAAACATATTAAACATAGACATGGAAATAAACATGGAAGATAAACCATAGACTTGAAAACTCTGCGCAAAATAAACATCACCCCCATCAACAACAAGGATTGGGTTAAGTCTCCCCCTCATGCGTGCTGGCTCCTTGCACCACATGAATATTTGATCATATATTACCAAAATAGCCCTTGAGCCAATCATGAAGATTTTTCCAAAAATAGGGCTCTTTTTACAAAAATAATCAATCCTTCTAGAGGATGTTCACACACATCTAGTGTGTACCAAAAATAATAGTGAAGCTCTAGCTCACACACAATACACCCGTGCACATCGGGGTGCATAAATATTCGAGTACAAATAAATGGCACACGACCAACCAAAAATAGTAAAGTGTAACTCATAAATGTCGAGGCGATGTAAACACCCATGTACATGACAAAACTCGTGCAACACCTCATTCGATGACCCTTGCATACTCATACATATGCGACACCTCATTCGGTGACCCTCGCACAAGTACGACACCTCATTCGGCATCCTCATACTCATCACTTATACTCAACAAGTCAACATGTTAGGTGAGGCAGTCAAACACCAATATAAACAACACCAGCATGCGTACACATGGCATCACCCAATCACAGCATACACAGCATAGACCCGCAAAGCATATGCCAATCACACTTACAATGTAGTATTTAATATGACATCACTCACGATACTAATTGCAAGCATGGCACAATGGTCGGATGGGCGTCCCTAATAGACCATAGAGGACGAATAATGTAACAATCCTCATAGTAATTATGAGCCATACTAGACACATTGGGATTTCCCTTTGCATTGGTGCATCTTGATCCATGAGGATGGTTGTCTCTTGCTAGACTAGTCCCCTCCTTGAAATATGGTTAATCTAGTACTCGAGCAGCCTAAGCCACACAATGTCGTGTGCACTCATCAACAAGGGCACCAAAATCTTGTTAACCTGATTGTTGTGGGTGCATAAATGTCTTTCCCAAGTTTTTAGTCACTAGATTTGTGGGCGGCTACTTTGTTGAGACATGGATGGACAAGGCCTAATAAAACCTACACTCATCGGCGAGGGCACCAAAATCTTGTTAACCTGATTTTTGTGGGTCCACAAATGTCTTGCCCAGGTTTTTAGGTCTTTCACTAGCGGCTACTTTGTTGAGACGTGGATGGACAAGGCCTAAGATGACCTATTGGATCTCTTTGCTCCTCCCTCTTCCATTTATCACCTAGAAGAGCAAGTTCTAGATTAACTAGGGTAGTCACAACACCATAAATCTACCTATGCCTACTCCTACTATTCTCCTCACACGTGGTAATATCTATCCTAACCAATGGCTACTCTATCCACTTAGAGTCTTTCAAAGCAAGTTCTCACTACCTCTTTCAAAGCAAGTTCTCTCACCACCCAATCTCTATAGAGTTTACTTTTGCAACTTAGGCAAACAAGTGCATGTGTGAGGTGCGAGGCATGAGACGACACAACATGGCAACATGCAACATGTGATGTAAAATGGTGTGTCTAGTGAATGTTGTGTTTGTTTATCCAAGAATGAGGAGAAAGTCTTCTTTACTCCACTCTCCTCCCTCCTCCTCTCCCTTACCTCTCCTTTAAGGGATATACTTCATTATGCCTCCTCCTTCTCCAAGCAACACAATAAAAGAAACAATGGGAGTTTCCTCTATCATTGAGCTCTCACAAACCTTTCCATGAGTTCACTCTTCATCCCCACAATTCCTCTTGCTACCTCCTCTTCCTCTCCTATGTACATCTCTCTAGCTCCACTCCCTTCCCTTTCCCATGATTAATTCCACTCTAATCTTATGATTTTAGCCCAAGCCTCATTCCTTTATTCAAGAGAAGTCAATGCAAACTTTCCATACTCACACACACCTCAAATCTTCTCAGTAAATCCACAACTTAAGAAAAACACAACAAGGCTCACATGCAAGCAAGGATGCTCATAAGTCCCATGGAAGCTAGCAATTGCAAGAGAGAGCCAAACATAAAGAGTATATAGAAGCACACACAAGAGGGAAAGAGGGCATGAGAGATCTAAAGTTAAAATGAGCATGTAAAAGTGTATTAAGTGTAGAGATTTTCACTCATATACAACTTCAGTTTTGGGCATTTACACTTGTCCACCATCATCTGCCCTAACTATCTTATTTTATTAGTCTAGTCTCTAACTCCTTATTACCTAAGCTCCTAATTTAGCAAAGAATTCCTAGCCACATCCTTAGGCATACCTTAGTTCCAATCATTCACAGGCGTCTAATAGTGTATTTGTATGTTGAGTCGAAAACCGATTTTAGCTCTGAGCTCTTGGCATAAGAAACCCATTGGAGGTTGAGGTAGACCATGAATCTATATCTAATTAGCATATTTGAACTTAGTAATGGGGTCTTACACTACCCTTTCATAAGTTAGAGGCCACGTGAGTGTTCAATCTCTTTGTTAAAGCTTTGACTAGTGATTGCTCCCTTATTGAATTTTGAATTTTTTTAACCCAGTCGCACCAAATCATTGACTTGGTCTCATCAAATGATTGATGATGAAGTTAACATATGTTGTTGTTTGTGTGGCAACCTATAGCTTAAACATGCAAGAGCTTCTCACCACTACAACTTGTGAGATGAAAAAAGAGGACAAGACCTCCCAAGCACTATTTTGGGAGTGTCTAAATAATGTCATATTTCTTCACATGGTTTTAAAAAGGAAAATTTATTCGGTTTCATATGGCAAATGAGACCCATTTTAGAATGCCATCATAGAAGTATATAATAAAGGGTGCAAGATGAAGGAACATAAATGTTCTTGCATGTTCCACTAGGCATAAAGCCTTAACATACACACCACAAAGGGTACACACAAGACCATGTGTGAGAAGAGGCAAATTGAATTAACAAAAAAAGCAGCACTCACAAAGGATCACATCTTATCCAATAATGGTAACATGAAATGTTAGAGATTCAGACATACCCTCCATGGGTATTTGGTTGAGCTCATGAAAAGTATGCATTTCCCATTCGAATAATGTAATTATTTTGGTATGTTCATCGGCCATGGTCTAATTTCCACACAAAAAATACTAACTAGTCTTGTATTGTTACTTAGGTGGAGAAGAGCAATGACCATGCTTGCACACCTCACGCTAACTTGTCAAAGTCCAAGCATGGAAGCAGGTTAGGTGTGGAGTATTTCAAGAAAAAATATCATTAATAGGATGCATTGTATTGATTTTTTATAGAGTGCAAAGAAAAATTCTTACAACATGGACAAACACATTGGAGCAAGGCCAAGTCTTGAAAAGTTGATCAAAAGGGAAAATGCTAATATGTACAACCCGCACAAGTCGTAAGGACAATGGAGGACATAGAATGTATGCCCATGTTCAAGGCACCTACTCCTTTGTTAGGTGATCAATAAGAGACATAAGAGATGACCAATAATAGTGATTGATGTGGAGGATGGCGCTAGTCATAGGCTTTAGTGTAACATGCATGGAGAGATAAAAAACCTGTTGGGAAACCAAGAAAAATCCATTTCATAAATGAAGATACAAATGAAAGCTTTGAATCCACAAAAATATAGTAATGGAAGTGCCCATACACAAGACATTTAAGGCAACGTGGAGAACTCCAAGAAAACAATAGGGATACAGTGTCCAGGTCAGTTTTAGGGAGCATGTGGTGCAAGTGTGGTTGCATGATTGTTGGGTAGACCCGCACCGTCCTCTTTCTCTACAAGGTCTCATGCCATAGGAAAGACATCTCAAATGGCATGGATTTACGATAATGATGTTATGCATACGTGGAAAATTGATCATCCCCCACACAATGAGCCTAAATTATGGTAGAGGTGGTAATCTTTCACAACATGAGACAAATGCATTATCTCTTCCAAGCTTCGATTTGCAAACCACATTAGTAAACAAGAATGTATAAAGCCTTTTTTTTAATATGCAGGTTGGTCAACCCTCATAGTTGACTTTTAGCTAAAAGTCAAAATAGAGAGGCATAGGGGTGCTCAAAGTGGTGATCCAGGGTGATAGAAGTGTTCTTCTCATAGAGACGGACGTGGCAAGCCTTTGATCTTTCAATTCCGACATCGGTAGCACCAAAAAAATCCTAATTTGGTACTATGGGAGATCGTGAACAAGAGGTAATGCCTTTACATGACATGAGCGATCACATGGTGAATGAGGGCATGTCAAGGCACACAAGTGAAAGTGCACAAGTTCTTTTGAAGCACATTACTTTGGATACGCTAAAGGTTACTATCACCAAAGCTATGAAGGATGCACAAAGGGATATTTGCTTCCAAAGCAATGAGCTTTTGAGGCAAAACAGTGAGCATTTGTGGCAAAGCAATGTTCTCATGGAGCACATGTCCAATGCTATGAATGAGGGCTTCAAGAAGCTTGGTGATGGGGTAAATGAAGTGCAAAGGTGTGTGAAAAAGATTGATACTTCCCTTGATATAGGACAAGAGACTGGTCATAACCACAAAGGTCATTTCCAAATCCATCAACATCTTGTGGGCTTAATTAGCATGGAAGGGTTGAAATTGAGGTGGAAACTTCCAATGGGTACACTCAAAGTATGAAGACAGCACTTCAAGAGAACCCAAAAGATGTTTCTCATGTTGATTCATCATTGTCAAAGCCCTATGGAAAGGAAGGAATGCATAGGCAAAATTTGATGGAGTCATAACAAAAGGAAATAGCCATAATTTCCAATGAAGATAACAAAGATAGGTATGCACAGTTATATTATGAGGTCCTACATTCCAAGTTACCAAAGTCCTTAACAAAGGATGAATTTGTGGATCGTATGATTTCTACTTCTATTGGAAGCTTATGGTTCAAGCATGGTGAATCATTTGTAGAAGCTTTGCTCTCTTTTGATGGGGAAGGAGTCACTTGTATACAGCTCAAGGAATGGATTCGCAATTGGGATGCCTACTTTTGTGCATTTCCATGTAATGAGGGTGACAAAGTGAAGCAAGTGACATGCAAATTTGGAGGCAAAGCTAGACAATGGTGGCTGCAAGTTATGCATGAGTACAAATGGGATTGGGCAAATTTAGCCTATGAAGTGGTACAAAACTTTGTGGCTACTCAAGAGAAATGGAGCTTTAGGGAAAAATGCATGCCATTATTACATGTGGATTCATTGCCTAAGTATGCCAAGGATTATTGGTACCTTTCCTTCTTTGTGCCTAACATTGAGGAGAAGGAGATCATAGGTGGATTTATGCAAAAACTAGGCAAGGAGTTCATGCAAGTGGTCCAATGTATCATGGATATTAACAATGACATTGCTCTTAATGAGATCATGTTGTTAGTGGAGCTCTTCTACAAGCCTACCCCGTCTACACATGGGTTTTCTACTAGGAGTTCACTTCAGTCCACATCTCTTATCAGAAGCCATGCTATGGGGACACTTCTAGTGAGGAAAGCGATGCTAATGATTTGTGTCAAGTGGCTTCAATGCATGTATGGATGGCTGAAAATGAACCAATGGACAGCCATGAAGATGCAAGTGTTGATGGGAAAGATGAAGAGCAAAAGCATGGATCTTTTCATGGGGAGAATTGCTTGGATAAAGATGAATGCAATGAGACTCTTTTAGATGACGGAGACAACTCTTATGAAGATCTTCACGGTGTTGCATTACATGAGGGATTTGTGATTGCCGACCATGAAGATGTGGCATATGATGTGGATTCACAAAATGATAGTGTGGACGAAAGCAATAATGTGGTTGATTTTGTGATCCTTATGATAACATTTATGAGGTGGATTCACAAAATGATAGTGTGGATGAAAGCAATAATGTGGTTGATTTTGTGATCCTTATGATAACATTTATGAGGAAAATGCTTTGGGTAATGATGATGATAGTGCTTTGGTTCATGGAAGTGATTCATGGGTGGACTTTGATGTGGCGGATCAATGGTTGGTGAGGACACTTCCAACCATGATGTTTCATACCCCATTTGATCCCGGTATACATGGCAAGATGCTTGATGTGGATTCATTTCCATATGATCTAGTTGGACAGCATGCATTGCCACTTGAAGCGGAGGGATTTCCATATGATCCGGGTGGACAACATGCATTGCTACTTGAAGCGGATGGATTTCCATTTGACTCGGGTGGATACTATTTATTGCCATTGGATGCATTGCCATTGGATGCGTAAGGGTTTCCTTTTGAATCGGGCATATTTGGAAGTCAACCTTTTTGATGGGTACTTGGTGTGGGTCACCTATTGCCTTATGCTTGGGTATTCATGGAATAAGTACAGCCGTATGGTGCCTTTGGACAGCTATATGCATGGAATGGGATGATGATATGAAGGATGCCATTACTGTAAATTTAGTGTATGGACAGGCATGGTCATTGGTGTACTTCACCACTCATCAATCAACACTCAACAAGACTCTGTGGGCTTATGGACATCATAGAGAGCAGTCCATATGTACATCAAATGAGTGGACAGCTCTATGTGGAGTTCTTTTGTGTGAGGAACTTTTGGGGATGCAACAAATGTACTTCCACATTCATGAGGGACGAAACCTTTGGGTGCGGATGGTTTGTAATGAAGGGGGCTTGGAATTAGATTCAAACAGAGCCCATGGGCATAGGTTCGGCCGGGCAAGTGTAGAGGCCCAACATTAATGAGTGAAATGGGGGCAAGTATATAAGTGAATATTGTACATACTTTTTACCAACATACTTTTATCAATGAATTGATACTTCTTGGAGCTTCATGCTTCTTGGCTATGGTGGCACTCCCTTGAGTGCATGTGGTACTCCATCTTGAGTGCATGTGGTACTCCATTATGAGTAAAATCTTCTCTTTCTCTTTTCCCCCTACATGCAAACCTACATGTCTACACAGAGGTTTGGCATCCAGTATCATACCAGATACACAGAGCCACTGCCCAGAGGGAGACACAGCGCGGACTAGCACTGCTTCATGTGCAGTACAATGCACACCTGACCTCGAACGCATGGAGTGGAACCCTGGGTGACTCATCCCGGACTGGGCTCACATGGAACTAGTTTTCCACTCCAGGTCTTGCACCTTCTTGTTCAGATATGTCTACGTGGCATCCAAGTGCAGGGTGCATGTGACATCCCCTTCTGCTTAACTTGACAGAAGCTGCATAGCCTCCAAATAGTCCATTAATAAAGCCAAATAGTCTTCGAAGAACTCTTTGTCAAGCCGTTCCGCTTCGTGGGTCCCTCGGTCCTAAAACTTTGTGAGAGGAACTGTTTGTGTCTTCGGCCTAATCCATGCTTGAAGCAGTGCTAAAGGATCTATTCTAGAACCATCACTTCAGCTTCATCAATGATATCTGGTTCCACTTCGTCTTTCACTTCTAAAGGGATTGGACTTGCATATGGTTTTAACCAATTGTCATGGAACATATCGTGCATAGTCCACAACTCGGGGAGTAGCTTCAACTTCATTGAAACCTCGTTAATCTTTCTCTGGATGGGAAAAGATCCGAAGCTCCTGAATGACAACTTTGAGTATCGCTTGTCCACTTGTTTCAACCTTTCTTCATGATCCGAAGATAAACCCAATCACCTTCCAAAAACTTCATATCCCTTCAATCTTTGTTGGCCTATGGAGTGTAGGCCTCCTGTGCTTTAGCCAACTTGTGTTTTACTGACTCCAAAATCTCTTGGTAAGACTCCGTTAATCTGTTCGCTTCAGGTACTGAAGACGAGATTTTGGTCAATAGTGATTGGAATGGTCTTCCAAACGCTGCTTCATATGGAGTCCTGCCAATAGCTAAAGAAAAGGAATCGTTCAAAACAACTTGAACTAAAGGCAAATATGATTCCTGTGGGTGAAAAGCACTGGAAAAATTCAATTTTGTACCAAAGTTATCAAACAATGCCCTCCAAAAATGACTGGTAAACTTGGCATCTTGATTTGATACTATGGTCCTATGGATCCTACCAATCGGGTACCAATGTCGAATGAACAAATGTGGTGTAGTCAAGCACTAAGTATTATGCTTACCCAGACTGCGAGGCAGATTCATGACAAAATCCATCAATATATCTTGGAAAGGTCCCTCAAGAATTGGTAAGGGTTGTAACAACCCTATCTTCTTCCCACAAGGAACTTTCACCTTTTGACAAATATCACATTGTTGCACATATGTAAACACATCCCGCCTCATCTTTGGCCAATAATATTGTCATTCTAACTTCTCCAAAGTCGAATTCATCCCCCTATGACCACCAATAATGGCACCATGGGCGTCATGGAGGAAAGCGACCCTGAACGACTTCATGATGCACAGTCGGCCTTTGTAGAAAAGCCAACCATCCGTATCAAAAAGTGGCATGGTCTTGTGGCATCCAATGCATGTTCCCATTGTGTACCGAATTCCTCGGAATCCGCGTACGTGTGCTTCATGTCGTCTAGTCCCATACCAACAAGGTCGAGTCTAGTGGTCTAAATCAAAGTCACATGTCCCTCCTGGCTCAAAGCATCAACCACTAGATTGGCCTTTCCTAGAAGGTACTCAATCATACCACCAAATTGCTGGAATATTTGGCTCCAGCGGTGCTGTCAGTCACTCCATTGTTCACTTGGCATTGTCTGAATCCAACGTAATGCCTGATGGTCAGCGAACCTCAAAATCATGGCCATAAAGGAAACATTTCCAATGTTTCAAGGCCTAAATAACTGTGAGGAGTTCCCGATCGTAGACCGAGTAATTCTTTTCCGCAGGCAATAACTTACGAGACATGTAAGCCATTGGATGGCCATTATGTTGTAATACACCTCCAATTTCGATGTTACTCGCATTGGTGATCACTTGCAATGGCTCATCCCACGAGTCAAGCGCTAGATAAGGCGCTTCTGACAAAGCCACCTTGAGGTTCTTGAATGCCTCCAACGCTCGTGGAGTCATTCGAATCCGCTGCCTTTTAGCCTTGACACCCTTTAGCATATCGATGAGGTCCACCGAGAGGTCATAAAACTTGTCTATGTGGGTGGAGTATGCCTGACATATACCCACAAAGGATCTGATGTCATAAGTAGTCTCTGGTACTTTCCAATTGACAATATCGACCACCTTGGCGGATCAAGTCGAATGCCTTCTGCACTAATTATATATCCAAGCTAATGAACCTCAAACAAATAAAATTCCAACTTCTTCTCATTGACATAGAGCTAATGAACCTCAAACAAATAAATTCCAACTTCTTCTCATTGACATAGAGCTCGTTGCTTTCCAACAACTTCAGGACTTTCTCCACATCAATGTCATGCTGCTCAACAATAGCTAAAAAAACTAGTAAGTCGTCCAGAAATATGAACACACACTTCCCAATCGACTCCCGAAACACCCGCATCATCATGCAATTGAATGTGGCTGGGGTGTTAAGGCATGACCACAAATTCATAGTGGGCCCATCATCATGCAATTGAATGTGGCTGGGGTGTTAAGGCATGACCACAAATTCATAGTGGGCCCATTCCGTATGGAAGGTTGTCTTGGGGATGTACCCCTCAATAATCCTCACCTAGTTGTACCCACTCTTCAAATCGAGTTTCGAGAACACCTTAGCCCCATTCAACCTCTCGAGAATATACTCTATTTGAGGCATCAGGAATCTACTTTTAATGGTCAGCTTATTGAGTACACGATAATTGACAAACAATCGAGAAGACCTATCTTTCTTCTTGGCAAACACGATCGATGCTACAAATGGCAACACACTTGGACGGATGAAGCCAGATTGCAACAATTCTTGGAGCTAGCAGTCCAACTCTGATTCCATTGCCTTGGAAAGGCGATATGGAAACTTGCTCGGGGGTTCCGACGAGCCTGGGAGGAGGTCGATCTTGTGGTCCTCCGGTCTGGATAGGGGGGAGCTGGGGAAGGAGATTGTCCCAAAGAAAAATCTTATGGAACTTTCCATGGAGAGCCAAATACTTCTCGGAAGCACTGGCCACCATCTTTGGAGCTAGCAGTCCAACTCTGATTCCATTGCCTTGGAAAGGCGATATGGAAACTTGCTCGGGGGTTCCGAGCCTGGGAGGAGGTCAATCTTGTGGTCCTCCACAGTCTGGACAGGGGGGAGCTAGGGAAGGAGATTGTCCCAAAGAAAAATCTTCTGGAACTTTCCATGGAGAGCCAAATACTTCTCGGAAGCACTGGCCACCATTTGGGTAGTCTGGATGTAAATCATGGCACAATGTGCGCCTTTCTTGATTGCTCGTTTAGCCTCTTGCAAGTGGCTTATGAGTGGAAAGTTTGGGATTCCTGGCACACATTAATGGTCACTAGGGCGTTGGACACATTCCAGCTAATTTAGAAAGTGTGCTTGTCCCACTTGACATCAGGAAGGAAATTGTGAAACTACTGAATGCCCAAGATTATGTCTGCTCCCACAAGAGGGAAAACCATAAAACCACGCACAAACTCTATGCCTTTAATGACTAATTTAGCACCTAGAGCTTCATACTTGATGCTCGTCGTCATGCCTGTGCTAAAACCCTCAACTTACTTGTCCACCAAAGTCAGGACAAAATGGGCACGCCGAGCTGCCTGTTCCATGACCACATCCTCCGTGTGCTGCTCTGTTAAACAAGACAACAACTCTCTAGCCACGTATGTAGCCAAAGGTCTTGAGCACAATTTGTTACCCTCATACTCCTAGTCACATGGGCGCCCTTCTGCTTATCTTCGAGCTCCCGGCTAATGATTGCTCCAACCAAAGCATTGGGATTCGAAGAACTAGGGGCCGCCACTGGGGTCTGTGTGGAAGCTGGGCTCACCATTGAAGCCGTGGAGGCTGGCTTGGTAATCTTTGGAGTGGTAGTCTTCTTAGGACACTCCCATGAAGTGTGTCCTTTTGTATGACAAAAGAAACACCTACCCTCCTTCTTGTATTGAGTGATCTCCTTAAGCACTCAACTTGCCACCGGTCTTGCCTACCTCAGCTTTCTGGTCTGGAGTAAGCCTGGGCACATTGGTCGAGTTCTTGGAGCCAGAGGCTCCCGTGCTCTGCCCTCCGTCTAGTTATGGGCTTTTCCCCCCGAGGTGTTAGCCTTGGGAGTAGCCTGCTAAAAAGTATTGGGCGTTCCACCATTGTGCTTCATTTCAGCACTCTGCGGCGCAAGCAAGAGTGCATCTTCGAAGGTGGCTAGCCTAAACATACGCACCTCCCATTGGATTTGCGTGTCAAGGCCATAAAGGAATTGCCCTTTCTTATCTGTATCAGATAAGTGTTAGAACGCGCAACCAATCCTAGTTCTTCAAACTGAAGGATTGGTTGCACGTTCTGACGCTCTCCTAAACTCGTCTTCGAGTCGCTCAAGGTAATGGGGCGGTAGAAACCGCTACTTAAGGTCATGGACAAACTCATCCCAAACATCAGCTGCCATACCTAATCTAGTAAGGGTATGAACCCACTAGGTCCACCAAGGAATGGCCTCACCTTCCAAGTACCAACTAGCTAAGATCACCCTGTCAGTATCACTTTTTCGAACTGCGACAAAGTAAGCTCCAAATTGATGCAACCATGAATAAAGAGTTGTGGGGTCGAGTTTACCATTATAATTACTAAAATTCATTTTCTCGAGAAAATGATTTGAGAAAGCCACTGCTAGTGTCAACTTGGCATGTTTTTCCCATCTTATTTTAATAGAGTTTCTTAGCTAGGTAGACAAATTTCCACTCCTATTTTATGACTCATCATTAATTCCATAAAGCAACTGCACTTTTTCCCATACCAATGTATTTATCATACATACATATGGTATTTACAATGTAGCACTCCACTTATTCTCACACCTGATACATATTACTACATAAAAATGAGTCCATCATGTGAAACAAGATATTTGGAGGCAAATCATCACAAAGCCATTAAAGGTGAGTTGCTGCTAGCTTCACATACAACCTTCCCAAGTTGCCGGCAATCACATGAGAAAGCATTCACACAAGCATTAACTTCTTGTACAAGCTCCTTTTTGGTGAACATTATTGGCATACCAAATGTTGGGTTCCACATGAATAAACACCACATGTATATTGTTCATTACAATTCTCAATGCTTGTATAGATTAAACATTTAGTGTCACACTATTGATTGCGGCTCCATTCCGTCTACCACAATCTACTTAGCCCACCAAAATCTTTGATTACAGTTGGTGGTGGAATAGCTTGTACTTTTTCTTTAACTTAAAAGCCCTTCTTTTAAAGGAACTAGTGGTGGAAACTGCTTTACATTTAAGGTCAAATCCAACATGCAATATTTGGTGGTGATTTGATTATCAAGTAATAACATTCGCACTATACATACGTGAGGTAGGGGTTAAAATTAAACCCCACCACATGTTGCTCCTCCGAAAAGGCATCCACTATTAATGTATGGGATTAAAATTAAACCCCACCATATGTTGCTCCTAAAAGGCATTACTATCCACTATTATGCCTAAGACTTGTCTATTTCATAATCTCCTTTAACCTATTTTACCATTTCTTCAATTTTGCATGCTAAAAGTCACCTACAAAGCACTCTTTTACAAACATAAGCTTTGATTCCGTTTAAGGAAAAGTTGTGTGTTTCACACTCATGCAATCTGAAAATAAGAGCTTTGATGGTAGATCCTCCATAGACACCTATAAAATCCACTATTGCTGAGCGTTTTGGCCCTAATCCCTCAAGGCTTAATCATGTCGCAAGGTGTGGACAGAATTTCATAATATATTATATCTATTTGGGAATGAGAAAACCTTTGGGATTTGAGACCACAACCCACCAATTGTGTTTGAGAAAGCACCTCTCAAGGCTTGAACATGTCAAGGGGTAAAAAACTAGTCAATCGTGTATGCCACTTGATTGGGAGTGAGGCAAACCTAAGCTTTGATACCATATAAGAAAGAGTGTTCTACAGCCAATGGAGACACAACCTAGCGGTAAGTCCCATGCATGAGAGGTGTTGGGTTCAAAACCGGCTGGTTGTTGACGGCGGCATGAAAGCACACACGCACACGAGCACAAAAGATCCCAAAAAGAAAGAAAGAGTGTTCTACAATATATTCCACTCACACAAATAAGGATCATTTATAACAAGAGCGAATGCACAACTTACACAGTATGTTTGAAAATAAAAGTCAAATCATTAAAAAAATGCTTGCAATGGACATCTTAGATGGTGTACAAAAGACATGACACATGATAGACCTTACCTTATTGATGGAAGAATAAAGGATCACGAGCACATTTATAGAACCATAAATGCTATGGTATGTCAAATAACTCGATAAAACATTTATGGAACCATAAATGGTATGGTATGTCAAATAAGACATGATATATGATAGACCTTAACTTATTGATGGAAGAATAAAACCTTTTGGCCCCATCCAAATTTGTTTGGGACCTCAAAAGGGCATTCCAACCCACTAATTGTGTTTCACGAAGCACTCCTCAAGGCTTAGCCATTTACATGTGTGTGCAATTACATGCAACGTAATTGGGAGTGAGGCAAGCCGTTAAGCCTCTAAATGGGCTTTGAAACCATTAAGGTAAAAAACCTTTGGGACACCAAAGGGGCTTTAAAACCCATTGACAATGCTTTAGGAAGCACCATCTCTCAAGGCTTGAAAATGTCAAGACAAGACTCAATGCACAACCTACACAAAAATGTGTATCATTTTTGCTAAATAAGAGCTTGCATGTAATACCCCAAGTCCAATATATGCTTGCATGTAATACCCCAAGTCCAATATATGCTTAGTTTAGGGCATACAAAGGAAGAACCAAATGAGAGAGAGAGAGAGAGAGAGAGAGAGAGAGAGAGATTTGTCTTCAAAATCAACCTTAGTTGTACACTCTCGAAATAAGAACTTGCATGTAATACCCCAAGTCCAATATATGCTTACTTTAGGGCATACAAAGGAAGAACCAAATCAGAGAGAGAGAGAGAGAGAGAGATTTTTCTTCAAAATCAACCTCTGCAAAGTCAAGATGGCAATCACTTCTCAATATGAGTCTTAAAGAGTTATCCTTTGTCGGGTCCATTTCCAAAAACACAGCCAATTTGTGCAACTGAGATTACAAGGAAACTCGAGAGAAGACACTACACAACTCTCTCAGATCCTCCCCAAAATAAAAATACCCAAGAGCTTACAAGCTTACAAGCAAAGTACTTTGCATAAGGCACCAAGTCCTGGGTGTGCCCATCCTTTTGAGCACACAATATTTGGCCACAAAACTCTGACTTTTCCATTGGATGATAAGCAAGATATCTACACTTGGTGCTGACCGTAAAATAGGAGGTAGAAGAAAGAATTTACTCCTACAATGTGCTTTGTATCATGTGAAACAACCTTAAAGTCAAGCGTCTAGAGAGCATAAGATGCTGTGAACTCAACTGAAGTAGAGATCCACTCAGCTACCCAACTGAACAACTCCGGTTCACAATGTGTCAACAATCCAACTGGTGTTATTGTTACCTGCAAACATTGTAGCCTTTCCCAGTAGTTTAAATCCTGATCTACTAAAAAGTAATGATCTGGGTCGTGTGCCTACAACCAGATAGCAAGCTTGGCAAGCAGAAAGTGTAGACAGCAGCACTTACATAACCTTCATGCAGGGCTCCAAAGTCATACTCGTTATTCATGTCCCCGATTTCCGTTTCTGCAAACTGTCCAAAACCAAAAGTCCAGTTAAGATTATAAACAACCCCCCTCTCAAATTCAGTTGAAATCTAATGAACTAGTTGAAAACTAGTGTCCACTGGCATTTAGCCTGGTGGTAAAGGGTTTTGACTCCCTAAGTAAGGACTCCACCGCAGGGGGGTGGTGTGGGTACAATATCAGAGCTTGGATAATCTTTCATATTCCGTACTGATGATGATATAGCGTATCCATCCACATTGGAAGCAGAAGGCATTGTTTCAACGTAGGATTTAAGAAGCCAGATGGTCAGGCATGTGTCAATGGTATCCACCTCCAACCTTTGCAACCCATAAAATCCACATGAAGACAACTGCCAAAGTTATTTCCTATTAAACCACTTTGTACTTGCTTTGCTAAAGGAGATAAGTTTTAGCCCAAGTTTGTCAACTGCCAAAACTTACAATGTTACTTTGTCCCCTAGCTATAGATAAGACCATGGTAAGATGTGATGAACCCATACAAGCCCTCCTGACACAAAAGAAGGCCGTGTTCACTTACATGGAGAACCAACTCGAGCTCGCAAGTCATCGTTTATCTTATAAGGCTTCAAAGTTAACTGGCCAAGTGGTTTCTCAAGCACCCACAATGAAAATTGCAAGAAATTGGACTCCAATAAACGAAGCCATGGAGTGAGGATGAGTGTGTATTAAAAGCAAAATAATGAGGGAATATTGTGTCACAAAAGGACAAAAACTAGGCTTCGATCAACTTCAATCATGATACTCTGAACACAACCTGACTACTACAACTAATGTCTGCTTAGTTATTATATGTAATCTCGAGAACCTCTCCCTTAAGCTTACTCTTAATTATTGTGTAAATTCTTTGGTATTGCAGAACAGCTCAGTGTCCAATTAGGAATTTGAATCAGGTAAATGGGGATTCCTCCTCTTGTTCTTCCGGCTTCTCTTGGGACTGCTCCTTTCATCTTGATGATGAATGGCCACCTGGTTAGCCTCTCGTAGGTCCCGCCATTCTGCTCTAACCACTGCTACTCTAGATCTAATGCTCTATCTACCCGTCTGGATCAGGTCAAGTTGGTTGTCTGGAATCTAGATCACCCAGAATCTGGTCTCCTCCTACGCCTTTGTCTGGATCTGGCCCATGGGATATCTGTACTCCACATTTCTATACTGTTGATATTCTTGTGGAGGGTCCCAGGTCCGTGTATTGACCCACCCTCATATCTGTCTCTGCTTTCTAGTCGTGCATCAGGTCTGGGTTCCGGTAACCACTCTTCTCCACAATCTTACTGCCTATCTGGCACATGATGTATAAGGTCATACCTATTGTATTTGTGCCAATATCTGCCCCTTCTATTCTATCTTCCTCTTCCATGTCTGGATTCACCCCAATTTCGGCCTCTGTTATGGAAAGCAGGAAACACAAAACTGGTATTTCCATAGTTGGATCATTTAGTATGTGGCGGCATAGCTGATTGTACTACACTTCCATGATAATCTAGCACGCACGTGACTTGAGTTGAGCATACCACCAGATGGGAGACAGGCATTAAAGGATATCATCCATCTCAACAGATATGGTAGTTCACACTTAATTCAACTGGTGTAGGCTTGTGGTTCAAGTCCTCGAGGTCATGAATAAGAACTAAGACCGCTGCCTTTTGCTTATATAAACTGATGAAATTCAAGCACAGTAATGAAAAAAAATGAAATTGAAGGAAATAGTGCAGAATTCAGGCAAAAACACAAACTGCAGTCAAATGGGAATAAATGAAAACTCAAGAATAGGGTAGAAGAACGTAAGATAAGTTCAAAGCTCACCTCATTCAGAAAATGTAACTTTTTCTGAGAATCGGAAGGTTCGGGATCATTCTCAGAACCAGCAACTGACTCAATCTCTGTGTTCTTCAAAGGAGAATTCATCCGACGAGCTGCCCCCTACAGACGATTGCAAATATGAGCATGACAGCTTCCTAACACAAATTCTCTTTAGAGGCACTCAAATTTAGCAATAAAAATTACATGGCCTATTGCAAGAAAAATGCAACCCACTTAGACATGAACAAATCTTATTCAGGCATAGAAATACTACTCTTCATGAACAGAATCTATGGTTAACAAGCCAATTAGAATCATGATACTGGATTGACGTCACCGTACAGGTGATTGTACAGATCCAGGTGTACAGACCAAGCTGTTCAGAAACCCACATAACATCAGCAGTGCACAGACATAGAAAGGGCATATATGAGTAATGTCAGCAATGTACAGACGCACAGCTAGGCACGGAAGCTGTAAAGACTGATGCATGATGTATATATGTTGTGTCTCGTCCGAGAGTTTCTTTGAAACAGGCTGGCTATCGTAAGCATACAAAGGTGATTCGTGGTGAGGGGTTACCTGTGCAAGCATGCAACAATAGCCAGTAACGGTGTGTTAGCATAGGATTTTCGCCATAGACTACACCTCTTCATCAACTACCCATTCCTTGGTAGTAAATTCTTTTTTAAGTGTGTTTTTGCCTGCTTGACATAGTCTTATGTTATGTAAAAGCCTTTACCTGATTCACACAAAGTATTGTATATGGGCTTGTACTGATACAAAATACCTTAGTGGAAGGGGCAGACTCATCTTCCGATGAAGACTTTGAAAGAGAAAATGACCAAATATGCAAGAGTGTTAAGAAGGTGCAGAAGGACATGCAAGAAAAAGAAGGCTCTTACGAGTCTAGCATTCCACAACATGCGGGACACGCACACAATTTGAAACATGCATAGCTCACACGATTGTAATACCTAAGTTGCATACCAAAGAAGATTTTGGGCAGCATGCACAAAGAAAAAAGAGGACATCATGGGCAAATTTTCACCAGATGATGCACTGAACTATGCCAGGTAACTTATGCCCATGGGGCAATGGAGAAACTGCCAATTAGCAAGGATCTTGGGTTAATGTATGATGGATTTTGATCTCTAGCTGATCTTTCGAGGGGAAGAAGCTTGTTATGGAAGGCAGTAGACTCTCTCAGCATGTGCTCAGAGTTGTTACAACGGTCAAGCATAGAAACACCAAATTGGCTATTCAAGCGTCTTTTAATGCAGAACTTTCCCCAAAATTGGAAAAACCGTTGGGTAGATGGGGTGACAGAAATCAGCTCAAAAATAAAAGGACCATAATGGTGGGCTTTGTCATGGAAAAAACTACAAACACCAAAAGACCATCAAAAGCACATTGCTCACATCAGGATGGGCTCATGGCATATGGGCATGGTTCAGAGATGGGATGCAGATTGGATACTCGGCCTCCCTAAAGCTGATCATTTTCGAACAAACAATGGAGAAAGGCCCCAAAACAGTGAAAATTTCAATACTACTATTCTGTCAGTAAGACTGACGGACACGATTGATTGAACAACTGTAACATGCGGAAGCTTACAAACAAGGACTATACTTTGACGTAACATGCGGAAGCTTACAGACAGGATTATACTTTGATAATGAATATTCAGCACCTTGGTTCTTGACGATAGCACAATGTAACAGAGATAAGAGTGTGTGTGTGTGTGTGTGTGTGTGAGAGAGAGAGAGAGAGAGAGAGAGAGGGGAGGAGGGAGAAGAGATGATTGGGTCTCAAATACCCTCTAAGGGCCCCCACCAAGGACTGGTGTATTTGATTTATTGAATGATGTAAACGGCTGACTTCTTGGAGACCTTCATTGCTGGAAAACAGCAGCCTGAAGATGACCTATTCTTGACCTTCAAGTTCCCCTTGGCATTAGCCTTCCTTTGGCTGTCCTGGCCCTTTGGAGTGCTTCAACAAATTGTGAATAATGAGATGCCTTAGCCCTTTGCCATGCCCATGCTTATATAGGTCACATATACGCTGGTCGGTCTGTAGAGGGGCTGTCGGCCAACTAGAATCAACACCATAAAATAGGCGCCTTTTCACACATGGCTTCATAGGCTGGCTAACAGGCTCATACCCCTTCCATGGGCTGGCAGACTGGCTAGGGCCTTTATGGGCCAAACCAATGGCTCATAGACTGCCCAAGGGTAGCCTAAGTGCAGGGCAACATAGACATAGTCTATGGCCCTGCACTTCAATGCTTCTAAATGCATCTATATGTTACCTTAGTGCTCTTGCATCTGGCTAAAAGCCTATCAATGCTTGGAACACCGCATCATCATTCTAGAGGGGCACTCAAGTCTCACAATACAAGCTAACATTGCTCCATGTGCGGGACATGCACACCTGACCATGAACTTGAACGGGACTTGTACACTTGACCATGGATGATTAGAGTGGATCCTTGGCTAACTCGTCCCGGACTATGGCTCACAAGGGACTAGTTACCACTTTAGTCCTGCACCTGCTGTACATATATGTCCACATGGCATCCAAGTGTGGGATGCACGTGACATCCCCTTCTGCTTAACTCGACGGAAGCTACATAGCCTCCAAATAGTCCGTCAATAATGCCGGATAATCTTCGAAAAAATTCTTGTCAAGCCAAACCGCTTCATTTTTCCTTCGGTCCTGAAACTTTGTGAGGAACAACCTTTCTCTTTAGCCGGAGCCATGCTTGAAGCAATGCAAAAGGATCTGTTCTGGAACCATAACTTTGGGTTCGCCCACTATGTTTGGTTCCTGTTCATCTTGGACAACGGAGGAAGGAGGTCATGCATTTTAGCAAGTTTGTTATGCTTATTCCTTGCAGGGCTAATGTTACTGTCGAGGATGTTGCCAGATTGTTAATCCGGCATTGGTACTCCGTAGGTGGCATACCTAGGACCATTATATCAGAACGTGATGCCAAGTTTACCAATCATTTTTGGAGGGCATTATTTGATAACTTTGGTACCAACATGACTTTGGTACTAAGTTGAATTTCTCCAGTGCATTTCACTCACAGACGAACGGCTAGACAAAGAGATGTTTGACGTGCTCAAGTGTTATGTCCACAATCAACAAGGTAAGTAGAAACAGTTTACTAGAAAATCTGACTCCGACAGTGCTGTCAATCACTCCAATTCGTGCTTAGCATCGTCTGAAGCCAATGCAAAGCCTAGTCAGCTTACGGAACATGTAAGCAACTGGATACCCATTTTGTTGTAAGACCACTCCAATAGCAATGTTACTCACATCAGTGATCATCTAGAATGGGTCATCCCATGAGGCTAGTGCTAAGCAAGGAGCCTCAGATAATGCAACCTTAAGGCCTTTGAAAGTCTATAATCCATGAGGGGCCATGTGAATACGTTGCCACCGAGTCTTGACACCTTTACGCAGATCAATCAGAGCTGCGGAGACGTCAAAAAATTTGCCGATATGGGTAGAATATGCTTGGCAAATGCCCACAAACGACCAAATATCATAAGCGGTTTCTGGGATCTCCTAGTTTAGGATTTCTGCCACCTTTGCGGGATTTAATCGGATGCCAAATAATGCATCCAAGGTAATGAACCTTGAATAGATAATACTCTATTTTTTTCTCATTAACACACAACTCATCACTTTCCAACAATTTCATCATTTTCTCGACGTTAATGTCGTGTTGCTCTTTTGTAGCTGAAAAAATCAGCATACCATCCCAAAAGATGAAGATACACTTGCCGATCAAGTCCCTGAACACACATCATCATGCCGTTAAATGTAGCTGGGGCGTTTGTTGGACCAAAGGACATGACCACAAACTCGTAGTGGGCCCCGTTCAGTTCAGAATGCAGTTTTGGGGATGTCCCCTTTCACGATTCGTACCAAATGGTATCCACTCTTTAGGTCAATCTTCAAAAACACCTTAGCTCCATTCTACCTCTCTAATATGTAGTCGATTCGAGACATTGGGAACTTTCTTTTGGCTGTCAGCTTATTGAGAGCACAATAGTCCTCGCAAAGTCGGGAGGATCCATCCTTTTTTTAGACAAAAGGGATCGCGGCTGCGAAAGAAGACACTAGAGTGTATGAAACTAGATTGCAACAACTCTTGGAGTTGACGGTCCAACTCCGTTTCCATGGCCTTGCCATGGAAACTTGCTCGAGGGTTCAAAACCTAGAAGGAGCTCAATTTTGTGGTCCTCTCGTCTAGATGGGGGGAGCTTAGGGGAGATTGTCTCAAACGAAGATCTTATGAAACCGATCATGTAAGGCCTTGTACTTCACACAGCAGCATTAGCAACTGTCTAGGTGATTTGAACATAGATCACTGCACATTGTGCACCTCTCCGAATAGCCTGGATATAGCCCTGTAAATCATGTAAAGCATGGGACCACTTTGTTAACTCTGCAATGTAGGTAACTGAAGCAGAGATCTGGGAAGGGATCTCGGTGATAACTGATGGAGGAGAGGGGGTGGGAATAGGTGACGAGGTATCCACTTCTCTAAGCCTGTATCACAGCCTTGTTCCCCTTGGTGCGCTATGATGCCCATAAACTCCTGGAACATGACATTCGTATCACCACTAGCAACTTGACTTCTTGATGCAATCACTGTAGAAGAAATAGTTTCTTCAGAGGTCTGGTGTTCTCTCTCATTGTTAGATTTTGCCATAGTGGGAGTCATCAAGTTTTTCCTTGACCACAAATAAACCGTCCACTGTGTGCGTGGAAGACGTTTCCGGTCGCAACCGAAGGCTATATACCAACCGTGCTTCGAGGGACAGACAGGAGACACACCGGAATGGGAATAACCAGGGTTAAAAACCAACCACACAAGCGAAATTTTCCTTGGCTGAATCTCTTCACCAAAGGCAAAGCTCCGATACGATTGTAACATGTGGAGGCTTACAGACAGGATTATACTTTGATAATGAATATTCAGCACCTTGGTTCTTAATGATAGCACAATGTAACGGAGATATGAGTGAGAGAGAGAGAGAGAGAGGGAGGGAGGGAGAGAGGGAGGGAGAAAAGACAAGTACACCTGATTGGGTCCCAAACACCCTCCTCTAAAGGGCCCCCACCAAGGACTGGTGTATTTGCTTTATTGAATGATGTAAACGACTAACTTCTTGGAGACCTTCCTTGGCTGGAAAACAGCAGCCTGAAGATGACCTGTTCTTAACCTTCAAGTTCACCTTGACGTTATAGCCTCCCTTTGCTGTCTTGGCCCTTGGAGTGCTTCAGCAAAATTGTGAATAATGAGATGCCTTAGCCCTTTGCCAAGCCCATGCTTATATAGGTCATATATATGCTGGTCCATCTGTAGAGGGGTTGTCGGCCTGCTTTTGACTGCTCCACGACTAGAATAAATACCATACAATAGGCACCTTTTCCCACATGGCTTCATGGGCTGGCTGACTGTGGCCTATTCTCTTGCATGGGCTGGCCGACTATGGGGGGAACTCACAGTACAGACTAGCACTGCTCCATGTGCACAACATGCACACCTGACCATGACCATGTACGGGACTCATACACCGGACCATGGACACTTAGAGTGGATCCCTGGCTGACTCGTCCCGAACTAGGGCTCACAAGGGGCCAATTACCACTATAGTTCCTACACCTGCTGTACAAATATGTCCACATGGCATCCAAGTGTGGGATGCACGTGACATTGATTAATAGAATTAGTACCTTCAATCTCGACGATTAATAGCACAATATGAAGAGAATAGAGTGCACAGCGAGAGAGAGAGAGAGAGAGAGAGAGAGAGAGAGAGAATACACATACTAAGTCCCAAGTACCCAATATGAAGAGGATAGAGTGCACACACACACGTGAGAGAGAGAGCGAGAGAGAGAGAGAGAGAGAGAGAGAGAGAGAGAAAGAAGAAAGAAAGATATATTAACGTCTCCTAAAGGCCGAAATGGCCCATGAGACCAAAACAAGGTACAACTGATGATGATGATGTCTCACCATAACAAATTTGAAAGAAAGAATGAAAATAGTAACATCCTAAGAGAGCTAAGAGCTAAAAGCTGAACCGCTGAATTGTCGCGGTAAACTCCTCCAATGGCAGGCAATGATGGCTTGAATCTGCCGATAGTGAGGGAATCGTGGACGCAATCCTCGTGGTTGTGGGCATCTCGCTCTAAAGATGGCAATGGCTCTGTCCAGGGTGACTCCTCTGGAGGGTGGTCTGCCAGGTAGGCTTGTAGATGGGGGAGTAGAGGCTGGTGGGGTTACAATGCTGGCTCTAAAAAAATCTGAGGGCTCTCTGTCTAGGCGGCTCTGGTCCCACTGCCCTCCTGTCCCTCAATAGGCTCTCTCTGTGGGGTCTAAGCTCAAGTATGAAGAGCCCTAAGCACCTTTGGTCCTCAAAGTCCATGATCCGATGCAAAGGTCCAAAGCCTCACAATATTTGGTCCCAACAAATACCCTCAAAAGGGGCCCCACCACTGATGTTGTATTTGCTTGTATTGCTGAATGAGTAGATGACTGAATGTATGGCTGTAAACCAGCACTCATACATTGACAACATGGATGTCATATGCGAGGTTCCCTTGACACCCTTTTCCTGCCAAGCCAAGCCCCTTTATTTGAGAAGGGCCCAAATATTTCTCAGTATAGTTCGCTTTTTGCTGCTATAGCATGATAGTAAGCTCGGCCCACCAAACATCATAGGCCATTGGGAGAGCTTCACACAAGGTAGTGGTAAGTGTCTTGGAGATTCAATGGATCACACAGCTGTTACATTAGCCATAGAGAGCAGTTTAATATGAGTCGGCAGACAACTAGACTAAGAAAATCCGCATGACCAACTTCCATGAATTTCAAAGGCTGAGAAGTTAGCTTGTAGCCATTGTAAGTCCCAATCATCTTGAAAATAGCAGCCCAAGGAAACAACCAAGCAAAGAATTTCCTCTTTTTATGAACCTAAGCTGTACCATCCCAAGTACATGTCATGTGCATGATCAATGCCATGGACAATCTTCAGACGCTGATCCAGAAGAGGCAGCCAGATAAAGACTTTGAACCAGATAAGAACCAGAAGTGAAGCAAGGAGTGCTGTTTGGTGGTATTGGACTTGGAGCATGGCATGGAAGAGGCAGTCGGCTGCAGGTGTTTGTCAGCTGAATCTGATCAAGAGACGGCGGCTGTACCTCAGGAGACTAGGTGGCTGCAGGCGCTCTAGAGGACAAGGCGGCGGTTGACGCATGATGATCAAAGAAAAGTCCACCAGTCGGGCAGCGCAAAAAAAAAGGGGCATTTAAAGCATACAAGACTGGCCGACCAGCAGTCGGCCAGTACACCAAAGTGTCCAAGACTACTATAAAAGGGTAAATAGTTGGGCAGCGCAAAAAAAAGGGGGCATTTAAAGCATACAAGACTGGCCGACCAGCAGTCGGCCAGTACACCAAAGTGTCCAAGACTACTATAAAAGGGTAAACATTTAAAGCATACAAGACTGGCCGACCAGCAGTCAGCCATTACACCAAAGTGTCCAAGACTACTATAAAAGGGCAAACTATTTACCCTTTTATAGTAGTCTTGGACACTTTGGTATACTGGCCGACTGCTGGTCGGCCAGTCTTGTATGCTTTAAATGCCCCTTTTTTTTTGCGCTGCCCGACTGGTGGACTTTTCTTTGATCATCATGCGTCAACCGCCGCCTTGTCCTCTACAGCGCCTGCAGCCGCCTAGTCTCCTGAGGTACAGCCGCCGTCTCTTGATCAGATTCAGCTGACAAACACCTGCAGCCGACTGCCTCTTCCATGCCATGCTCCAAGTCCAATACCACCAAACAGCACTCCTTGCTTCACTTCTGGTTCTTATCTGGTTCAAAGTCTTTATCTGGCTGCCTCTTCTGGATCAGCGTCTGAAGATTGTCCATGGCATTGATCATGCACATGACAGTACATAACTAAAGAGTTCATGCATGGATCTTGTGAAGTCATATTTCGGATGTTTGGAGTTTAGTATACAAACACACCATAGCGGAAGCAGCTAAACCAAGCTGAGCAAGACGGACTCCGATGGCATTTTCCTTGCACAACACACCCCCAGACAAGCTCTTTCGGGGGGAAGCTACTCGCCACTTTGCCACCAACCGCGACGTTCCCTGCCGTGTAACTTTGAAGCCCTGCACATGCACCTGATGATAAATGATTTGACCAAGCCTTGATCATTCAATTGAAAAAAAACAAGCTTTTTGTAACAACATATTTTACAGCATACACAACATTTGATAAAGACCATAATAGTAACCCAACCTTGTTTTTTAAGGGACTTGTTGGAACATCAACATTGAAGAAAAAACCCTTGGGAAAAACCCCTCTATTTAGATCACGAAGGGCTGCCTTGATTAGAGGCAGGCATATGCCAGCAGTGACTTTGAAGTCGGCGTCGCTACTTTCCCCTTCCTTCCTGATTATTTTCAACCAAAGAAATTTCACACTTATAACAAGCCCAAATTATGAAGGGTTGACTCATAGAGGCTCAGTGCATAATTGGATTTACCAGTTTAGTGAGAAAGACATGGCAGGCACCCCACACATGAATGCCTCACGAGCTCCTGCCACAGTTCCTGAATAAAATCTGCAAGGTAGAGGTTCCACTAAAAATATGAGACAATGCTAATCTATTGACGACATAGGGTTTTTTACAGATGTTCAGATACATAGGTGTTCACTTGTCACAGGCATTGAGCATATAACTATGGGGCAGCTGCAAGCCAACACCCATTACATATTGTGTTATGTCCCTATCTGACACAGGTTGAGTTGGGGACTGATAAATTAGGGGCGATGCCAAGTTGAATAAGTAGAATAGATTAATCTACTCTCTAATGCGAGAGAAAATGATTAGAGATTGTGTGCGCCCATTTACTTAGCTCTAGGAGGCATTCAAATTTGATAATTGGCCTGAAAAGCATGTAGTGTAGGCTTGAGCCTTGCCTACATGAAGCACATGGCTCTCTCATCTCAGTGATTAATCTTGAGGATCAGCAGTCTGGACCAGTCTACCGGAATCAGCCAGTGTAAGCCAACTTTCCTAGGGGGACTCGTGTGGTATGGTGTGCCAAGATCTACCATCTCACAGTTTGAACAAATATGCATGATCAATTCCTCTATAGCTCAAGAGTGAGCATATAAGAGGTTTCCTGTTTGAATCTGAGGCTCTCGGTTGGAAGGTGAATTAGACACCAACCCCTACCCATTTCACTACTACATGCATGCTCGTCCCATGCTTGCTGTGTGTTTATCTCGACTTAAACCCTTGTTCTCAAAACTGGGACTTCATACATGGACATACATTGAAGCTAGAATTAGCATGGAAGCATAGGGAGCTCTGGACATGCTTAGTATGCAACACACAAGAGGTTAAGACAAGGGTGTGAGCACTACTTCATTGTCTAGCACACAATGACATCCAAGGGTGATCCCATTGCCTTCTCTAACCAAAAGGACAATTAAGTACAATGTGACAAGAGATGCAAGGACTGTTTTATGAATGTCACACATTTAAGGGCTGCTCTAATTGTGATATGCTAACGATGCAAAAATATCCTTAATGACAATTAAGACTAAGCTACAAAGATTGACACTAATCACATCCGGCTGTGGACACAAAGAAGTAGAGAGAAGTACAAGACAGACTCTTTACCTAGCCTAGTCCTATTGTATATTACCAAAGCATGATATGTAGACAATGATTGTTCATCTGGACACCTGAATGTTGTGCATAAACTTCTATGCATGCTAATGACAAAACCAACTGCTCCATGCGTTGCAAACTGCTATCCTGGGGCTGCACTCTGATGATCCAGATCTGAGGACTGTTGACCCAATTGTTGAATGCTGTATTATGACCCAAAACTTGCTATTATAGGTTTGAATGCTGAATTATAACCCCAAAATTCCTAATTATAGGTTTTCTTATAGGGGAGTAGTGAAGGAGATCCTCAACCACCTATGTGACTGGTTTCTTGACAGAATGTGAGTGTGCAGCTCTGCTACAACAGCACCATTCCGTATCTCACTAGCACCATGGGACACTGACCTTAGTTCAATCTTGATTTCATTTCATTTTTAAATGCTTTGTCGGTGGGTATTTGAAGGGCTTCATCCTTGCTGATGTGGCATTTCCTAGTTTCAGTCCCCCTCAAAAGTCTCACTTCTGTTTCTGTTTCCATTAAGTATAGCTATGCATTGTACTGCATCAGGTTTGATGAGCCATTAACTCACACTGACAACAAATATGACAAAAGCAGTATCTGTTACCATACTTATGATATCCACAATTGGATCCTTTGTTTATTCCACTGAGAACCTACAACCATACAACCCCAAATCTTCACCAACGTTAGGCACTTGTGCAGTTACAAAATAGCGCAAACAACTATAAACATAATACTTTAATGAGCTCATGATATACACACATACTTGTGTAAAAGAAAACAGAGTTATCAATGCTGCAATGTGTATGCTGCAGGATGATGGATCAAATAACATACCAAAGAAGGTTTCTTCTGTGGGAAGAGCAAACCAGATAAGCTAAGAGAGACGCAATCTGCAGGTGTGCCTGAAACAAATTGTCAACAAAAGATGCAAACATGATGCATTTTGTCAAAATTGCAACCGGAAAGAAGGCAGCTGATCAATTCAAGCAGCATACCTATGCATCTAAAGGCCATAAACAAAAGGAAAATCAGGAACAAGGACCCAAAAGGAGGGAAACTTAGGAACGTAACCTGACACTGCATATGCAGTGGCTCCTTTGATATCAATGGAGCTTGCTTCCAGAGTCTTTCGTAGTGTTACAGAATGACCAACACCAGACTTATTGCTGCAAATCAGATTGTGACCGTTAAAATGCTTTACAAAGGCAGGGGAGCGTGTGCATGTGAGTGCACACAGGTGGTAGTGTGTGTACCTTCAATACCATGCCAATTGAAATTTGAGAGTTCTGTGAAGGAAGGGGGAAACATCAAAAAATCCACTACCATATCAAATTCCCACCACTTTTCCATGAAAGGATAGAATCTGGATGGGATCCGCTTAATGTCATGATGGATGTCAAAGCACAATGAAATAGATACATATGCATCGAGGTTGAATAAAAAAAGACCCAAAAAAACCCAACAGCAGATCACAAGTTCACCTTAATGCCAATTCACTGGGTAAATACATGGGTGGAGATTGGATGAAATGCAAAACCACACACACACATGCATGTATGCATACATACATACATACATCTGTGTATATGTCTAAGTTTTTCAGAAGGAGAAAAAAAAGCCTTGAAAATATGGGTCTTACCAATCTGGGGCACAGACGTAGACATGACAGCAATCACTGTTGACCAGGGCTTCCACCAAGGATCTCAATCCCGGCGCATGGATGCCATCATCATTGGTAATCATCACACATGGCCGATCATCACCATCATGGCCAACAGTACATTCAGACTGCTCCTTATGGTGGTCTGGGGCAACAGAGCGCTCTTTTTCAACAGCCCCTTCATGGGGTTCATCACCAAGATGATCGTCATCAGGGGCTGATGCATGATGATGCCCTTCAATTTGGCGATTCATCAATGCATCCTTCAAACTTGACACAAAAGAAGTAGGGGTCTCCATTCTTTTCTCCACAGAAGTCATTAAAGCAAGGAATTTGGAGGCTTCTAAGATGTATTACATGACTATAAAGGCAAATCAAGGTCGCTATTGCAATCTCAATTTTGCGACATCGGAAAACAATATGCAGATAGATATTACAATGAAGGGCTATAAATTCATGGGCTCTGGCAAGATGGGCAGTGATGAAATGAAGATTATGGAGCTGTTCCAAATGTGATGTTCCTTCCTTTGATCCAACCGTGCTTTCTGCTCTGATCAGAACCTTCAGAAGGTCATGACCAATCCCCCTATGCTAAGGATCCTAAAAGCAGAAAAGCAGAGACCAGAAGGACCAAAAGCAGAAAAGCTCTAGCACTGGAGAAAATTTCGAGGACCCAAAATCAGGAAAGCAAAGA
>NC_141095.1:38812484-39067484 GCF_041138505.1 Cibotium barometz
AACTTTCCTCGCCCAAAAAGCATAGGCGATTCCTCCAGGAAAATCTTCTAACAAAAATTTATCTAACGGGGTCAAGAGCCTTAACTATCCTTTGTATTCCGAGACTGAACCCGTGGGTCACATGGCCGAATCAAAGGAGGGACCTGCACTTGGTTCATAGAGATCAATGTATTTTTCCCCTCAAGTGAGGCACAGCTGTTATTCTTTCCAATAGAACAAGAATTATCTTGTGACTTACTTCAACTATCAAACTTTGAACATAATTGAACTTTATTGTAGGAATCCACCGATCCAGCCTACTAACCCCAACCGGCCCATGGGTTAGCAACCACTATATTGGTGGGACCCCTCTTTATAAAAATTTGGTTGTGTTTTGTCTCGGGTACCAAGGAAAAGAGTTCTCAGACCCCCTCTAGCTGGCACTCATGCAAAAATTAAATAGACACACCACTTTACACACCCAATATGAAATTGCCTTTTTCTCATATTCAATTATTTTCAAGACAGAATTGAATAAAACCAGACTGTTTCCATCATAATCCTCAGTATTTCAATTCCAAGGTCCAAGTTCCGACTTTTCCAATTTCTAATCGTAAAATCCAAATTCCATTCATACCTTCCTTAGCATACCTATGGCATCATCGGCAACCAGAGCGTCCACCACTTGGTCAGTCCCTGTAGACCCACTAGTACTTCACTCAAGGGCTGTTTCATGGTTCCTAACTCATAGTACCCAGGAGTATGATCTCTTTTATCCATAAAATCCATAAGGACTCTCCATTGAAGATCAGCTAGATCAACCAAAATGAGGTCCTATTTAGCAAAAAGGAACCATGGACTCATCCGTTGTTGAAGACCAGCAAGGTCAACCAACGAGATCTAGGCTCGTATTCAGAAAACAACTCCAACTAGATGTTCCATTTCTTCCTCGATGCACGTGTGGATATCTTGGGTGACCCAGATCCCGCGATCACTGTCGTATGGTCTCAGCACCCTCTAGGATCCTTTGCAGGTGACATAGCGCTTCACTCATAGGCCACTTCCTTGGCCCCTCATCCACCATACTACCGAAAGCTCACCATTTTAACCGAATCGAGGCTGGTCAAGACCACGGCCGACCTTGCCACACGAGATGTCCTTCTTTGACTCTCCAACTGGCTCTTGCAACATTCTCAATCTAGGTCCACGATCTCTTTCCATAAGATAGTCAAAATGCTTCCCCTAGCATTCTTGACGTAAAACAATCTTTAAAAAATAGGTTTCACATGCAAATATAGTTTCCAAGCAAAATTTCCATCTTTCCATATCATTCCTCATCAATTTATATTATTCCACATAATTCCGCATCATTTCTCATCATTTCACATCATTCCTCATCATTCCACATCATTTCTCATCATTCCACATCATTCCACATTATTTCACATTATTCAACATCATTCCATATAATTTCACATCATTCCACATCATTCCACATTATTTCACATCCTTCCACATCATTCCACACTATTTCACATCATTCCACATCATTCCATGTCATTTCACATTATTTCTCATCATTTCACATCATTCCATATCATTCCACATTATCATTTCACATTATTTCACATCATTTCACATCATTCCATATCATTCCACATTATTCCACATCATTCCCATAAATTGAATGAATCTAGAAAAATCTGTGCATAACCTTCTTTATTTTTCTGGGCAAATGAATAATGCTCAAAACTCTACTTTTAGCATAAAATTTATTTTGCATAAATTTAAATTCATTTTCTAATGATAAATTGTTTTCCATAGCTTTCTCGCATTTTCTATGAAATGAGAATGCTCAAAATTCACTTTTAGCATAAAAATTAATTTATGCATAAACCTAAGCATAAATATAAACATAAATGCATCTAAAAATCTTGTTTATTTAATAAAAATATTCAAATATAACTTCCATAAGAAAATAGATATATAAATGTTATCATAAGATCTCTTTCATAAATGAATAAATATAAGGTTTCTTATCATAAAAACAAGCTTAAATGAATTAACCTCATTCTAAGTAGGTTAATAAACTTAAAAACATTTAACCTTCATCTCTAGCTTGATAAGCTTAGAGTTTAGGGTAAGAAAATGAGATTAGAATTAAGATTTAGCCTACCAAGAAGGATTTAACCATAAGAAGTGAGTATTCCTTCATAAAGAGTGAATATAAATCATAAACAATACACTTAAGCATAGCAAATTAACATTACTTCATCTAAACAACAACATAAATCAAGAAGGGCATGATTTTAAGAAAAAACCATGAGATAGAATGCTTCCCAAGCATGTAAAGGAGAAGAAGATAATATAAGCATCATTTTTTAGGCTTACCCTTGGTGTGCTTAATTCTTTATCTTGCAAGGAGATGTAGCCCTCAAGGAAGATGCTTGGCCACCAAGAGAAGAGGATTAGTGAAGCACCAAAGCTTCACAATGGAGAGGCAAGGAAGAGGAATAAAGGAATTACACTAAAATGAAAATTACACTAGCATGGAAATACACTAAGATGAAAATACAAAGGAACTAGGTTCTATTTATAGGTGAGGGAGGCCACCAACCAAGCCCAACTAGAATCTAGATGCTTCCAGTTTCAGTTTGATCCAATTTGGACAAGTTTTAGACTAGTTATGCCCACTTTTTTTATCTAGTTTGGAAGAGGAGAGATGAAATATCTAGCCACCTCATGTATTTTTTGAATTAAAAATGACCCCTTTGATGTGATTTCTAGGTGCCTCCTTGAAGTGGGATTCTCTCTCTCTTGAGGTGTCAAAATTCACATTTTTTTAATACTAAGTACCAGTACTAGTCAACTCTTCATCTTATGTGAAAATTTACTCATTTTTGGTGGATTATTTTCTTCTTACATTTTTATTATTCAAACACTTGGAATAATCCCATTGGCTCATTAGAAAACTCTTTGGACCTTAATCCATAATTTTTTGAAAATAGGTACCCCTAGGTTAAGGTGTCAAGTGCACGTATTCAATTAATTTCTAATGCACAATGGAAAACTCTTTTTAAACTTTTATTTCAGGGGAATTCATCTTGAAATTAAAGGGTTACTTTGTATCTAAAAATAACTCAAAACTATATTATCTCTCTCTAGAACATTTTCTCTCTCTAAGTCAATTTAAGAGAAAATGAACTATTTCAAAGATTAAAGTCAGGGGAAAGTGTGCAGTGATGTCTTAACCTTCTAGATACTGAAGAGGAGGAATGTTACAGCCACAATGATTTAAGTGATGCTTTGTGTAGGAGATAACTTTGCCACCAACCCTTGAGAGAAAAATGTTGATTTCTACATCCTCAAATGCTCTAGGTAAAGTACAAAACAACAAGAGCACGTGAAGATGGATGGGGTAACTATGTATTGGCACAATCATACATGGTTGAGGGATACTATTATGAGCAGGTTGATGGTCAAAATGACATGTACTACATCCCAACAAATCAACTTCCTGTACTCTTACTCTCTCACACCTAGTAAGAGCCATTAAGTTTGAAATGGAATGTATACAGGGTAAGCATAACCTATTTAGGTTGTCACCGGAGGTCCAAGAAAACATTTACACAGCATTCCCCTTGCGCTCTAGAAAGATTTGTATTCATTTTCGAATGAAATTTGAAGTCATTTTGTCAATTCATTTGATACAAAGTGTAAACTACCTTGGCATGCATGTAAACTACTTTTTATGTATTGTAGCTACTATTTCAGTAACATGAGCTAATTTTTTAGTACTTCAAACAATCTTATTAGGACCATAATCTTCTAATCATATATGTACACCATTTGTGAAGAGAACCACCTATGTTTAGATTATAGCAAACTACCTATCAAGTTGTAAGCTCATATTTTCTAGTACTGTGTCAAGTACTCTAGACTACTCTTCAAGGAATCAAAATTACTTATAGATTAAATCCAAATTGAGTCTAGATATACTCCACTTATGAAGACAAAATATTCTCATTGCAAATTACCTGTAAAGTAGAAGAACATATTACCTGCAAAGTAGTAAGAACATATTACCTGTCCCTGTAAAGTAGTACGAACATATTACTTGTAGATTAAATCCAAATTGAGTCTAGATATACTCCACTTATGAAGACAAAATAGAACATATTTTCAAGTAATAAAAGCAACTTGAGAACCACCTGCAAAATATTTGGTACCATAGACTACTTTTGAAGTACAAAAAGCTACTTTTCTATTAAATCTAGAGAAATACTTCACTTATGAATAAAAAATACCCTCATTTCATATTATTGCAAACTACCTGTAAAGTAATAAGCACAAATTTGCAATAACTTAAAACTACTTGAGAAGTATTTAAAACTACCTGTAAAGTAGTAAGGTCATATTTTCAAGCACTTAAAACTACTTGAGAAGTACTGTAGACTACATTTCAAGCACTTAAAACTACTTGAGAAGTACTGTAGACTATTTTTCAAGTACTACATGTAAACTAGTATATTCAATCCAAAATGAGTTTACAATTGTGGCAGAGTGTTTGTAGATGTCAAATACAAATTGAGTTTACAAAAACTCAAGATCCAAAAAGTTTTTACAAATATCCAAGGTTTCAATAAGATTGTCATAATATGAGTACATACAAAAATTGGTTCTATTACAAAATTTTTTGTAGCTGCATACATCTAAGTGCTCCTACAGGATTGCCTTCCTTGCTTCATGTATGCAGCATAAGAAAAGATGACCCCACCTTTTCACAATTTGTTGTTAACAAACCTATCTTAATCATCTTACATGGGACCCTCCCAACATTCTGCAAATGGTATGCGATAAACATCTTGAAGCCATTTTCCAAGCTCATTTACCATGTAATTATGCTTCTGCTCTCGTAGAGCAAAATCAAGTATAGCCTATTCACCTTACACTTATAGTAGTTGTTGTGTTAATCAAGAGCGTGTTCCTCTCGTTGTATCTTGGGAACCTTTTCCAAAAATCATAAAGGTTCTTGAAGAAAACTGGTTTGCCCAAATCAAAATTGAAATCTGCAACATCACATAACTCTTGACTAATCAAGGCACACAGCCACTTCGAAGCATGAGGGAAACAAAGATCTATCCTTTTTTTAACATTTCAGAGGAGGGAAGAACTCCAAATATAAATGTTTAAAAATCTGCATGCCATTAGTAAAAGAAGGGCTCTGCATCCTTGCGCACAGTGGATCACCTCCTCTCCTGATTTCTTTACCTATATGTAATCATATCCAGATTTGGAGGTTCCTCTTTCTTCAAATGGAATGTCTACCAAAGAACCCCTTGCAAGTCAAGAACCAACGCCACTTGATCTAGATCCTCTATATCTGTGAACTTTGACAAAGTCTGATACCATGATGACACTCTGTCAATATCGATCTCCTCAACCCTCTATATTGCCACATGGGCCTTTCGGACCTCTAATAAACAAAATGATTATTAACACATTAACCTAAATTCATCAAAACTTTACGCAAGGAGACTCAACGCATTAAAAAGAGGAATAGATGACAAGGAGTTTCAAAAAAGGATGCATTTCATTAAAATAGGGGCATCCAATACAAACAATGGCAATGCTTATAGATGTGCATTAAATACAACAGGCCAAAAATTGGTAGGTGGTGCCAGTGATACAAACATGTGCATACATCAAGTACTTTACAACTTCTTGCATGCATGGGGCTTATCTAAGTGCAAAGGGGGTCAATGGGATTGGGTCCAATACTTTTATTGCTTGGTTGTGGTTTCTCTAACACTGCAGGGGATGATTCCATCTCGTCATCACCATCGACGGTGCTAGCTTTGTCTTCTTTGGAGGGCCGACTCCTACAAACACGATAGCCTTTCAATAACAATAATAATGATATTATAATATGGCTAAAAATTAAAAACAAGGTACCTTCATTTGTATTTTTCTTTCTTCCATTCGTTGCTAGATGCTTATTTTTATGTTTGGCTCAGGGTCACATCCAGAGAGGCTTCAGTATATTAGCATCCTCTTGCTCCCCTTCTTTGCTATCATTGTCAGAATTTTTCACAACCTTCATTGCTGCATACACACCCTTCTTGGGCTGCTTGCTCCATGACTTTAGCTGGTGACTTTTTATGTAGGTCATCAACCATAGGATTAGTTGACACATCTGCCATGCCATCCAAATCTAGCCCAATCTGTGGAACCGCAAAACTTGTCACTTGCCCCAAGCCCTCATCTACATCTGACCTCTCCAAACTCTCCCCTTTCCCCAACCCTGTACATGTCGACCCCCTTCTAAAATCCCTTACATCCACAATCCAAGTACATGTGTAAGACTCATACCAAAGGGTAGCATAACATATAAAGCATCATCAAAGGAAACATACTCAAACATCATGAAAGATTACATACTCTCTTGCTTAGTGACTATCCAAGGCTCCAGAAGAAGCAACAATCGTGCATTGTGTGGGATGGTCTCATTGTAGCCAAGATGTGAGATCCCACTGTCCCCTCCGTGCACCGGCGGATTCCCGATTGCTGGCAGCGGAAGCAGATTCCTCTTGCGCAGGGCAAGGTTTCTCACTTGAGGCCTCACCCTCGAATAATGTCCGAGCACGAGACTAAGCTGGTGGTCATTCCGAAAACCGAAACCGGGAAAATTTCCCATGCGCGGAAAACGGGGATGATTCCACCATTTTGAATTTCTTAATGAATTTTTCTAACGAAGTCAAGACTGATCTAACCTTCATCTGAATAAACCAGATAGGAGGAAAACTATAACAGACTTAACTTGAAGGAATCAATGCTTTTTTCCTAATTGAATTAGGCACAGCCGTTGATCTATTCATTTGAAAAGTCTTCAGGTTTTTATTTAACTATTCGAGTTCTAAGCGTAATCTTATCAACTAAATTTTTTATTAAAACTCTGCTGATTCTAGACTAACCCCATCCAGCCCATGAGTCCAACCATTGGAATAGTAGAACCTGACAAGTACTCACCCACCCATAATTGAAAGCCTTTCTTAACTTTTGCTTTAGAATACAGATACTCACACACTACTCTTTAAACTTTAATTTATAAAACAATCCATTGACAAACAATTACTGGGTACAGATGTCACAACTCAAAATTTCCATTCAATCCTTGTTTCTCACAAAACAGTATCACTCTGGACTCTCCATTGAGACCAGCAGGTCAACAACGAGATCCAGTAACAGATTACAATAAGTTTCTCGTCATCATACATATATATCTTCCTCAACATACGCATGGGTGCCCTCGCCACCGCGAGCCCGTGCATCACCTGGTTAGAACCCTCCAGGATCCTCCTTAGGTGTCCTGGCACTTCCCTTAGGGACCGCTTCGTCGGCCCTCGTCCATCGTACCGAAAGCGCACCATTTTAACCATACCGAGGCTGGTCAAGACCTGGGCAGGCTTTGCTACATGAACCGTTCTTTGAACACTCCCCACCAGCTGTTTTGCAATCGACTTTCCCTTAGAACACACATATACCAAATGCTCCCTCTAGCATTCTGGCATAAGAGAGTCCTTTAAGAAAATAGGGTTTCTATGCAAGTTTTTAGTTTTGATTTTCTTTTGAATACAATGAGTATATCTTAATTCCGTATCCCAAGACTTCTAGATCACAGGTCTAGATTCCCAAGAAGAATTCCTCGAATTTTGAACTCTTGATCCTCAAATCAAAATCAAAGGTCTCAACTTAGTTTCAGATTCAATGGGTGATTTGAGTGTAGATTACTGAACTGGTCACATCGTTATTTCTTGAAACTGACAAAGGAATTACGTCTTGGTCATAGTCTGATTCAGGGTTTGAGTTTGGAAAGGTTCTCCCTAAACTATCTTTCTCGAAGGTAATATTTCAATTACTACTTTACTACTCAAAGGAGTTACGTCTTGGTCATAGTCTGATTCAGGGTTTGAGTTTGGAAAGGTTCTCCCTGAACTATCTTTCTTGAAGGTAATATTTCAATTACTACTTTACTGAATTCAAAACTAAACATGAATGGGTTTGAGTTTGGAAAGGTTCTCCCTGAACTATCTTTCTTGAAGGTAATATTTCAATTACTACTTTACTGAATTCAAAACTAAACATGAATTCTTATGAGGAATAAATTAGTCATTTATCTAAATTCTGATTTCGATAGTTTTTCTGAATTTTCTCATTACCATCCTAGAGAATATAAAACGATATAATTTTCCTTCAATGAATATTTACTTATTCATTTTTCTAATATTATGGGATTTAAACATAGGATTAAAGTGAACTCATATTTTGATAAAAAAATTCTTTTATACATCAAAAAATCAATATTGGTGAAAGCAACACTTTTGTAATAAAAAAAATTCTTTTATGCTTCATTTTATGCATAAAAATCAATATTAGTGAAAGTAACACTTTTACAATTTTAAAAAAAATCTTTTATACATCTATTTATGCATAAAAATCCATTTTAATGAAAGTAACACTTTTTTAATAAAAAAATATTCTTTTATGCATCTATCTATGCATAAAAATCCATTTTGATGAAAGTAACACTTTTATAATAAAAAATATTCTTTTATGCATCTATTTATGCATAAAATCCATTTTGATGAAAATAACACTTTTATAATTAAAAAAATATTCTTTTATGCATCTATCTATGCATAAAAATCCATTTTGATGAAAGTAACACTTTTATAATAAAAAATATTCTTTTATACATCTATTTATGCATAAAATCCATTTTGATGAAAATAACACTTTTATAATTAAAAATATTCTTTTATGCATCTATGTATGCATAAAATCCATTTTGATGAAAATAACACTTTTATAATTAAAAAATATTCTTTTATGCATCTATCTATGCATAAAAATCCATTTTGATGAAAGTAACACTTTTATAATAAAAAAATAATCAATACGTATCTTTCTATACATAGAATTTAATTCTATTGAAAATCATTCTTTTATAATTAAAAAAATAAACAATATGCATCTTTCTATGCATAGAATTTAATTCTATTAGAAATCACTCTTTTATAATAAAAAATAATCAATATGCATCTTTCTATGCATGAATGAAAATGACACTTTTAGAATACACAAACGATGGGGATTACTCTTTTTGATTAATATAAGATGAAATTTATTTCACAAATTTTTAGAAAATTTTGCCATAGCCTTCTTTGTATGGCTGACCATTTTTTAATTTTTCTAATCTTAATCTACTTAGGAATTATCCCCAATTGGTTTAAAGTATTCTAAACTAATCAATTTTCACTTTTAAGAGAGAAACAATATGAAAAGTTTAATTCCAACAATTAGATTACTTAACTAGGGTAAAGAAGGATTGATTTTAAGAATGAGAGAGGGGGAAAGCCTTTCCAAGAAGGCATAGCATCTGTTTATCATTTTAAGATAACAAACAATTTAGAAAACCATTAAAAGAATAAAGAAAAATATAAGATTTCTAACTTACATGAATTCTGGGAGCTTTCCTTTGGCTTGATGGTTTGAGGGTTCTACTCTTGTTTGCAACAAGAGTGGCCACCAATTCTCTAGAAGAGGAAATGGTCAAGAACTAGTGAATTATTAAGAAATTCACAGTTCTTGGCTCTTGGGAGGAGTAGAGTAGTAGTGCATAAAACACTATTAAGCTTAAACAAAGGGGGAAGCTTGTATTTGTAGGAAAAAGTGAGCTCCTAACCAAGCAAACTGATTCTAGAATTTTTCAGATTAGTTTGGTCCATTTTTTGACCATTTTTAGGTCACTTTAGCTTACTTTTTGGAACTAGACTTAAATTAGGAGAGAGGAGTGATGAAATATCTCAATTTTTGATGATTTAAAACTCCACCACACATGTGAAGTAGGCACCTCATTCATGAGGGGGGAATTCCCATTGTGAGGTGTCAAAATCCATTTTTTTAGTAATTCCTTTGGTCCTTAGTCCACTCTTCATCTTATGTGAGAATTTACTAATTTTTGGGGGGATTTTCTTTATTTCTTCTATTTATCTTTTGCACACATTTGGATGAATCTGATTGGCCCCTCAAAACCTTAATTTAAATTTTTTCAAAAATTTGGACCCCTAGGGTAAGACCTCTTCAATAGATTATACTTGATTTCTAATGCACCTTCTGAAAATCTTTTTGAACTTCTGTTTCGGGGGAACTTTTTTTTAATAAGAAGAGATATTTTTCAAAAATTAGGACCCCTAGGGTAAGACCTCTTGAACATATTATACTTGATTTCTAATGCACCTTCTGAAAATCTTTTTGAACTTCTGTTTCGGGGGAACTTATTTTAATAAGAAGAGATATTTTTCCATCCAAAAATATTCAAAATCTGAATAGCCTCTCTCTAAAACATTTTCTCTCTCTAGGCCAAAACAGGTAGAAATAAGATCTTTTATATTTCTGAAGAGGGATTTGATTACAAGGGAAGATGCTGGACATCTTGAGAGGCTGGGGAGGAATCTTACACAAGACCCACACAAAACATACTCGAGGCAATCACACTTACAAAGCATAAAGGGTGGTATTTGTGCTTGTAGGCTAGCATACATATACCAATTACATTTGCAGCAGCCAATGGATCTCCACAACCAACATAGTTGCGTGCCACCTTGATTGTGGCCTCTTCATCTTTTTGTGCTTCGTAGGGTGTGGGTACCAAACACATCTTCTCACACAACCTTGCTTAAACTGCAACACCATATTCTCTATAAATGCTAAATGATGCATAGCATCTTCAACTTCTATCTGCATTTGTTCTAGCTCAACCTGTACAAACTCACAAAAATACATAGCATAATAAGTTAGAAAGATATAAGGATAATCTAAAAAGATATAAGGACATTCTAAAAAGGACCTTTTTGTGTGCTAAAATATTTTTAGATATTGTTAACAATCTAAAAAGAACTTTTAAAGAAATAAAACTAGCTGAAAGCATTATGTTGGTGCTAAACTACTTCTAGGTTCTGTTCACAATCTGAAATCTACTTCTAAAAGAATAAAAACTACCTGAAAATTAATTTTTGGGTACTAAAAGAATTCTAGGTTCTGTTCACAATATGAAATCTACTTTTAAAGGAATAAAAACTACCTGAAAAGTATTTTTTGGGCACTAAACTAATTTTAGGTTTTGTTCACAATCTAAAAACTACTTTTAAAAGAATAAAAGCTACGTGAAAAGTATTTTTTGGGCCACTAAACTAATTCTAGGTTATGTTCACAATCTGAAATCTATTTTTAAAGAAATAAAAACTACTTGGAAAGTATTTTTTGGGCACTAAACTAGTTCTAGGTTCTACTCACAATTTGAAATCTACTTTAAAAGAAGTTTAAATTACTTTGGGGCTTTGAACATTCTGGAAAATATTTTGTGGGTACTAAACTACTTCTCAATGTAAAAAGTAATTTTAAAAGAATAAAAACTACCTTAACAGGAAGAACATTATAGAAGGTTTACTTTTATGGATATTAAACTATATCTAGGTGCTAGTCAGTATCTGAAAACTACTTTAGAAGAAATAAAAAACTACTTGGAGGAGCTAAACATTTTGTAAAGGAAGTACTTCTTATTCAACTAGGGAAGTACTTCTTATTCAACTAGGGAAAAGAACACATAGCTCTACTAGAGAACACTCTCACTCTCTCTCTGTCTCTCTCTCTCAAGATAAAGTACAAGAGCTCTCATGGGACAAAGGGGGATTGTATCTTTCCATTATGATAAATTAACTTATATACAGCTAGCCCTTATTCACACTTGGGTGCCCAAAACTTACTAACGCCTTGGGTGGCCATTATCTCATAATATATAACTTTTATAGTGCCTTTGCATAACACTTAATAATGTCCTCAAATGGAGGAGCATATTTGTTAATCCAAAATGGAATTAACATCCCCCCTACCTGATGTAGGTTCTATCCTCAAAACCTGTTTTATCGAGGTCTAAAGAGAAGAACATTATAGAAGGTTTACTTTTATGGATATTAAACTATATCTAGGTGCTATTTAGTATTTGAAAACTACTTTAGAAGAAATAAAAAACTACTTGGAGGAGCTAAAAAAGTAAGTACTTCTTATTCAACTAGGGAAAAGAACACATACCTCTACTAGAGAACAGTCTCACTCTCTCTGTGTCTCTCTCTCTCAAGATAAAGTACAAGAGCTCTCATAGCACAAAGGGGGATTGTATCTTTCCATTATGATAAATTAACTTATATACAGCTAGCCCTTATTCACACTTGGGTGCCCAAAACTTAACTAAGGCCTTGGGTGGCCATTATCTCATACTGTATAACTTTTATAGTGCCTTTGCATAACACTTATTAATGTCCTCAAATGGAGGAGCATATTTGTTAATCCAAAATGGAATTAACATCCCCCCTACGTGATGTAGGTTCTGTCCTCAGAACTTGTTTTATCGAGGTCTAAAGACCTGGTCGCCAAACTCATGCCTGTAGAAGTTGGGGTGTCACTGAAGCTCTTTTAGGGTTCTTCTAAAAGTTGTGTGTGACGTCTAAAACCCAGTGTTGACCATATCTTCAAATGTAATATTCATGTAGCCTGGAAGACACCTTAGGCAATGATAGTATAACATCATGTCTCTGTCATTAGGACCTGTGTTCATGTCAAAGCAGAGCTGTTCAACTACAAATCCATCATATCTTTTGTTAAGTTGATCTATCAAGTCCACTATAAGCTTCAAAAATCTGACTATTGCCACGATATCTAGATCTGGAATACGGTTCCAAACTCATATCCAGGTGAGTGTTTGCTGCCTTTGTCTTGCAATGACTTGCAATATCTAGAAATGATGATGGTGAAAAATTTGGAAAATTATAGTAGACATGAGAATCCTGGAGTTTGGCATCATGGAATGATAATGGTGTCAGCCTCCACTTGATAGGCATGTATAGTGGATTAACCCTTTAGGTTGGCAGGAGCACTGGTATTGTTGACTATATTTAGGAATTGCAAATACTCCTTATGCCACTCTAGTTGTATACCAAAATCCTCAATGTGCGGGGATTGGTATCATCTGTAATGATGGCCATGTAACCGCCCCTTGTATGAACGAGACTTGCTCTATGCCACCTGTGGAAACAGTAACTAATCAATGAATGTAATAATTTTGATCTCGAGATATAAGTGGGGGTTTGTGGTGGGTGAAAGAATGGATAGGTGGTACAAAAAAATCACTTTTTGGTGGTTCAAGAAATGGTAGTTTTGGGGCGGGGTTCGAAATGGAAGATAATTTTGCATGAGAATAAAAAGTAAATTATTTCTTGAGTATCATTGCATGGAGACACTTCTTGATGTTTATAATCTCACATGTGTGAAAGGTAGAATTTTTCCCCTCGTCATTTTCATCGCACAACAAATCCCCATCTCTATCTAGAAACATTTCTTCAGTTTCGAAAAAAAAATAGTCTATGCTATCGCCTAATCGTTTCTCTACAACTTGCATGCTTGTCATGCCCAATCGTCTCTTTACAAAATTTCTCTAAATAGAGCCTATCCTCAACATCTTTAGCTTAGGAGTAGTCTTCTTTGAGGGCAACTTGGGAAGGACTCCCACCCCCAAGAAGCCGGTTGAAGAAACCGGTTGAAGAAGCCGGTTGAAGAAACCCCCCCATTGCAGACACCCACTAGTAGCACACAAAAGGAGTTCATATTAAAGATGGAATCCTCTTCTAAAGGTATTATTGTGCTTTCAGGGCTTGATTGTTCCTCGCTTTCTTTCAACAACAAAGAATGTGTGCTTTTTTTGTGTGGTTGTGTGTGTGTGTGTGTGTGTGTGTGTGTGTGTGTGAGAGAGAGAGAGAGAGAGAGAGAGAGAGAGAGAGATTTGCAAAATCTATGTAGCTTGAAATTGATGTGACTAGAGTAAGATTCTTACTATAGGTACTAGTAAAGCTCTCTTTCTTTTTAGCAAGAAACAATGTGTGCTTTTGTGTGTGTGTGTGTGTGTGTGTGTGTGTGTGTGTGTGTGTATGAGAGAGAGAGAGAGAGAGAGAGAGAGAGAGAGAGAGAGAGAGAGAGAGAGAGAGAGATTTTTGCTAAATCTATGTAGTTTCAAATTCATGACTAGAGTTGGATTCTTGATATAGATCTTGGTAAAGCTAAACATATATACCCAAAGCTTCAACAGTTTTGCCTAACAAAAGAGAATCTCCATAAGGAGCTTCCGAAGCATCTATGAAAAGAAGACTTGTCAGAGGAAAATTGGCTGAGTGTTTTTAGAACATGGTGTGAGAAGAACTCCAAGATCTTCTTGCATGTGTTGCACTCAAAGTTTGTGGGAGGGACGAGTGCCGCTTGCTTTATCAAAATGTGTACCAAGTTGTGCCCTCGAAGAACGAGATTGGTCACAAGTTTACCACATGTGTTTCACATACGAAAAGTGTAAATCAGTGAAAAAGTGATCCCGAAGGTCACCAAATTGCATGGGCGACATTTGGGGGAGAGTGTCTTGGAAACTTGTAAAGTTTAGCCACCAAGAGGAAGGTAGACCCACACACCAACATGGAGCAAATGTGTAAACTTGAGCTTCAAATTGAAGCTTGCTCTAGGATGCTCTAGTTGCTAGGAGTGAATGAGGCAATGTTGAACATGAAGGGGGACATCGCATTAAGTGAGGGGTTGGTTGCCTTGCATACGTAGTGTGAGCGACTTCATGGTGTCAGAGTGGAGGTGGTGTTTGGAGGAGTGGAGCTTTCAAAGTGAGCTTGGGGAGCCTCAAGGGACACGATCTTGAAGCATTGGTAAGTACCACAATTGTTGTGTCTATTGCTTCTCCCATTGGTGTTTATGTGGAGTTCCTTCTTGGGAGGTGTGGTAGCCCATAAAAAGCAAGGAGGTGAATCTCAAGCTAAAAGAAAAGAGAAACTATAGGAGAAACATAAAAATAGTTAAGGATATTCCGATCCTTCTACTTCCACTTCATAAATATATAGCCAAGGATACTTTATTCTTTGCTGTCAATCAATCCCCAAAGGTAATCTTTAGCAAGTATGGGTACCAAAAGCCTCACTCATTCCAGTAACTACACCCTCTACTTCTCCAAAAACCAAGGTCAAAATACCAAAGCAACTATGGATCCCAAATTCCTATATACCAAGCCTGTAATGTGGATAACAAGCGATGACAAGCTAGTATGGGTCCCAAAAAGAATGTGGATGAGAGGCTATGTGATAGCCACTTTGGAGTACTATAGTCATGTCATAGTTATAGCGCGAGATCATATAGTCGGGTTTACACTATAGACCAACCATTTTGTATGTTGTTGTGGGAGATTACTTTCCCTTTATGTATGTACTTTTATCTTTTAGTTATATGGTTGTAGAGAAGAGAAGAAGATAGAAGAAAATTTAGCCATCCATCTCTCTTGTGTCTTGCACTCTCTTGTGTGTGTGTGTGTGTTTGCTTGCAAGAAACTCAAGCTCTCTCTCTCCCCCACATTCTCTTTATGGTATGAGAACTCTAGGTCATGTGAGAGCTAAGGAGGCAAGCAAGAGGCTAGAACAAGCAAGCAAGAGGCTAGAACAAGCAAGCAAGGAAGTGGTATATGGGTAAGAGCATCATCATCTCTTTCCCTTCTTCGTTTAGGTACAACACCCCTCAGTAGCTCCAAGACCTACACATCTCGGATTGAGGAGCTATCTTCACACGCTTGGAGGTGCATGTGTGGTACAAAGTACTTTGTATTAAAGTTTTGTGGCTTGAATCGTGTTTCAAACGCGTCTCAGTCAAAATCTGGTTATTGTAGTGCAACAGTGCATTTTAGGAGTGCAAACATGTTTGCACATGTATTGTTGATATTGGTTTTATGTACATGCACTTTGGTCAGATCTGGTGACCTATAGGTTGTGCTAAAGTACCGTTGCATTAGTCACAGAAGATACTACTGTGTTACAGGTTAGAAATTGTATATTGTAGTTTTTTTATTGTTGTAGGAAAACATGTCTGGCAAAATCAATCAGATTGTAAGTCAAGAACAAATTCCATGCCTGGAAATTCAGAATGACCAGTTTCCTTATGTGGGTAAAGGATTTTGGGACTATGTCGATGGGGAGACAATGAGAAGCCTCCTGAGTTGTCTGAAGAGAATGCCACTCTAATAGACATAAAGGCATTCAAGTATTGGAACCAGGGTGTAAGGAAAGTCATGTATTGGCTTTCAATTAGTGTTACAGACATGATGATAGGACACATACATGATGCCAACACTCTAGCCGCAGTTGTGTGGTAGAACTTGGTGTAGATGTTCTAGACCAACACAAAGGCAAGAAAATTATAGCTAAAACAAGAGCTGCATACTGTGGAAAAGAAGAGCACGTCTATCAATAATTATGCTTTAAAGATCAAGGGCATTATTGAATCCCTTCGGTCTATCAATGTATCGGTGGAAGATGATGACTTGGTAATGTTTGAATAGGCTTGGCAAAGAGTACAAGCCATTCAAGATCTCCATTGCACGCAGGGATAATATTTCCAACTTTCAAGAGTTGGTGTCTATGCTGATCATAGAAGAAAAATATTTAGGTGATGAATCTTCTTCACAAAGTAAGAACACATCAAAACAAGACTTCTACTCCAATTCAGGCAGAGGTAGAGGTAGAGGTCATGGTCAAGGCCAAGGTAGTGTGGCCGACAAGGAAATCAGAATTCTAGACAATAAAAGTCCAATGATTCACATCAACGATCATACACAGGTGGAAGAGTTCAGTCTAGAGGCAAGGGAAGCCTAAGAGGCCGAGGTGGTTGGCAAAGAAATCAGAATGCAAATAGCATAGAGTGCTATTATTATGGCAAACCAGGGCACATGGCAAACTGCTGCTATAAAAGTAGAATGACAATAAAAGTGAAAAGTTGCAGCAAGGCAACTATGCATCATCTAGTAAACATGGAGATGATGACAAAAGTGAGCAGTTGTTTGTGATGCAACACATGCTCAGTTCCATAATAGGAGATGTGTCAGGATCTCAAGATACATGGCATGTGGATTCTAGCACCTCTAACCACATGACCAGTCATGCTGAGTGGTTTAGAGATGCAAAAAATGGAAAAACCAGGTTATGTACAAACAGGTGATGATATTGTGTATCCCATTGCACATGCTGGAATGATCTATGCAGGATGGAAAAATGAAGTACTTGTTAGATGTAGTTCATGTTCCAAATATTACAAAGAACCTAGTTTCTGTTGGTGATGTTTGAGCGGGTCTATAAGTGAGGTTTAATCTTCAAGGATGTTTTTTGGAAGACTTCAAAAATCAATGTCGCTTGGTTACAAAGGGTAACGGAAATGGCAGGATGTTTACTTTGGATATGTGAACATGCCTGAAGTAAAGGCAACCATGTTTGTGCATGGAACATGTGTCATTGCAAATATTGACATATGGCACAAGCACATTGGTCATGTGAATTTACAACGACTGAAGTCTATGCAGGCCCAAAATATTGTTACAGGTTTACCAAAGTTAAAGGTTGATAATATGCACAAAGTATGTGAAGCATGTCAAAAGTTTGGTAAGCATGCTAAACATGCTTTACCACATGAAAAGCATGTCAGTGCAAGGCCATTAAATGTCATACATTTAGATGTATTGGGACCAACCAAGACTACAACAATTGCAGGTTGTAGGTATTATGTTATATTTATTGATGACCACACTAGGAAAGTGTGGGTTTACTTCATGAAGAAGAGAAGTGAGGTGTTTGCTCACTTTTAGAGATTTAAAGCTTTGGTCGAGAAGAAAAAAGGCATGCAAATTGAAAGATTCGTACCCCCTCTGTGCAACAAAATTATAGGGGTGCTAGCAGCGGAAGTAGCACTTCTTACGCAGGGCAGAGCCTCTCACTCGGGGCCTCGCCCAGGATATCCGAACAAGAGACTAATCCCTCGGTTCTTCCAAAACCAAACTAGAGACTAATCCCTCGGTTCTTCCAAAACCAAACTCGAAAAAACTTCCCTCACCTAGAAAGCACGAGCGATTCCTCCAGGATATTTTTATGTCAAGAGCCTTAACTAACCAAACTGATCCGACCGAACCCGTAAGTCTCATGGTCAGATCAAGGAAGAGACTTGCACTTGGATCATAGAGTCCAATGCTTTTTTCCTCATCAAGAGGTACAACCGTTGATTCTTTTCCATAGAACAAAGACTATTTGGGATTTACTTCATCTATCGTACCATAACAGAATTGAGTCTCATTTTAGGGATTCATCAGTCCAAGCCTAACCCCATCCAATCCCATGGGTTAGCCTGTAAGATTCCTCCCTCCAACTTTTGAAGTGTAAAGGTGTAAGAACCTCCCCTTCTGTTCTTGTAATTATTCCCCTCTTTGAAATAGGAGAAAGATCTTGTTTTACCATGTTTTAACCTAGAGAGAGAAAATATCTAGAGAGAGATAATCCAAAATTGAGATATCTTTGGATATAAAATTCCTCCTAATTTCTAAAATGGTTTCCCTTGAAACAGAAGTTCAAAATAAACTTTCCAATATGTGCATTAGGAATCAATTAAAAATGATATTTTCAAAAATTTCGAGATTATGGTCCAATTAAGATTCCTATGGACCAATAGGATTAATCCAAGTGTTGGGATGAGATAAATCCAAAGAATAAAAGAAAATACCCAAAAATGAGTAAATACTCACATAAGATGAAGAGTTGACTGAGTACAAGGTTTATTAGTTAAAAATTAAGAGATATTACTAAAAAAATGAGCTATTTTGGAGAAATGATAAATTTTTGACACCTTGGTAAGGAGGGGGAGACTCTTGAGGTATGCGCCTAATTCACACATGTGGATGAGTTTTTAATTCAAAAAAAATTATGATATTTTTATCTCTCCTCTCTCTTGGATCAAACTGGATTAAAATGGGAGCTAAACTGGTCCAAATCTTGTCCAAATTCAGCCAAACTGAAGCTGGAAAATTCTAGAACTTAGTTGGACTTAGTTAGTGGCCTCTCTCACCTATAAATAGACTCTCATTCTTTTGTATTCTCAGCTTTGAGCTATACCATGCTAGTATTACATTAAAATAATGATATTTTCTTTTATCTCTTAAAAATCCTCTACTTTTGGAGAACTTGGAGCTTCTCACTCTCTTCAACAATCCTTGGAGATTTCTTCTTAACATACTAAACCAATTGATTGGTTGGGGGCTTCCTTCTAAGATAAAGAAGCAAGCCAAATCTAGAGGTAAGAAGTAATTTCATGGTTTTCATTAATATTCTCAATGATTTCACTTCTCAACCCCTCTCAAGCTTGAGAAGTTTCTATTTAGTTGTTTTTAATGCAAATCAAGCTTTCTCTAAGAGTTTTAATGATTAATCATAAAAAAAGTTAATCTTTATGCTGCTTAATTAGGATGCTTTTTATGTATATCTCTCTCTCCCAAAAGAATAGTCATTCCTATGACTAATTCTTAAGCAAATGAATGCTTCTCATTTATAAATTCTTAATTCAAAATCAATCTCTAAGCTTGTTGAGCTAGAGGTTAAGAAAATGGCTTTTTATGTTTTTATGCTAATAAAATTATGGTAAACTTATGATTTAATTCCATGAATTGGATTTAAATCTAAGGATAGTATACTATCATAATGGTATTACAAAGTCTTATTCTTTCCAAAAATATTAAAAATTATCATTAATAGCACAGCGGAGCAATGGTAAAAATTTTAGAAATTCATACATAACTCATTTTTATGCATAATGTAAAAAGAGGACTTCCTACCATATTCTAAGATTGGATATCCTATGCTAAAAGAATGATTTTCATCAAATTCATGGGAAACTAAATTTTAGTATTTATGCATAAATAATTAAATTAAGAAAAGAGAAATTTTTGGTATTTTTTATTTTTATGCAAAAAGAGGAATTTCCATGATAATGGAGATCCATGTAATTAAATGGAAATAGAGAAATTTTGGTATATTAAAATAATGAATATTTAAATTTAAAGAGAAATTTTAGATAAATTTATTTTATGTATGAGAAAATTTAAATGATAAAAGAGGAATTCCCATGACATTTGGAATTCAATCATTTAAATGGTAAAAGTGGAATTCTTGGCATAATTGAATTAATGGATATTTTTGTTTGAATTTAAAGAAGAATTTTAGATAAATTTATTTTATGTATGAGAAAATTTAAATGATAAAAGAGTAATTCCCATGACATTTGGAGTTCAATCATTCAAATGGTAAAAGTGAAATTCTTGGCATATTTGAATTAATGGATATTTTTATTTAAATTTAAAGAAGAATTTTAGATAAATTTATTTTATGCATGAGAAATTTTTAAATGATAAAAGAGGAATTCCCATGACAATTGGAATTCAATCATTTAAATGCAAAAAGAGGAATTCCCACGATATTTGAGATCCAAGAATTCAAATGGAAAAAGTGAAATTTTTAGCATAATTCAAATTATGAGTATTTATCAAAAGTAGAATTTTGAGCATTATTGAGAAATATGGATAGAATTGATTTTTGTAAATCCCATGAATCTTTTACTCAAAATAAGAATATTGAATATATTTCACTTGAGAAATTTGAGAAATAATATGAAAATATCCATCGAGAAAAAGTACCTTTAACTAGGCCAATCAATTGTGGCAGAAATTTAGAAAAAGTCCCATCAATATCGAAAGTAGAAAATGTTACTATATGTGAATAGATGTGAATAAGATGATAATATGATGTGATAAGATGTGAATGCAATGGGATAAGATGTGAGTGGATGTGATAAGATGTGAATGTGATGTAAATGGATGTGGATGTGGATGTGAAGAGATGTGGATGGGATGTGATGTGATGTGGATGTGAAGAGATGTAGATGGGATGTGATGTGATGTGGATGGGATGTGATGTGATGTAAATGGATGTGGATGTAAATGGATGTGGATGTGGATGTGAAGAGATGTGGATGGGATGTGATGTGATGTAAATGGATGTGGATGTGAAGAGATGTGGATAGGGATGTGATGTGATGTAAATGGATGTCGATGTGGATGTGAAGAGATGTGGATGGGATGTGATGTGATGTAAATGGATGTGGATGTGAATGTGATGAGATGAGATTGAGATGAGATGATATGTGAAAGGAAGTGATGTGATGTGAATAGATGAGAATGAGATGTGGACGTAATGTAATGTGGATGGGATGTATGTGATGTGATGTATGTGATCTGATGTGGATGTAATGAATGAGATGGATGTGAATGGATGCGATGAGATGTGAATGGATGGCATGTGATGTGATGTAAATAGATGTGAATGTGATGTGATGTAAATAGATGTGAATGGATGAGATGTGATGTGAATGGATATAATGTGAAATGGATGTGATGTGATGTGATGTGAATCAGGATAGATGTGAATGGATGAGATACAATGTGAATGGATGAGATACAATGTAATGTGAATGGATATGGATGAGATGTGATGTGAATGGATTTGATGTGATGTGAAATGGATGTGATGTGAATCGGGATAGATGTGAATGAATGAGATGTGATGTGATGTGAATGGATGTGATGTGATGTGAAATGGATGTGATGTGAATCGGGATAGATGTGAATGGATGAGATATAATGTGAATGGATGTGACGATGTGATATGGATATGGATGAGATGTGATGTGAATGGATGTGATGTGGATCGAGATAGATATCAATGGATGAGATGTGATGTGATGTGATGTGATGTGAATCGGGATAGATGTGAATGGATGAGATGCAATGTGAATGGGTGTGATATGATGTAATATGGATATGGGTAGATGTGAATGGATGAGATGTGATGAGGATAGATGTGATGAGATGTAATATAATGTGACTAGATGAAGGACGATGGGAATACATATGATTGGATGTGGATTAAAAGCAATGTGAATTGATGTAGAAGTGAAATAACAAAAAATGATGTGGAACAATGTGGAAAGATGAGAGTTCTTTAGAAACTATATTTATGAAACCTGTTTTTAAATGACTGTTTTATGTTAAGAATGCTGGGGAAGCATTTTGACCATCTTGTGAATGAGGTCGTGGAGACCTAAGTGATAAAATTGCAACAGCTGATGGAGAGTCAATGGAGGACGTCTCGCGTGTAGCAAGGTCGGTCGAGGTCTTGACCAGCCTCAGTTCGATTTAAATGGTGAGCTTCTGGTGGTACGGTGGATGAGGGACCAAGAAAGCGGCCTATAAGTAAAGCGCTAGGTGACCTACGAAGGATCCTAGAGGATACTGACCATACAGTGCTCGGGCTCTGGGTCCCCAAAGATACCCATTCGTGCGTCGAGGAAGAAAATGGAACAAGGTATTAGAGTTGTTTTCTGAACTCAGGCATGGATCTAGTTGATTGACCTTGTTGGTCCTCAACGGATAAGTCCATGGCTCTTTTTATATGGATCCATTGATTGATCTTGCTGGTCTTCAACGGAGAGTCCATCTGGATTTTTATAAGTGAATATATTTCCGGGTACTATAAGCTAGGAACTATTGAAAAGGCCCCTGAGTGAACAGGTGGTGAGCGTTCTGGTTGCCATGCCATAGGTACACCAATGAAGGAATGATTGGAAATTAGAATTCAACCAGATATTTTGGAGGACTATGATCAGTGATACTATGGTTTCATTAAAAGACTGTTTTAAAGATAGCTGAATCTGTGAAACAAGACAGCTGAATCTGTTTTAAAGAAACAAGCAATTTCATATTGGGTGTGTGAGTGGTCACTACAAGACAATGCTGCCATACACGTGATAAATTACGGGTGCGTGTATGGTCACGCATGTATTTGAATAGAATCGGGCGCGTGTATTTTGGCGTTTAAATTCGCGTGTATATTGGCATTTATCAGCGCGTGTATAAGCACGTGAAAATACACGCAATAATACACGCATCAATATACGCTTGGTAAAGAAAAACTGAATTCCTTTTTGGAACGTGGTGCAATAGAGATGACGTACCACCATTTAATGTCATGCACCATTGGTAGATAGATAACCTACTCAAATACACATACTGCAGTAATTAATTAGCATATCAAAAGTCAAGGGGTATGCGAGCTTAGATATATATGTACATGAAACACATTAGTTAAAAAATGCATCCATGTTCACATTGTTGTGGCAATACGAGCCTATCTTTCTTTGTTTGCCAAAACTTTGTAGAGTCAATAGTTACATAGCCACTTGCATGGCGTTTTATCGTTGCATTAGGCCCTTTTTCCACCACGTTCATTTGCCATTTGACATCCAAAACATACACAAAGAAGCGATGAAAGTCAAGCCTAAATATGTCTTGGATTGTGCCACAATAATCATCCATTTTTCCATTAGCTCTCTCAAAGCTACTAATGACACCGCAATCTTGTGTATTCCTCTTTTCATCAATTCTTTGTGTTCGAAAATGCTTGCCTTCATACCATATAGCATTGAACATAGTGCACTGGACCAAAATAGAAGCAATATTTGTGTAAGCAATGTGAATAAATATTAAAAGCAAATCACTTACAACTAATGCAAAACATTAGTTCTATGTACCTTTAACATGCATCCTCGTGCATACTCCCATTCTTCCGCCGTGATATGCAGCCCCTCGTCGCTCTCTTCTCTCTCCATTTCCTCATGCAACTAATCAACATGGATATCATTCGGAAGTGTTGCTAGATGCTTAGGGTATGCCTTACGAGAGCCATGTTGCCTCCAAAAGAGAGCTCTTTCTACTTGCCTTTTTGTCTTTGCATCCTCATATCTTGTAACCCATCTGCTCATCACATCACTATTAAGGATGCAAGTGAAATTGAGATCATCAATCAATGTTCTGTCAATTACTTTACTCTGTCCTTTTCCTTGAGGCACAATAGAGGTCATCCTCAAGTCCTCTTCATTGCTCCATAGTCGTGGCAAAGAGCTGTCCACCTGACCAAGAAATTCTGAAATATATACAAGAGACTCTTGTATCAACCAACCCTCGGCCATGCTTCCTTCAGGCCTTGCACTTTGCCTCACGAAGTCTTTTAAGGTCTTCATGAAGCGCTCTAGGAAGAACATCCAACGTGCATGCACAGTGCCACATAAAGCGATTTCGTCCACTAAATGCACAATGAGATGTAGTTAACTTGTGAGAATGGTTCGCGGAAAAGTCTCCTCTATCAAACAAACCACCTCCACTGCCATAACACGCGCATCATCCAACGTGGCTGGATCAATTGCTTTGGAACTAACATATCTGGAAAAAAAAATAGTACGTTATACCTCATGCACGTTCATTTTGCAAGGTATAATGAAGGGTGATTTGACATGGGTTTTACATACCTCACAAGCTCGCCCATCTTATAAATACATTTTTTCAAACTCTTATTTGCACAATGGTCGATGCTAGTAGGTAGTATGAACTGCGCACATAAGAGCACATGTATGTATGGTTTATGGCATTACAAAATTTAATTTCAACGTACAAGACTTGGAAAACACTTACTTGGAGCATCTTGTGCCAATCGTGGGACTTCAATCCATATAGTTGCTCAACGCCTCTTTTCTTAGTGGTTGTAAAGGCTCCCTTCAATGATCTCATGCATCCAGTGGGAGTACGCAAAGTGGTGATGGCCTGCTTTACCTGCGTCTCCTCTTTCTTTGATATAATCCATGGTGCAGGTGGAAGACAAGCGTGCCCACCCTGACGCATACGTCCTGCGACCCGCAAGTCCTCACATACGCTAACATTGTCTCGTTTACCAATAATATGTTCCCAAATACCAGATCCCACATTCTTGAAGATGTGCATGGGATCAAGAAGATGGTTGATCTTAAGATGGGTCCAATATGGTAGCCGAAAAAAAATGGAGTACCTACACAAGGGATTGCTCTATGTGACCTTTAATCCAATTAGAGACTACACAAAACAAGATTGAAAAACATTACTATACCTATTCATGCCATCTGGAGAAAGAATATTTGTAGACTCCCAAATACGCTTCCAATCTTTTGCACGAAGTGTTTGTGGAGGAATGTTACTCTTACTAGCAACATATTTAGGATGATCTGAGGGGAGAAATCGATGATGATTATCGAATATGGTCTTACACAAACCGTCAGCATACTCATGTACTAACGAAGGGCCACAAACAGGACATGCATGTTTACCCGATGTTTTCAAACCTGTTAAAATATAAATAAAAGTTAGAATAATAAAGTCAATATTTATAATTAATATAGCCAATAGTATTAGAGTAGGGAGGTAATTAGAATTCTTACCAGAACAATCGATGTATCTTGGAAAGTCATGCATTGTCCACATCAACACTGCTTTTAAGTCAAAGTGTCGAGAGGAGGGAGGCCTACTAATGTCCACCACCGCAACACCTCTCCATAGTTCCTCCAACTCATCAATCAACGGTTCGAGATAAACATCCATATGCTTGACTTTATGTTTCCCTGGAATTAGAAGGGATAACATAAGATGTCCCTTCTTGATCGCCATTGATGGTGGAAGGTTGTAATTCACCAACACAACTGGCCACACGCTGTATGCGGTACTTTTGAAACCAAATGGATTCACTCCATCCATACCTAGGCCAAGTCTCAAGTTTCTGGGCTCTGTTTTAAAGCTGGGCCACTCATCTTCAATATACTTCCAAGCAGGAGTGTCTGTGGGAATTCTCCATATGCCATCATCCGATCGATGTGAGGAATGCCATGACATGAGCTCTGCTATGGGTTTGATGCGAGGAATCATAGAAAAGTGTCGCAAGACTTTACGAGGTACATCAAAACTCTTCACATCTGTTCTATACCTTGCTTCATCACAAGTGGGACAATGTCGAGCCTCCTTATGCGTCCCACGAAAGAGAATGCAATCATTGATGCATGCATGTATGCGATCATAATCTAATCCTCCAAGAGATGTCACATAGCGCCTCGCTATGTCTCTTGAGGTGGGTAGTCTATTTTCTTTTGGAAGCATGTTTGATAATAGCCTGCATCCAATATCATCAATTAGTCCTAAATCTTAAACCTTAAACCACTAATTCAAATTTGCAAGTTAGAATGCTTACTTCAATAATGCGTCAAGACTTGCATTGCTCCATCCATAAACTGTTTGTATATTGAGTAGTTCAAGTGAAGCACGTAAAATAGAGAATGTGCACCCTTCAAAAACCGGTGTCGATGAAGCCTTGTAAAGATGCTCTTGTTCCATATCATCGTCGTCCATACCTTTGGGATCATCCTTAAAAAGATTCCGCACCATATCATCAAACACTTCCTCTTCCACAACTTCGTGGGGTGCAGGGCTATTGTCATCCCTTTCCCACTCATCTCTAACAATAGATCCCGAAGCTCTAGCATCATCTCGTCGATGCTTTGCGTGCTCTCGCCGCGCGTAGGGCACCATGTTAGGGTGTGGTACTGTATCCTGCTTCAATTAGAGTTTATATATTATAACTCCATTAATTTAATTTGGATACCATGAGTCATTTGAATACCATCAATTTACATCTACTCACCTCTAAACCTGTTTGATTCCATTCTCCATACATGGAGATGTGATTTAAGGTAATTCGACGTGCTCGTACAATGCATCCTTGACTCGATTACACATACATTTGATCCGTTGTCCCAACCACACATCGCGATTACGAGATGACGCATTGTCTCATCTTCCCAAGAACTGCTTGAGGAGGTTGATGACATCCTATGTGTAAACCAGAAAACACAAAATCATGCCAATGTTTTTAATGAAAGAGAAAAAAACGCGTGTATAAACGCGGCTATTTCCCAAAAATTGCATGTATTAACGTGGCTATTTCCTAAAAATCGCGTGTATAAACGCGGGTACTTCTTGAAAATCGCGTGTATACACGTGGCTAATTTCCTGTACACGCGAAAATACACGCGTTTCTACACGCGACGAACTATTTAAACTAAAAATAGCCCGCCTTCCCCAAATAAACATTTGAACTAACATATCTGCTCTCTTTCATTTTCGCCTCTTCCAACAGACACTAATAACGCAAGGAGGGAGCAGAGAAGGAGCACACACGGGTGAAGGAAACCGACCAAGAAAGAAGACTCACTTTTTCAGAGGTGAGTCAGTTTGTCCTTTGCCTTGTCTCCTTCCTCAGATTTGTTCTCAGATTTGTTTATGCTATTTTGTCTTTGCTTTTTGGGTTTGTTTCCGTCCTTTTGCTTCTATGGTTTTGCGATTTTTGGTGAACGATTCTGACAGGGGCGACAGTGGGTCTTTTATAAGGACACATTGTCGAGGTCGGTCGCTTTCGAAATTTTTTTTGAACAGGTCGCGTGTAAAAACGCATGTATAAACGCGTGTATAAACGCGTGTATCCTGTCTACACAGACTGTTCACGCGGATATACACGCGTTTCTGGACGGATGTATACACGCGTTTCTGGCTGGGTGTATACACGCGTTTCTGGACGGGTGTATACACGAGACTGTGTTTCCTGTTTCTATGGTTTGCAGGCTGATAGGTGACTTGAATGATGATATTTGTGTGAGTCAAGAGACAACCCATGATGTACATGAGGATTATTTTTGCAGATTCTTTATGGATATTCCAAGTTCTTTATCCGATCCATTTGCGTACAGCAATTGGCTGATGGAGATGCTAAATCATTTTGGGCGCCATCCTGGTCCAGTTGAGCTTACAGAGTACATGTATGCCCATCCCCCTCCTTCCATGCCTGGTGTCTATACCCCTACCGCGAGTATCCAGGGCACTCCACTGCCGTCTATACCCCTACCGCGAGTATCTAGGGCACTCCACTGCCGTCTATGCCTACGAGTCCGACGAGACGGCATGCAGCTTCTCCTCTTCCACGCCCACCGAGGAGACATACCTCATCCCAGACACACTCACGCACACCCTCCCAAGCACCGTCACGTCAGGGATCACAGCCACCATCACGTACTCCCTCAGAACCACCGTCACGTCAGGGCTCACAGCCACCGTCACGTAGACAATCCCCCAGTCGTGACTCCACCCGCAGCAGTAGGAAGAGTGGGAGTGGAGGATGCGGCAGGTGCTTTGGTGGGGGAGGTAGTAGGGCACGCGTTGAGAGAGGAGATAGAGGGAGAAGAGTTAGAGGAGACAGTTCGGAAGAGGAGGAGATGAGAGAGGTGGAGGGAGTGATCTGCTATGATGTGACGGATAGGGGCGGGATAGTGATGGATGCGAGGGGGAGGGAGGTAATGGAGTACATGCGTGGGGTAGTATCAAACTTGTATAGAAATTGTTTTATTAAATTTAAAGATCAAAATAGCCGATTAGTTGGGGAGGTGATAGAGGCTGTACATAGTCGGTACCCCAATCCCCCACATGCTACATTCTCGGATGTATGGGGAAGGACGCGAATAAGGGAGATCTTAAGTAATAAAAGATCTCACCTTAAAAAACTCGCGTACGATGACCGGCTAAATGTAGCTGCGGGTGGCTATCCTGTCGAGAAACCTGCCACTGCGCACAAACGCGAGTGGAAGGAGGCAAAGAAACAAGCAGAGGGTGGCGTGAAGAGCAGGCAGCATGTGGAGGCACGACGGATCCAGATGGAGACCATTGGATCTTCGCACTTTGGATCTGGCGGCGTCGAGTCATGGGAGGCAGAGTTCGTAAGTATCTTGCCACTTTATTTGATTGTTTACTTAATTCATTGATTCTATGATTGTTTTAATCTTACAAATTGTGTTGATTATGATACAACGAGACGGGTTACGGGGAGGAAGCCCACAACCCACGATACTGCGTATGCTTGTCGGCATAGCAGACGTGACACGTGGGCCATCTTCAAAGCCGAGGGACGTATTACGGACGCGCAGTTTGAGATGGCCATGAGACCACCCAGGTACTTGAAAACTCTAAACGAATGATTTTGGTTTATTGAATTACATATATATATACTTATATACTATATATTACTTGAACAGGCACAAGCTGCTGATGATCCACTCGCCGCCACTGCAGAGCGTGGACGTGAGCACTACTCATCGGACATTCCGACCGATGTGAGCTCATCTGAGCATGGAGGGAGCACCGAGTCATCATTTGGGTCTGAGTAGTACTCAGACTTATAGTATCACATTCCATATTGAGGATGTGGTTGTATATATTTTTTTGTAAACTGAAGCCATGGGCTACTTCGACATATGGACTCCCTTGTATATATGTGTGATTTTGATAGTAATATTGAATCGTGAATCGATAGTATTGCATTCATGTCTGTCTTGAATCGTGGGTGCTGGAATGCTGGAACAGCATTTAGGTACCAAATAGCACTCTCTGGATTTTTTTTTTTGCTCTCTATTCGCGTGTATAAACGCATCAGAACTGCAAACAGTCGCATGTACACGCGGATAATCTGTAAAATACGCGTGTATAAATGCATCAAACTTGAGAAATACGCGTATATAAGCGCATCTAAATTCACAAAACGCGTGTATAGACACTTGTATCAGCGCATCTAAATGCAGCTGGAACTGATAGAACGCGTGTATACTCCTGTGTATCAGTGCGTCTGAATAGTCCTATACACGCGCTTTTACACGCGTGTCTGTGGCCGCGATGATACACGCGCTGATACACGAGCCCGCTACTTTTTTCACAAGTCATTTTTAGCGGCTAGGAGCGCGGGTATAAGCCCGATCCCTTGTAGTGGGTGTGACTATCTTGTTTCACAACTGAATCTGTGAAACAAGCAATTTCATATTGGGTGTGTAAGTGGTGTGACTATCTTGAAGTTTGCTTGAAGCGCTGGCTAGGGGGCCTGGGAAAAGGGGGCCTTGGAACTCTTTTCCCTGGTACCTGAGGCAAAACATAACAAAATTCCTAAATGGATCCTATCACTACAGTGGTTCGGCGGTTGGCTCTAACCCATGGGATTGGCTGGACTAATGGATCCCTAAAATGAGACTCAATTCTGCTAAGTTATGATCGATGAAGTAAATCCCAGATAGTCTTTGTCCTATGGAAAAGAATCAATAGCTGGGCCTCTCGATGAGGAAAAAAGCGTTAGTCTCTATGATCCAAATGCAAGTATTTTCCTTGATTTCATCATGTGACTTATGGGTTTGGTCGGATCAGTTTGGTTAGATAAGACTCTTGACTACGTTAGAATAAAAATATCCTGGAGGAATCGCCCGTGCTTTCTAGGCGAGGGAAGTTTTTTCGGGTTTGATTTTTGGAAGAACCAAGGGATTAGTCTCTTGTCCTGATATTTGTGGGCGAGGCGCTGAGTGAGAGGCTCTGCCTTGTGCAAGAAGTTCTACTTCCACTACTAGCATTCCCGAATTCATTACGCGGATGGGGCAGGGATCTTTCATAGCCAACCGCCCAACCACTGTAGTGATAGGATCCATTTAGGAATTTGGTTATGTTTTGCCCTCGGTGTACGAGGGAAAAGAGTTCCTAGGCCCCCTAGTCGACGCTTCAAGCAAACTTCAAGATACTCACACCACTTACACACCCAATATTAAATTACCTGTTTCACAGATTCAGCTATCTTTAAAACAATCTTTTAATGAAACCATAGTATCACTGATCATAATCTTCCAAAATATTTGGTTGAATTCTAATTTCCAATCATTCTTTCATCGGTGTACCTATGGCATCATTGGCAACTAGAACACTCACCACTTATCCGCTCAGGGGCCTTTTCAATAGTTCCTAGCACATAGTACCCGGAAATATATTCACTTATAAAAATCGAGATGGACTCTCCATTGAAGATTAGCAAGATAAACCAACCAATCCATATAAAAGAGTCATGGACACATCCATTGAAGACCAACAAGGACAATAAACTAGATTCATACCCGAGTTCAAAAAATAGCTCTAACTCCTTGTTCCATTTTCTTCCTCAACGCACGCGTGGGTATCTTTGGCGACCCAGAGCCCGAGCACCGTATGGTCAGCACCCTCTAGGCTCCTTCGCAGGTCACCTAGAGCTTCACTCATAGGCCACTTCCTTGGTCCCTCATCCACCGTACCAGAAGCTTACCATTTAAATCGAACCGAGGCTGGTCAAGACCTCGGTGGACCTTGCTATGCGAGGCGTCCTCCGTTGACTCTCCGTCATAGCTGTTGCAACTTTATCAATTAGGTCTCCACGACCTTATTCACAAAAAGGTCCGAGCATTCTTGACATAAAACAGTCTTTTAAAAACAGGTTTCATAAATATAGTTTCTAACAAACTCTCATCTTTCCACATCGTTCCACATCATTTCTCGTTATTCCAGATTCTTCTATATCAATTCACATTGCTTATTCCACATCCAATCATATGTATTCCCATCGTCCTTCATCCATTCTCATCCAATCACATCATATTACATCTCATCACATTCTTCTATATCAATTCACATTGCTTATTCCACATCCAATCATATGTATTCCCATCGCCCTTCATCCATTCTCATCCATTCCCATCGCCCTTCATCCATTCCCATCGTCCTTCATCCATTCTCATCCAATCACATCATATTACATCTCAACTTTCCACATCGTCCTTCATCCATTCTCATCCATTCCCATCTTCCTTCATCCATTCTCATCCAATCACATCATATTACATCTCAACTTTCCACATCGTTCCACATCATTTCTCGTTATTCCACATTCTTCTATATCAATTCACATTGCTTATTCCACATCCAATCATATGTATTCCCATCGTCCTTCATCCATTCTCATCCATTCCCATCGTCCTTCATCACATTCTCATCCAATCACATCATATTACATCTCATCACATTCTTCTATATCAATTCACATTGCTTATTCTACATCCAATCATATGTATTCCCATCGCCCTTTATCCATTCTCATCCATTCCCATCGTTCTTCATCCATTCTCATCCAATCACATCATATTACATCTCATCCATTCTCATCCAATCACATCATATTACATCTCATCCATTCTCATCGTCCTTCATCCATTCTCATCCAATCACATCATATTACATCTCATCACATCTATCCTCATCAATCTCATCCATTCACATCTACCCATATCCACAACATCACATCACATCACATCACATCTCATCCATTCACATCTACCTAGATCCACATCTAGCTAGATCCGCATCACATCACATTCATCTACCTTACATCTCATCCGTCCATTCACACTACATCACATTGCTTATTCCACATCCCATCATATGTATTCCCATCGTTCTTCATCCATTCTCATCCATTCCCATCGTTTTTCATCCATTCTCATCCAATCACATCATATTACATCTCATCCATTCATTCCCATCGTCCTTCATCCATTCTCATCCAATCACATCATATTACATCTCATCCATTCATTCCCATCGTCCTTCATCCATTCTCATCCAATCACATCATATTACATCTCATCACATCTATCCTCATCAATCTACCCATATCCACATCACATCACATCACATCCATTCACATCACATCTCATCCATTCACATCTACCTAGATCCACATCACATCACATTCATCCACCTTACATCTCATCCATCCATTCACATTACATCACATTCATTTATATTCATTCAGATCCACATCTCATCACATCACATCCATCCACATCACATCTCATCCATTCACGTCACATCACATCATACTCACATCTATTTACATCTCATCATATGATATTCACATCGCATCACATCCATTTAGATATCATCACATCACATTCACATCCGTTCACATCACATCTCATCCATTCACAGCTCATCACATCCACTCACATCCATCACACCCATTCACATCCATCACATTCATTGCATCCACATCACATCACATTCATTCCACCCACATTACATCACATCCACATCTCATTCTCATCCATTTACATCTACCCATATCCACATCACATCACATCACATCCATTCACATCACATCTCATCCATTCACATCTACCTAGATCCACATCACATCACATTCATCCACCTTACATCTCATCCATCCATTCACATTACATCACATTCATTTATATTCATTCAAATCCACATCACATCCAGCCACATCACATCTCATCCATTCACGTCACATCACATCATACTCACATCCATTTATATCTCATTATATCATATTCACATTGCATCACATCCATCACATCACATTCACATCCATTCACATCACATCTCATCCATTCACATCTCATCACATCCACTCACATCCATCACACCCATTCACATCCATCACATTCATTGCATCCACATCACATCACATTCATTCCACCCACATTACATCACATCCACATCTCATTCTCATCCATTTACATCACATCACATCCCATCCACATCTCTTCACATCCACATCTATATCCATTTAAATCACATCACATCCTTTCACATATCATCACATCTCAATCTCATCTCATCACATTCACATCCACATCCACATCCACATCCACATCCATTTACATCCACATCCATTTACATTATATCACTCTACATCCACATCCATTTACATCACATCACATCCTTTCACATATCATCACATCTCAATCTCGTCTCATTACATCCTATCACATCGCATTTACATCTTATCACATCCACTTACATCTTATCACATCGCATTCACATCATATCACATCGTATTCTCATCTTATCACATCATGTTCACATCTATTCATATTTAGTAACATTTTTTACTTTCGATACCGATGATGAGACTTTTCTAAATTTATGCTAATTGCTTGGCCTAGTTAAAGGTACTTTTTCTCGATGGATATTTTCATATTCTTTCTCAAATTTCTCAAGTAAAATATATTCAATATTCTTCTTTTGAGTAAAAGATTCATGGAATTTACAAAAATCAATTCTACCCATATTTCCCAAAAAAATTAATAATGCTCAAAATTTCACTTTTGATAAATACTCATAATTTGAATTATGCTAAAATTTCTCTTTTACCATTTAATTTCTTGGATCTCAATTATCATGGGAATTCCTCTTCTTATTAAAAAATAAATTTATCAAAATTTACTCTTTTCTCTTAATCAATTAATTAAGCATAATTATTAAAAAAAATATTTCTCATGAATATGATGAAAATCATTCTTTTTGCACAGGATGTCCAATCCTAGAATATGGTAGGAAGTCCTCTTTTAGCATTATGCATAAAAATAAGATATGTATTATTTTCTAAAATTTTTGCCATAGCCTCGCTGCTATTACTGATAATTTTTATTTTTTCTAAAAAATAATAAGACATTGCAATATAATTATGATAGAAGATCTATTCCTAAACTTAAATCTAAATTATGGAATTAAATCATAAATTTAGCCATACTTATAAACTTAATTATGATTATTTCTACTAGATTATGCTATTTCTATTATTCCTCTTTTCCCAAAATGATAGGATTATCTCTTTCACATTCAGAATCACTTAAAGTAGTTTTTTGACTACTTATAAATAATTTAAAAGAATTTACCATTATTTTGTTATTATAAGAGCATAAAAATACCAATTTCTTATCCTCTAGCTGTACAAGCTTAGAGTTTGGTTTTGAATTAAGAATTTATCAATGAGAAGCATTCTTTTTCTAAAGAATTAGCCATAGGAATGACTATTCTTTTGGGAGAGAGAGAGATACATAAAAAGCATTCTAAAAAAGCATAAAGATTAACTTTTTTGTGATTAATCATTAAAATTCTTAGAAAAAGCTTGATTTGCATCACAAACAACTAATTAGAAACTTCTCAAGCTTGAGAGGGGTTGAGAAGTGAAATCATTTGAGAATATTAACAAAAACCATAAAATTCATTTTTACCTTAAGGTTTGGCTTGCTTCTTTATCTAGAAGTGAAGCCCCCAACCAATCAATTGGTTTACTAAGTTGAGAAGAAAGCTCCAAGAGTTGTTGAAGAGAGAGAGAAGCTCCAAGCTCTCCAAAAGTAGAGAATTTATAAGGGATAATAGAAAATATCATTATTTTAATGTAATACTTGCATGGTATAGTTCACAATTTTTTTTACAAAAGACTAAGGATCTATTTATAGGTGAGCGAGGCCACTAACCAAGTCCAACTGGGTTCTATAATTTTCCAGGTTTAGTTTGACTCAATTTGGACAAGATTTGGACCAGTTTGGCTCCCTTTTTTATTTGGTTTGATCCAAGAGAGAGGAGAGATAAAAATATCACAATTTTTTTTAATTAAAAACCCTTCCACATGTATGAAATAGGTGCCTACCTCAAGAGTCCCCCTCTCCTTACCAAGGTGTCAAAAATGCATCATTATTCTAAAATATCTCATTTTTTAGTAATATCTCATAGTTTTTAACTAATAAACCTTATACTTAATCAACTCTTCATCTTATGTGAGCATTTACTCATTTTTTGGGTATTTTCTTTTATTCTTTTGGATTTATCTAATCCCAACACTTGGATTAATCCAATCGGATTGGCCAATTGGAACCTTAATTGGACCATAATGCAAAAATTTCTGAAAATGTAGACCCTTAGGCTAAGGTCCTTTATACACATTTTCAATTAATTCCAAATGCACCTTGGAAAGTTCATTTTTAATTTCTATTTTAGGGGAATCCATTTTAGACACTAGGAGGATTTTTATATCCAAAGATATCTTAATTTTGGATTATCTCTCTCTAGGCCAAAACAGGGTAAAACAAGATCTTTCTTCTTTCAGAGAGGGGAATAATTACAAGAATAGAAGGGGGGTACTTACACCTTTACACCTCAAAAGCTGGAGGGAGGAATCTTACACAAATAAAATTCTTGAGATCAGATGATGGGGGAGAATATTTCTCCAATGAGTTCAACGATTTCCTGAGGAAGTAGGGAATCAAGAGACAATCTACATGTAGGTACACTACGCAAAACATAATGGTGTTGTAGAAAGAAAAAACAAGCACATTGCAGAAATAGCATGTGCCTTGATGACTGAAAAGAAAATGCCACATTATTTTTGGACACAAGCAGTAGCACCTACTGTGTACATTATGAACAGAACACCCAATGCAGCTATTCATGGTATAACGACGACTGAACATAAGTTTACAAGCATAAGACCAGATGTTTCTCACTTGAAAGTGTTTGGGTGCATTGCATATAAGCATGTTCCTGATGAAGTGAGAACAAAGTTGGATCCAAAGGTAGAGAAATGCATCTTTATTGGTTATGCTATGGAGTAGAAAGGTTGTAGATGTTTTAACCCTACCACTCGTGAGATGCGAGTAAGCAAAGATGTTGTTTTTTATGAGATGAGTAGCTCTGGTATGCACCAGCAGTGAAGGTAGCAGAAGATGCAGATGTAAGAAGTGCTGAACGTTGCACCACGCGTAATACAGTAATCATAGGTGCTTAGTAGGCCTAGAGAGTCCTCTAGCAGTGGATCCAATGTTAGTCCATGGTCAGGCAGGTTGAGAATAGATGTAGGTACACATGTATCACACAGAGGGAAGGAAAAGGTAGATCAACCTTTTGTGCTTGATCTATTCACAGGTCACTCAGATATGGATGGTGACTCTAGAGGAGCTTGGCATTCCATCTAAGGTTACTCTCATAGTGTAAGGAGAATGAGGGCTATTTTGAGGACACTTGGCAGTGATCCAGGTGTATGTAGGTCTATGAGGGTTAGCTAATGTGGATATATAGCCCATCATTATGCTTACATGGTTAAAGAAATATAGAAATTAGAGCCCACTTTTTTTGAGCAAACACTTGGAAATAAGAAATGGGAAGATGCCATGAATGAGGAGATGGCAACATTGGATACAAGTGGGTGTATAAAGTCAAGCATAACATTGATGGTTAAGTGAGTAGGTATAAGGCAAGATTGGTGGCCAAAGGCTATGCATAGACTTATGGCATTGACTATGAAGAGAATTTAGCCCGGTTGCAAGAATGGAAACCGTGAGAGCTATCATTGCTATGGCTGGAGAAAAGGGTTGGTCTTTACATCATATAAATGTAAAGAATGCCTTCTTGCATGGTGATTTGCTGAGAAAAAGTTTACATGATGCAACCACCAGGTTATCAGAGTGATGCACACCTAGATTTTGTGTGCAGGTTACGCAAAGCCTTGTTTGGCTTGAAGTAGGCACCCAGAGCATGGTCAAACAAGATCAGGGAGTATCTTGTTACCATTGGATTTCAGATATCCAATGTATATTTTTCACTTTATGTAAAAAAGGCAGATAGAGGGATCGTACTATTACTCGTCTATGTGGATGACTTTATTATCATTGGTGATAGTGATGTTGACATACATGATGTCAGGAGGCTTTTGAAGCAAAAGTTTGAGATGAAGGATTTGGGTGAGTTGCAGTATTTCTTGGGCATAGAGGTGGTGAGATCACCTCATGGCATTTTGTTATTACAGAGACAATATGGCTTGGAAATGTTATCCAAGTATGGTATGATAGGCTATAAACCTATTTTAGTATCATTGGAGTAGAACACCAAGCTTTTTGCAGATACAGGTGAGCTTTTGGAGAACCCCACTACATACATGCACATAGTGGTAGCTTGATCTACATGACCATTACTAGGCCAGACTTGAGTTATGTTGTTGGACTTGTGAGTTGGTTTATGCAGGTCCCTAAGAAGCCACACTTGGATACGACTAGATAGATTCTCAAGGACATAAAATCCATGATAGTTGATTATGGACTTTTCTATGAGGCTAGTACATAGATACAGTTACATGGGTACATAGATGCTGATTGGGCTGGTAGTGTTCTAGATAGGAAATCTGGCATTAGTTTTATGTTCTCATTTGGGAGTGCTGCTGTGTGAGTTGGAGCAGTAAGAAGTAGCTCCTATAGTTGCCTTGTCGAGTATATAGGCATAGGGATGCTGCTATGGCAGCTAGTGAGAGCACGCTTGGTTTCAGAAGCTACTTTTGATAATATGGGTGAGCCCGTGGATAGGGCAGTTGTCATTTATCGTAATAGGATGAGTAGCATACAGTTAGCTAGTAACCTAGTATACCATGATATAACGAAGAACATTGAGATGTACTATCACTTTGTGAGGGAGAAGGTTCTAGCAGGTTATGTAGATCTGGTATATGTCAACATAGAGGATCAGGTGGCTGACATCTTCACAAAGGCATTGGGCATATAGAAGCTCCACAGGTTTAGGAGATTACTTGGAGTGCAATGTGTGGAGTTGATGGGCAGACATTGATGACCCGCCTGGGTGAGGTTTTGTACTTATGCCATTGGCATGGTTGGTGAGATTATGTTCAATATGCCACCAGTGGATGACAGGCTGTCTGACAGCTACTTTGGAGTACTAAAGTTATGACATAGTTATAGCGCCAGTTTATATAGTCGGGTTTACACTATAGACCGACCATTTTGTATGTTGTTTTAGGAGAGTACTTTTCATTTATGTATGTACTCTTATCTTTTAGTTATATGGTTTTAGGGAAGAGAAGAAGATAGAAGAAAATTCAGCCATCCATCTCTCTCTTGTGTCTTGCACTCTCTTGTGTGTTTGTGTTTGCTTGCAAGAATCTTAAGCTCTCTCTCCCCTACATTCTCTTTAAATGCATCCCTAGGTGTGCCTATATTACATGGACACATGCATTTGGCACCTTGAAATTGTTAACACCTAAGTCGAGGCAAAAGAAACCCAAAAACAATCAGTATTGCCATGTTTTGGCTTACCGAGTGATAGTTTTTACTGTCGATCCCAAAATCCTTTATTTTGATCGGCCAATCCCAAACTATTTTTTCTTGATCATCAATCCAAAAATCCATTGTTTTTTGAATGTCAATCCCAAACTTCATCAATATGATTTGCCGATTTTGAATCCGATAGTTGTCGATCCGTAATTCCACTGCTCTGATCGCTGACCCCCCGAATTCCATTATTGTTATTGTCAATCCCAAATTTTACAGTCCAACTCGCAGATCCAAAAGCTATTGTTTCGATTGTTGATCCAAAATCCATTGTTTTACAATCACACTGACCTTGAATTCTACACTTCAATTGTCGATCTAAAATCAATTTTGCTGATCTAAAATCTAGTGTTCTAATCGTCACCAGTCCGATCACACCGATCCCAAACCGCACCAAATACAGATTGCTACACTTTTGGATAAGCGATTCCCATTTTCAGATGGTTTGATTTTAAGTTCCTTATTTTTGGATCCTTTTATTTCAGATCACCGCACATCTAGATCGTCCAAGTTTCAGATCGTCCAGATTTTTAGATCACTACAATTTGGATCACCGATCCAACTCATTTTCCACATCGAACGATCAGACACTCGGATTTCTATATAAACCAAATAGAAGTTTTTGTGTAGCCAGCTGAGAAGAGCATGCATGCTACCAAAATTGTTGCCCAACATCTTGATTGCTAGCATTGAGCACAAGCAAGCGATCAGTATCGTGCCCCTCAACTCTCCACCAACACAACGATCCACATCAAGCTGTTGTTGTGCGATCTGCATTTCAGGTCGCTTGAAGTTATTCATCTACACATCTTCACTTGCAAATTGCAACTTTGGAATAGCTCTATGAATAGTGTGGTTGGAGATTTTATTTGCGGTGGGCACAAGACTAGGGTTGTATAGGATTTGTGTGATTGCATTCTATAGGGTTGAAACAGGGTCAATCCTACAAAGGATCAAAGACTATGTAGTTGGAGATTTTGTCAGTGGGGCACAAGACTAGGCTTGTATTGGATTTGTGTGATTGCATTCTATTGGGTTGAAACAAGGTCAATCGCACAAAGGAAACTCTACTAAAAAATTGTGCAAACAGCCTAAAGGAAACTCTACTAAAAAATTGTGCAAATGGCCTACATGCCTAATATTCTACATTGCCACTTGCATTGTTTTAGTAGCAATTATGTGCATAAGTTTCCAAGAGCTCACACAAGAGATTCCATAGCAAAGTGCAACAAGTTGTTTTGCCATGGCACAGCTACGTCTTGTTGGATTGGAAAGGTAAAAGATACAGCAGGGCAATGACAATGGGACTAAGAAGGTTGTCTCCCCATACATCTTATACCAAGTAACAACCACCAATAGAGTAGGCTACTTATGCATAAAAGAACTAGAGCAGGTAGGGGGATGCATGATAAAGTTCCACGTGAAGGACGATCATATAGACAAGACCTATTATGCAATGGTCCATCAACAAAATGCTACTAGTTAATTTTGAAAGATGAAGATGCCAGCTAGCTCCTATAGAAAGTAGGACTACTATAATTTTTCACACTACTCTCATGGAGCATGGGCTACTTAAAGTTCTTCCACGTGCGATGAACTCATATGACCGGACCATAAAGGTTTTTTAGGTAGATTCCATCTAGGGCCAGGGGGGGACAAAGAGTCATCTTGGAAGCCATGAAAAACTACTAAGAGTTGACCATGCGTGGGTTAATGATAATGCATCTGAATCGAAGAGAATAACCATGTTCTTCCTAGCCAAAATCATAAAGCTCCAGTAGACAAACATGTGTCTATAGTATCTCGTCACACCTGGCTACTAGTCCATATGTAATTTTTTCTTTTTCTATAAGCCAAACATGTTTATGAAAGTTGACTCTGGGGTACTTCTAAAGCTATATATGGCTTATAGAGAATAAGATGTTAAGGCAGCAATTCAAAACATTGCAAAAAAAATTTAAAGAATTAGAAAATCCCTTGACATTGGGAGGGTAGTACCTATTGAGAAATGTGGTCCCATAGAGTACAAGGAAAAGATAGGAAGTGAGTTGAGTAAGCCAAGCAAGAGCAAAGTCTAGCATGAAGCCACATGAGCAAAGGGAATCATCCCACATTGATGTACAAGCCCAAGGATGTATCTCCTCATATAAAAGGGGGCCATTTCAAGCAATGAAATATGAAGCAAGCTCTCAAGCCTCTTTATGAGCACAAGTCTCAATCTTGTAACCTAATTGTGCTTGAGCCTAAGCTTAATTAGTTTAGTAGTTAATCGTCATGTTTAAGCTTAGACATCACCCACCTTAGATTAGCTTAATCACTAGATTAATATAAGATTAGTACTATCACCATAGCCATGCACATGGTACCCATGATTTTAACATGGTATCCGAGCCACCACTTTCACCCACCACGAGCTTCTCCAAATCTCATCATTGCAAGCTCAGACCATATCTCAGCACTCCATCAACTCACATTGCATTAATCCTTGCTTATCACACTGATCACTCACTCAACCCAAACCTTATATTCTACCCATGAGAGAGGAGGAGATTTAAGGAGCTGGTTCTCTCAACTCTCCCCACCATTGCCCCACAAGATTTTGGGGGAGCCTCAAGCAGATCAAGGCATCCAATCCCACCAAAAGGTTTGGCCAACTTTGCTCAATATCCAACAATTTTTGCACTATAGCGCTGACTGCAAATCTACTTCATTCTCACTCTCTACTATGAATTGTCCCATTTGGTGCAAAAAATGATCCGAGAGGCGCGAAAACCAATCGTTGGATTTTAGCTTATTGCGCTCGATTTGTTTTAGCTAATTTCCTTGCTTGGGAAATTGCTCCCCATCAAGGGCTAACAGCCCATATCACAAGCCCTAACAAATTGGTTCAATCGAAGCTCAATTGTGTCCTCCAAAGTTTGCAGCTTTTAATCTCTAGTTTTTATCGTTAATCACTATCATTAGTGCATCATTAACATAATTTGGGCCAATTAAGCTTCAAAATTAGAAAATTGGGGTTTTGCATTAGGAAAACTCTCTTTTGGATGTTGATAATTTTCAAATCATTTTCATTACATATTTCTAGCATTGTAGTAGCATCTTGAAAACATCACTTACATCAAACTTTTTCATTGCATAAAAGGATTCAAGCATTTGTTAGGGATAACATGCTACCTTTCACACAAGAGAGAAAGAAGAGAAGAAAGATGCATGAAAGAGTTGAGTCTAGAGAGTTGCACTTGGCCAACCCTATGAGGGTTAACTCCTCAATGTGAAGCCGCTCTAGGGGCTCACTCCACCTCTTCCGTGTCACCCAAGAAGAGATCCAAATGCTAGGTAGAGAGTAAGAAGGAGGGAGCTATGGAGAGCTCAACCTCTACTTCATGCAAGTAGCATGCAAAAGGGACATCGTAGATAGGAAAGAGAAGGTAGAGAAAAGAGAAAGGAGAGCATTACCATCCCTACTTACATACACCAACAATCTAACATGCAAGCAAGAACACAAGCTAACATACAACCACAATCTCAAATGAGAAAGAGAGAAAGAAGGCAAACTCAAGTGAGACAAATGGGATTGTCCCTTTTCATATTCTATTAAATGGTTTACATACATGAGCTCATATTTATAATGTCCAGCCTCCCATTTACAATTAGTCTTCCTAGTTTCTCTAGCTCTATGTACATCTATTCCTCATTATACTGGCGTTACACAAGCTGTAAGCTTGGTCATCCCATGTCTCTTTTACAATCAACGCTTTGGACGGTTACAAAAAGATAAATTACAAGATGTAGCCACACACAAGGTGATGTTAACCGGAGCCTGGTTAACATACCCCCTCCTTAATGGAGGTCCATCCTCGGAGATGGCTGGATCTACCTGTAGTAGATCGAATAGGTTTTGATGAAATCTCGATGCGACGTTGGAGCAGGGGGGCTTGATGGAAGACTTTGTAACTCGTCCAAAAAGTGGTCTCCATCATATTTTTGAAAGTTTGTAGCCACTAAGCGGGCATCCACATAATGTGCTCGTAGTAGCGAATAGGTTTTGATGAAATCTCGGTGCGACGTTGGAGCAGGGGGGCTTGATGGAAGACTTTGTAACTCGTCCAAAAAGTGGTCTCCATCATATTTTTGAAAGTTTGTAGGCACTAAGCGGGCATCCACATAATGTGCTCGTAGTAGTGAATAGGTTTTGATGAAATCTCGGTGCGACGTTGGAGCAAGGGGGCTTGATGGAAGACTTTGTAACTTGTCCCAAAAAGTGTTCTCCATCATATTTTCGAAAGTTTGTAGGCACTAAGCGGGCATCCACATAATGCTTGAGGGTGGGCCCTTTATTGATGTCGAAGGCTAGATCCTGTGTGCCATCAAAGTAATGGTCCCAGTCAGGAAATGACTCCACCAGCGTGATGATTATTGAAATATACAACTGAATAGGGTGTGTGCGAGAACAAGCCCTTAGCAAGAGGCTATAAAAGAGAATCAGTAAATGAGTGAGAAGATGTGAAAAGGTGAGAAGTATCTATTGGGAGAGAATAAAGGGTAGCATGAGAAGATTTAGGAGGTGTGGAGATATTCTGGGAAGAGGTGGAGAGAATCAAGCAAAAGAGGCGGAGTGAATCAAGGAGAGATCAGTGGGATTAGATGCTTGGATGTAAACTCTATAAATTGAGGCATTAGCCTAATGAGAATTTGTTGGTTTTTGATTATCCATGCCTACATTAAGCTATCAATTAATTGCTCACTAATCATGTCTTAATTATTGTCTAATATCTTTTCTAATGATGTTGATTCTAGCATTTGATCCACCATAGCTCATCACGTTGCTTCAAATTTAACATGGTATCAGAGCTTAGCTTCTTAGAATCCATCAAATTTATGAGCCCATTATCTTGCTAATTGTCAGGTTTTTTTCTATAAAGGTGTTTTGAGTCCGTGTACATATGGGATGCGTGGTGTGCAATAAAACTTTGCCTTTAATGCCCTGGCAAGTGTACAGACGGAATGGCTTTGCAGTGATTTAGTGTATGCAATTTTCTTTGAAGCAGCTGTGTGAGACTTGAAGCTTTTATTCGTATGAGCTTTTTAGTCGTCAAGAAGGTGTTTGGGATGGGTGTAAATAAGAGATGGATGAGCATGAGGATATCAATGATGGGTTTTGATGAGCCTCTGGTGGAAATAAATATAGACATGCTGGTTTATGTGGAGAGAGCTCAATTCAGACTGTAATTATTGAAATTTACAAGGGACGCCAGCAAAATATAAATTGCTTTTATGCTTGAGTTTTGAGAATCTTTTAGGTTTGGAATGGCCGTCTTGGTAATGATAATGCTGATGACGAGGCTGTGGGCAGCCCCGGGGCCTCCACCTTATAGACATGTAGGTGTAGCACGTGCGTTCAAAAGGATGGGTTTTAATATAAATCTCACTTACAGTTTTAAAAAGAAAGGAGGGGTATTACAATTGTGCCTGGAAAAAATAAAATAAGGAGTGTTTTTATTCACGAAACTTCAGAACTAGGGTACTATTCTAGTGGTATGACATAATTTTGTTGGGGTCTAGGTAGAGGGTTCAAATCTAGTAGTGTTTTTTGGCCCCACACTTTAAATTTCTTTTTTTGCTCCACACTCTATTTAACATTTTTTAAATTTGAAGTGAAGTGTTTTAAATTAGTTGCTGTAAAAGAGAGAAGCAATAAAGAAACATCTCACGTAATGATGCTCTCTCTTTACTACTCCCTCCTTCCTTTTGGACGCCTCTTCTCCCTTTCTCTATCTTTGTGCTCTGATTTTTTTCAAATCCCCTTGTATAATCTATTCTACTGTGGGTTCACTCTTCACTCTAATGGCTTGTATATAGTCCAAGGTTAACACCAAGCCTGCATATAGTTGAAGGCCAATGCTTATTATAAATTGATGCTTATGATATTGGTTTGGATACAAGCACAGTTTAGACAAGTTCCCACTATAATTCTCACTTTGCGCATTACGACAATATCACGAGCGTCCATAGGGAAGGCACCGCGTAGAAGTTTTGGGCATTTTCCCATGTGGTAAAGAGGCGTTCCCTTATGTTTCCCTATAGTGTGCAACATTATTAGCTTCTACAAATGAGGCTCTGCATGCGTTGTGGGGCAGGGGGTGTCAGCCCCCTCCTTCAGGGCCGGCAACCCCCTGCCCTCCACTGCATCTAGCTAGGTATGCTCCACCTCACCCTGAGGAAGCTCATGATGTTGTCGCAATCCTCAATGTGGGAATCATAGTGAAAATGCCTAAAACTTCTTGTGATAGATAGGGGCTCCTACACTCCCTTGCCCCCAACTACACCTAGCTAGGTATGCAGTGCCTTCCCTACGGAGCTCGTGATGTTGAAAACTATAGGGAAAAACTAAGGGAAAGAGGCCTTTTTCCCAAAATGCCTAAAACTTCTTGTGAGGATGTATGAAGTTGCAAACCGTGCTCCAACTTCACATATGCAAGCCGTGTTTGACATTCTCATTTGTGGGAAAAGAGCTTCTCTCACTTTGTTTTTCCTGGTAGCATTCAACATCATGAGATTTTGCACAGAAGGAACCAAGAAGGAACCACATACCTAGATAGGTCTGGTTGGGGGTAGGGTATCCTGGGGGCCAACAATCCCTTATCCCCAACTGCACCATGTAGGTATGCATAAGCTCATCATGTTGTTGTAGTTTGTGAAGCAGGAATCATAGTGGGATTTTGTCTGAAACTTCCTATGATACTAGAAGAGAATTGTTAGGTTTCCCATATGTAAATTGTAGGCAACAAGAATGCACTACTACATCTTAGAGTTGGTAAGAGGATCCTTTTGTTTGTTCTCCCATAACCACCTAGAAAGAGACAACCCTTATTAAAATGGCACTGCAATGTGAATAACCGTGGGGGCATCCATGGTATTCAATTCTTTGTTTCAATAAACTTGCATTCCTACTTTCTAGGAAGACCTTGATAATCTCACTAAGTCTGCATGTTGGCCTTCTTTCAAGGTATTTAGAAAGGACATGTTCTTAAGGATCTCCCTTGTTTTCTCTTGGAATGCACAAATTCCAAGATAAGGTCAAGGTGAGAATATGTACAACATGACGGCATCCTTCTAGATGTAGTAGCATATGCAAGTTGACAAAGGCTTATCGATTATTCTTGTGATCACCTTTTTCAATAATTGTAATAAGGGGCATGATATCTTTAAATTTAAATTTACTAGAGGGGGGAAAAAATTCTATGAGCTGGAAATTTTAAAACTACAGGAGGGTTATAATAATATATTGCAAAAGTAATAGGAGGTATGCATAAAATAGGGAAAATCAAGCTACAGAGGGGTTTTAAAATATGCCTTTGAACGCACGTGATACAAACTTTTTTGGAAGGTGGAGGCCCCGGGTGGGCAGCTCTCGCATTCATTTTGGAAATAGTGGGCGCGGCGCGATGACCCGAAGCATAAGGAGAAGGAGAGTTTGTTATAAGTGGTGGCCATTATTTTGAAGCTTAAAATAAATGAAGAATATATAATATACATGGCAAGATTATTGGGGCCACTTGGAAGCTTTTTTGGCCGCCACCTCGACATCTAGAAGGTGGCGAAAACGTGAAAGGAAGGTGGTCGCTTAAAGGCTGGCGGTGACAGTGTAAAGGAAGCCAGGGGTGTTCTGGAAGCGCAGAGAAGGAGAGAGAGCCAGAGAAAAGGAGCTCACAATTGAAGGCAGCTTCGAAGTGAAGAGATCGAGTCGCCCTTGCAGAGGTGTGTGTGCAGACGAAGCCCTGGAGAGAGAGAGCCAGAGTAGCTGGGAGCCATTTCAAAGGCAGAGGCTGGTGGGGCGCTGCCTGTGTGGAAGAGACAGAGCTGCTGGCAAAAGGAAAAGGGTAGCACAGAAGGCGCCAAAGGGTGTGGGCCGTGTGCGAAGGAAGCCGCCTCCAGAGCGGACTAGGGATAGCAAAGAGAGGAGGCTGTCGTGTAGCAGATGGGGGGGTTCTGAGGTGTGTGCAGCCAGAGGCGTAGAAGGGCAAGGAGTGGTGGAGTTGCTGCAGAGTGTGAAGGCGAAGACAACCCAGTAGGTAGATGCTGCCTGGAGGGACGCGGCAACAAACAGCCGAGAGGAGGGCGTGCCGCCTGGAGAAAAACGAGTAAAGCCGCATGGTGTTTCTACAAAAGAGCTGCAGAGGATCGTCGAGTAGAAAAAGAGCCAAAGCCTGTGAAGTGGGATCGTTTTGCTCTGGGTATGTAGAGAGGTTGGTAGACTGGTGCAAGGAATGGCCTCGTAGCTGCCTGGTGCGTGAGGTGCTGCAAAAGAGAGACGCCAGGGAAGGCGTAGCGCTGGAAGAAATGGTCCGCTTCGAAAGCTTGTGAGGAAGGAGCTGTGTGTGAAGCGCCTTACTGAGGCGTTGCAGATATCAGTGGCATTACAGCTGCTGTAGACAAAAAGAAGAAACACAATAGCCAAGGGTGCTTGAGGGGGCCTTGCTGTGGCGTTGGGCTGGTGGGTCTAAAGAGAGAAGGTTAGGTGACCGTTGTTTTGAGGCCTCTGGTGTGAGACCAAGAGAAGCTGTGGACAGTGTGTGTGTGTTGTTTGCTGTGAGTGTGTGATATAAAGGAGAGTGCGAGAATGAATGGTTGAAGCTTGTCATTTGATAAAAAATATGTGTGATGTAACCCCTTGTAAATGGATAATAGGGTTTGGGTTGATGAGATGTGAGTGGCTTAGCCTTGCTGACAGATAAAAGGCTTTTATAATGAGATATGTGAGCTGTTAAAACTGCCTTTCTTTGGGTATCTCTGGTGGTAGAGAGAGAGAGAGGGAGATTTATCTTTCCAGCTAGAGAAGCTGGTGGTGCCCCTTATGCTTGTGAGTGTTCTGAAGGTGGTGAGTCGGAGAGCTATAGTGGCCTTCTTGTGTTCTTGAGCTGCCTCACATCTTTCTGGTGCCCCCACTGAGGAGTTGCTCTTTCTGGCATTGTTTCACTGAGGAGTTTCTCTGCTATTTCCTTCAGTTATCAAGGTGTGTGCCCTAGGTGTTGAGAGTTCAGGGAAGGTGCTTTCTTGGGATCTGAGGTGAAGTTTGGGGGTGAAAATGATGTCTTATATAGATGGTGGACGTGGTAGAGGCCGGGGCAATAATCATGAAGGGGGAGATGGACAAGCAGGGTATGGACGTGGACGCGGTAGGGGCCGTCGTTTCATCCCTACATGCTGGAACTGTGGTGAGCTTGGTCATCTGAGTACAGATTGTGATAAGCCTTAGCGTATGGGTGGTGATATGTACCCACTACCTTCACAGTTACCTGATAGGTCAAATGATTATGGTATTGATATCAGGGATCAAGCAAGCCCCAGTGGAATCACATCTGAGGAGAAGGGGAAGGCAAAGGTCATGAATGTTGTTACTCTGGAGAATGTTCAGGTGAGAGAAGAAGGGGATGTGATGCCTGTTGGCAAGCACACAACGGATGAAAGAGAAGGAAAAGGGGTGGCTGGACCCAGCCGTAAGAAGGGGAAGCAGCAGGAAGGAGAAGATGTGAAAGCCAAAAGGAAACTGAAGCCTCGTAGAAGGTTCCAGGTGTCAGACTTCCCACTGGACTTCCCACTGCGGGGGATGGGCAAACCAGCTATGATTTGAAATCTGATTTGGTGAACAGGAAGGCAAACATCACCTTTGGGCAGTTGGTGGAGATGGTGCCAAAATTGAGAAGGCAATGGAAGAGACTGGTGAATCCAATGGAAAAGGAGTCAGAGAAGAGGTCAGTCAAAGTACTATCTTTAGAAGAGCTTCCAGATATTTGCCCTACTGTGGAGGTGTGGAGTAATGGCAGAAACCTTGGTCAGGCCTATATAGATGGAGGAGCTCAAATCTGTGTAATTACCCAATCATGTGTGGAGCAGTCAGGTTTGAGGGTGTCTGGGGTTTCTGGTTTTCGAATCAGGATGGCTAATCATCAAAAGGTAAAATGTCTTGGTATGATAAAGGAATTGGAAATTGAAGCTTTTAATGTCAAAGCTACTGTAGATTTTCATGTGATGCCTGCGGGTCTTGGTGCTTTTCCAATTATTCTTGGACAACCCTGGTTGCGAGTGGTGGGTGCAGTACAGGATTGGAGGTATGGGACCATTTCTTTGCATAATAAGCAGGGTAATAAAAAATCTTTTGAGATGCATAGTAGGAGATCTTTGAATGATGTGTGGGAGAGGCCACAGGATTCGAGTGAAGAGGAAACTACCACCAGTACTTCTGAATCAGAGATGGATTCATCGACCACTACTTCTAGTGGAGAAGAGGCAGATGTGGCTTTCCTGATATCAGAGCAACAAGGCGATGAAGATAAAGAAGTGCATGAAGTGGGTGCTGAGGGAGAAGATACTATGGGGTCATATGAAGTGATTGAGGAATTACTGCAGCCAAAGATAGAAGTGAAGAAGAAGCAGGAGCTGATTGAAGGAATGCTGAGTCCGGATCTCTCGAGTGGAGAAAAGGTTAGATATGTTAATATGCTGTCTCATTTTCCAGAATTGTTCATCACTTCTTATAGAGAGATTCGAGGATTTAAAGGGCCAGACTTGAGGATTGAATTGAAAGAAGGTGTAAAAACAGTTAGGCAGAAGCTTCGCAGGATGGGACGAGAACAAATGCAGGCCCTGAGAGAGGAAGTTGATAAGCTGTTGAGTGCAGGTTTCATTACACCAGTGGATACAGCTGAGTGGGTAAGTCCTACGGTGGTGAGTCCAAAGAAGGATGGCACGTGGGGTATATGTGTGGATTTCAAGCCTTTGAATGCTGCTACAAAGAAGGATTCTTCCCCTACCTTTTTTGGATGGATACTGTAGCTGGATATGAAAGGTATAGTGTTTGTGATGGGTATTCAGGTTATTTCCAGTTAAAGATTGCAGAAGAAGATCAGCGCAGTGTTTCTGCTACAAAGTTCTTCCTTTTGGATTGATGAATGGACCAGCCTATTATCAAAGAAGGGCAAATTGGGTATTATCTCCTTTTTTAAACAAGTTTGTTAAGGATTTTATTGATGATTTTTGTATATACAGCTCCAGGCAAGAGCATTGTGATAAGCTGGCTACAGTTTTTCAGCGTTATGATGAGTGTGGTGGTCAATTAAATCCAAAAAAGTGTTTTTTAGCTCAACCGAGGGTGAAGCTCTTGGGCCATGTTATTTCAGAGAATGGTATTGATCCAGATCCTGATAAAGTCAAGTCTCTTCTTCTTCTTCCTACACCAAAGAATACAAGGCAACTGGCTACTTTTGTGCAAAAGGTGAAGTATATGGCTCGATTCATTTCTCTATCTTCACAGTTGTTATATCCTTTGTAGCAAGCAGCAAAGCATGATCCTTTGCATTGGACGGAGGAGTGTGAGGTAGTTTTCCAAAAAGTGAAAGAGGTACTGGGAGCTATTCCTACAATGCAGGCGCCTAATTGGGAACAGGTATTTTATGTCAACCCTTCAGTAGGTGAAGATGCTATTGGAGCTATGTTGTTACATAAGGGGAAAGAATCACATTATATGCAACCAGTCTACTGTTCTAGCAGAGTGAAACTGGCCAGAGAAAGTTTGTTATCAGAGGTGGAACTTGTTATGGTTAGTGTGATGTATGCATGTAGGCGGTTTTGCCATTACTTGCTGCCTCGCCCCTTTGTGTTTTTGACGAGCTACACTTTTTTGCCTCAGTTGATAAATGGCACAAATTTATCTAAGGCTATGATGAAGTGGGTGATTGAGTTGCAGGAATTTACTTTCTCATTCTTGGTGGAGGAGAGTACCAGGGCTACCTTAGCTGATCTACTGACATATAAGGAGAGTCCTCTTCTTATAAAGGAGGAGACCATCAAGAAGCCAGTTGAGGATGCGGCTGAGTTGGTGAATGCACACTTATTATATTTTGATGGTTCTTACAGGAAAAGCCATGATGCAGCCTCAGGAGGTTTGGTGCTTTATGATCCGCAGGGTTGCCTTGTTTTTAAGAAAGGTGTTAAAGTGGATGCACATAGCAACAATGAAGCGGAGTATCTGACTTTGGAAGTTGGATTGCAAATATGCTTGAAGCATGGTGTACGCAGGATTCGCATTCGAGGAGATGCATTGCTTGTGGTAAAACAGGTATTGGGAGTTTGGAAGTCAAAGAATATGTTACTCAAAGAAATGTGTTTCAAGATTAAAGGTCTGTTGAAGGAATTTGAAGCCTGGAGTTTAAAGCATGTGGATCGAGGCCATAATGAGGAGGCTCATGAAGCAGCCTAGGGAATGATTGGTGAAGTTTTTGTGCTTAAAGCTCATGCATTATTTTATTGTGGTGGCACGGAGAATTTACAGGATATTGAGGAGTTTTTGTTAACAGGGATGATTCCTAATGGTATTGAAAGATCAAAAAAATATGGTTTCATCAAGAAAGCTACAAGGTATGTGATGGTTGGTGATGCTTTGTATTTGAAGGGCATTGACTTGATAATGCGACGGGTACCTTGGAAGGAAGAAATCTACAAAATTCTTAAGGAAAATCATGAGGGAGCATGCGGTGGACATTTTGCCTCAAAGATTACCTTGCATAAGGTATTGCAGGAAGGTTATGTATGGCCAAGTGTACATAAGGATGTTAATCATTGGTGCAGGTCATGCAAACAATGCCAAGCTCACAGTAGACGGATATTAAAGCCTGAGATGAGGAAGACAATTCTTGCTTATGATGTTTTTGAAAAATGGGGAATTGGTGCTGTGGGACCATTGCCTATTACCAGCCGAGGGAAGTGTTACATCTTGACTGCAGTTGATTACCTTTCTAGATGGGCAGAAGCAAAGGCAGTGAAACAAATTACTGCTAAGGAGGTGGCAAAATTTGTATATCAAGATATTTGCTGTAAGTTTGGTGTGCCATTGGAATTGCTTTCTGATCAGGGTCCAGGTTTCAGAGCAGAGCTTATGGACTATTTGTGTACAAAGATGAAGATCAGTCGCAGTTTTACCACACCTTACTATCCACAGTGTAATGGCCTGAATGAGCGTTTCAATGGTGAATTGATCAAGATTTTATCTAAGGTGACAGAGCAACAAGGCAAGAATTGGGATCTGGAGTTGCCTGCTGCCTTGTGGGCATACAGGACAGCAATTAAAACTGGTACGGGTTTCACCCCATTTCATCTTGTTTACGGGAAGGAAGCCTTATTGCCTATTGAGGTGGAGATACCAGCTGTTAAAATGTTGGAAAAGCTTTTGGAAGAACCTAAAGATGCCCTTAAAGAGTGGCTGCTATATTTACAAGAAGCACAGCTGAACAGGGATAATGCTTCAAATGAAGCATTATGAAGATATGCAGGCAAGGACGCTGGAGAAGTTCAACAAGAAAATAAAAAGCAAAGGAATTATGAAGGATGATTTGGTATTACGTTATAATAGCAAGCTGGATAATGCCTTTCATAAGAAGTTCCAAATTAAGTGGGAAGGACCCTTCTTGGTGATGCAAGGATTTCCAAATGGTACCTATCAATTGGCAGACTTAGATGGGACTTTACATGCTTCCAGGGTAAATGGATACAGGCTGAAGAAGTATTATGCACGTTTGATGGTGATTGTGCGATACAGTGTCTGAAGATGTGATTTCAGATGAAGGGCAGTTTTTGGATATGGATTTAAGTCTTGAAATGCTTTTTACTGCTCATCATGAATGATTCAGCAGGCTGGGGGTTGGGCAAAGTATGTCAGGTTTTTTTCTGTAAAGGTGTTTTGAGTCCGTGTACATATGGGATGCGTGGTGTGCAATAAAACTTTGCCTTGAATGCTGTGGCAAGTGTACAGATGGAATGGCTTTGGAGTGATTTAGTGTATGCAATTTTCTTTGAAGCAGCTGTGTGAGACTTGAAGCTTTTATTCGTATGAGCTTTTTAGTCGTCAAGAAGGTGTCTGGGATGTGTGTAAATAAGAGATGGATGAGCATGAGGATATCAATGATGGGTTTTGATGAGCCTCTGGTGGAAATAAATATAGACATGCTGGTTTATGTGGAGAGAGCTCAATTCAGACTGTAATTATTGAAATTTACAAGGGACGCCAGCAAAATATAAATTGCTTTTATGCTTGAGTTTTGAGAATCTTTTAGGTTTGGAATGGCCGTCTTGGTAATGATAATGCTGATGACGAGGCTGTGGGCAGCTCTCGCATTCATTTTGGAAATAGTGGGCGTGGCGCGATGACCCGAAGCATAAGGAGAAGGAGAGTTTGTTATAAGTGGTGGCCATTATTTTGAAGCTTAAAATAAATGAAGAATATATAATATACATGGCAAGATTATTGGGGCCACTTGGAAGCTTTTTTGGCCGCCACCTCGACATCTAGAAGGTGGCGAAAACGTGAAAGGAAGGTGGCCGCTTAAAGGCTGGCGGTGACAGTGTAAAGGAAGCCAGGGGTGTTCTGGAAGCGCAGAGAAGGAGAGAGAGCCAGAGAAAAGGAGCTCACAATTGAAGGCAGCTTCGAAGTGAAGAGATCGAGTCGCCCTTGCAGAGGTGTGTGTGCAGACGAAGCCCTGGAGAGAGAGAGCCAGAGTAGCTGGGAGCCGTTTCGAAGGCAGAGGCTGGTGGGGTGCTGCCTGTGTGGAAGAGACGGAGCTGCTGGCAAAAGGAAAAGGGTAGCACAGAAGGCGCCAAAGGGTGTGGGCCGTGTGCGAAGGAAGCCGCCTCTAGAGCGGACTGGGGATAGCAAAGAGAGGAGGCCGTCGTGTAGCAGATGGGGGGGTTCTGAGGTGTGTGCAGCTAGAGGCGCAGAAGGGCAAGAAGTGGTGGAGTTGCTGCAGAGTGTGAAGGCGAAGACAACCCAGTAGGTAGATGCTGCCTGGAGGGACGCGGCAACAAACAGCCGAGAGGAGGGCATGCCGCCTGGAGAAAAACGAGTAAAGTCGCATGGTGTTTCTACAAAAGAGCTGCAGAGGATCGCCGAGTAGAAAAAGAGCCGGAGCTTGTGAAGTGGGATCGTTTTGCTCTGGGTATGCAGAGAGGTTGGTAGACTGGTGCAAGGAATGGTCTCGTAGCTGCCTGGTGCGTGAGGTGCTACAAAAGAGAGACGCCAGGGAAGGCGTAGCGCTGGAAGAAATGGTCCGCTTCGAAAGCTTGTGAGAAAGGAGCTGTGTGTGAAGCGCCTTATTGAGGCGTTGCAGATATCAGTGGCATTACAGCTGCTGTAGACAAAAATAAGAAACACAATAGCCAAGGGTGCTTGAGGGGGCCTTGCTGTGGTGCTGGAGACCCATTAATTCAATATGATAGGAATTTCTCTTTTCCCATCTAAATGATGGAATTCCAAATGTCATAGGAATTTCTCTTTTACCATTTAAAGATAAAATAAATTTATCTAAAATTCATCTTTGAATTTAAATAGATAAAATAAATTTATCTAAAATTCATCTTAAATTTAAATAAAATATCCAATAATTCCAATATGCTAGGAATTTCTCTTTTTCCATCTAAATGATGGAATTCCAAATGTCATAGGAATTCTTCTTTTACCATTTAATTATTTCTCATAGATAAAATAAATTTATTTTAAATTTATCTTTGAATTTAAATAAAATATCCAATAATTCCAATATGCTAGGAGTTCCACTTTTCTCATTCAAATGATTGGATTCCAAATATAGTGGGAATTCCTCTTTCATCTCATAAAAATGAATTACTAGAAATTTCTCTTTTTGCTAATTATCTATTTATGCATAAACATTAAAATCAATTTTTGCATGGTTATGATGAGAATTTTTCAATTAACCTAGGATGATTAATCCTAGAATATGGTAGGAAGTCCACTTTTCATTTATGAATGAAAATGATTTATGTGTTAATTTTCTAGAAATTTTACCATAGCTCCGTTGCTATTACTGATAATTTTTAATAATTTTGAAAGCATAAAGTTTAGTAATACCATATGATAGAATAATTATTATTTGGATCAATATCCAATTATGGACTTGATTCCCAAGTTTTCCATAAATTAAATAGCATAAAAGCATTAAAAGCCACTTCTTTGTCCTCAAATTTGACAAGCATAGAATTTACTTTTAGATTTGAGAATTGCTTCATGAGAAGCATCATTTGAATATAGAATAGGTCATAGGAATGACCATTCTTTGGGGGGGGAGAGCTATGCTTTAAAAAAATATTTAATTTAAGTATAAATGGAAACTTTATAAAATTTATCACTAAAATTCATTAGAGAGCTTCAATTGCATTAAAGAGCCACTCAATTGAATACTTCTCAAGCTTGAGAGGGCTTGAGAAGTGAGAAACATTTAGAGATTAAGAAAAAGACCATAAATTCACACTTTACCTCTTGTTTTGCTTGATTATTTAGTCATTGGAGAGGCCCCCAACCAATCAATTGGTTAGTATGTTGAGGAAGGCTCCAAAGAAGGTTAAAGAGAGAGAGAAACTCCATTCTCTCCAAATTGTAGAGGATTTTTAGACGATAATAGAAAATATCATTATTTCAGTATAATACTGGCATGGTATAGTTCTCATATTTTTTTTACAAAGGGATAAGAGTCTATTTATAGGTGAGGGAGGCCTCCAACTAGTTTCTAGAATTTTCCAGGTTCAGTTTGGTTGAATTTGGACAAGATTTGGACCAGTTTGGCTCTCTTTTTTATTTGGTTTGATCCAGGAGAGAGGAGAGATAAAAATATGTTATTATTTTTGAGTTAAAAACTCCTCCATACATGTGAAATAGGTGCATCCTTGAAGAGCCCCCTTCTCCTTACCAAGGTGTCAAAAATGTATCATTATACCCAAAATATCTCATTTTTTTAGTAATATTCATAGTTTTTTACTAATAAACCTTGTACTCAGTCAACTCTTCATCTTATGTGGGCATTTACTCATTTTTGGGTATTTTTCTTTTATAAATTGGATTTATCTCCTCCCCACACTTGGATTGATCCTATTGGCCCATAGGAACCTTAATTGGACCATAATCCAAAAATTTCTGAAAATCTAGACCCTTAGGCTAAGGTCCTTTATACCTATTTTCAATTAATTCCAATTGCACATTAGAAAGTTCTTTTTGAATTTTTGTTTCAGGGAAAACCATTTTAGACACTAGGAGGATTTTTATATCAAAAAATATCTCAATTTTGGATTACCTCCCTCTAGACATTTTCTCTCTCGAGGCCAAAACAGGGTAAAACATGATCTTTCTTTTATTTCAGAGGAGGGGAATAATTATAAGATCAGAAGGGGAGGTTCTTACACCTTCACACCTCAAAAGCTGGAGGGAGGAATCTTACATGTATAGAAAGCTTCTATATTACCTTCTATTTCAGTTACTCTAAAGTTGACTTAACCTTCACCTTCAAGTATTGTGTTACTTGAGTTGTGTTGTATTGTGTTACAAAAAGTGAAGCCTCCTGCCCTTTATATAGGATTCACCAAGGGCTAGGGTCCCTTTTCCACCCACTGCCCACTTTATTTAGGGTGTGTTCACATCTACATGACCTCTTTCTCTTACCCTTTATCACTTGTACATCATATATTTCAACACCCCCTCTCAATGACACCATGGGACAATGCCAAACATGGAGCAAGGTGAGCATTGGACATACAAGAACAAAATGACCCCCTCTCAACTACAGGATAGATGACAAGGTAGGTAGCCTTTATAAATTAGGCTTTTACAAAAGTGATGAGTTATTGAGAAATATGGTTCACTCCCAATTCTAGCAAACATCCTTCACTTCTCAACTAGAAGAGTTGATTATCAAAATTCCCCTCAACCTTAGTAACATCTTTGGTACCATCTCTTCCATAGTGGTTTCATGCACCACCCTTGTTGCTCCTTTGCTTTGATGAAACCATCTTCTTGCAAAAGACAATCTTCAAGTGGGATTTGGATGTACCATTCTTTATTACATTGGCTTCATTGGTTGCATCTTTGTGCTTCTCCAATCCTTTCTCATGGTAGACATGCTTCATGCGCATACATGTCTCCTTCCAATCATGCTAGTTTCCTTAGTCCAACTGCCACACATAGACTAACACATGGCTGCCACCCATGTTTCAATAGCTTATGCATGTGCTTCTCAATATGCTTCTTGCTTCCACCTTCCACTTCATCATGAATACACCAATGTGGACATTGATTTAGGAGAGGTCTTACCACTTGTTTATCAACACAAGGGCAGTGTCTAATTCCATTTACAACGTAGAAAATAATTCAAGGTTGATGAACAAAGAAGACTTCTTGATTTTGATAAACAAGAGCCCTCTTGAATCCTTTGGTTTTGTGAACCTTGGAAGAGAAGAGGGGTGAAAACCTTTGAGATAAAGGTTTAAAGAAAACATTAGAGAAAGGTTTAAAAATATTTAAAAAGAGTTTTTTTTCTTATAAAAACTTGGATGAGAAAAATAATGCAAGGTTTTGAAACCTTGGGAAAAAAACGTTTTCTTTTTTTTGAAAAAAAATACGTCGATGCTGCTGCGTTTGGTTGTCGGTTGCACATTTGATGCGTTGTTGAAGCTTGTACGGGCATTGTTGCTGCGGCAGATGCAGTCCCATCGGCTGCCCACGATGTCGACTGGAGAAGGACGGACGACAGCACTTGAAACGGACAGTGTAGACGGACTGTTACGTTTGTTTTTTTCTCTCTTTGTGAAAAATGTGCGGCGCGTTTGCGTTGCTTATTGTTGTTGCTGCCAGGTGATGTGTTGTTGTTGCCTTACCGTGATGTTACATAGGCAACAAGGAGAGCTGTTGCATAGGTCAAGCTACTTGTTAAACCTCCGAGGTGCCTCATCCGAGGGCGTTGGCAATAGAAACAGCGTCAGTTTCTCGCGCGGGGCCGCAGGGATCCACACTCAGGGCCTCGCCCACGGATATCTGACAAGAGACTAGCCCAGTGGTTCCTCCGAAATCGAACTCGAAAAAACTTCCCTCGCCCGGACGCCCGGAAGGCACGGGCAATTCCACCAAGAAAATCATCTAACGGGAGAATTGATCTAACGAGTCAAAGTCTTAACTAACCAAACTAATCCGACCAAACCCGAAAGTTACATGGTCAGATCAAGGAAGAGACTTATACTTGGTTCATAGAATCACCGCTTTTTCCCCTTTAGCGATGCACAGTCTCGCTGATTTCCTCCCACAGAAAAAGGGTCTTCTTAGGACTTAATCTAACTAACGTAACTTAATCGTAGCAGGAATCCCCCGAACTGGCCCATGGGTTAGCCAACCACCCAACCACTGTATTGGTGGGATTTCTTTATAAAAATTTGGTTACGTTTTGCCCGGCTACTGAGGAAAACAGTTCCCAGGCCCCCTAGCCGGCGCTTCAAGCAAAATTCAAGGTAGTCATACCACTTACACACCCAATATGAAATTGCCATTTTCACAGATTCGGCTATCTTTAAAACAATCTTTCAATGAAATCATAATATTACTGATCATAATCCTCCAAAATATTGAGTCCATTGTTTTACAAAATATATCATCTGGACTCTCCGTTGAAGACCAGCTGGTCAACCAACACGAGAACCAATATCAAAATTCAGTTCACAAAAGTAATTCTTTTCAGTTCATTCGTATCTTCCTCGACATACGCATGGGTGTCTTAGCAACCACGAGCCCATGCATCATCTAGTCAGAACCCTCTAGGATCCTACTTAGGTATCCTGGCACTTCACTCAAGAACCGCTTTGGCGGTCCTCGCCCATTGTACCGGAACCGGAAGCGCACCATTTTAACCATACCAAGGCTGGTCAAGACCTCGATAGGCTTTGCCACGAGCAACGTCCCTCGACAACTCTGGCCAGCTGTGTTGTAAGAAGTCTCTCCTTAGTTAATCACATACTAAATGCTTCCTCCAGCTTTTTGGCATAAACAGTCCTTTAAAAAAAACAGAGGTTCTATGCAAGTACAATTTCCAATGCGAGTTTGATTCCAAATAACCCTTTTCCCATAATCCAGATTCTCTTAATGAGAATCATTGATCTCTCATCAGGGTAATCTACCCATCATTGACTGAATTTCCAAACTAGATTCTTGGTGATTTCGGTTAAGGAAAAATTACGCTAATTCAACGATAGTCTAAACTTTGTGTCAAGATTTTGAATTGGTCTCCAGGTTTTTGCTTGATTCAGATGTGAGAGATGGGCAAGTAGTCTACTGGCCGTTATTCTCACAGTCGGGGTGTAACCAAAATTATTCGGGTTACTTCTAACTTTGATTCCTAAGGATTTTCTTCAGATAAAAATCTACTAAACTTCTAACTGTAAGGGAAATTCTAACTTTATGAATTTCATTCCTTCCTAACCACAATAGATTAAGAAATAGTTCTTACGAGAATATCAGGATTTTATAAAAAATCTCTTCTTTCACTAATCCAATTTTGGGTAAATATCAATTAGGTGATTTATCCACATAAAATATCTAAGAATATTCTTTCCACCAATTTAATTATCAACCCTAATTTTCTAGGTGGAATTATGGTAAAAATTTCTCTTTTGTCATCAAAATTAATTTAAATCTTTTTCTACTTAAAATACCATAAAAATTTCTACTTTAATATAAATATCTATTTTTTTAATATGCTTAAAATTCCTCTTTTTGTATTTAAATGATTGAATTGCAAATGTCTAGGGAATTCCTCTTTTATCATTTAAAAATTCTTATGCATAAAATAAATTTATCAAAAAATTCTCTTTTTCTAAATTAAATAAAAATATCCATTATTTTGAATATGCCAAAAATTCCTCTTTTGCATTTAAATGATTGAATTCCAAATGTCATGGGATTTTTTTTAACATTTAAAAAAGTTCTTATGCATAAAATAAATTTATCAAAAAATTCTCTTTTTCTTAATTAAATAATTATGCATAAACACAACAAAAAGTATTCTTTTTCTTAATTAAATAATTATGCATAAATACAACAAAAAGTATTCTTTCCTAAATATGGTCAAAATCATTCTTTTGCTTTGAATTTCTAAACCTACAATATGGTAGGAGTTCCTCTTTTAGTATTATGCATAAAAATAAGATATGTATTTTTTTCAAAAAAAATTACCATAGCTTCGCTATTATTACTGATAATTTTTAATTTTCCTAAAAGAAAAAACCTTGTTATGAAAATATGATAGAAAATCTACTTTTAAGCTTAAATCTAAACTATGAATTTAAATCATAATTTTAATCATAATCATAAACTTAATTATGATTATCCCACTAGATTAAGCTAATTCCATTATTCCTCTTTTTTCAATTTTATAGGATAATCTATTTCTCATTTAGAATCAATTAAAGTAGTTTTTAACTACTTTAAAATAATCTAAAAGAAATAATCATTATTTATATAAGTATTTTTTAACTACTTATAAATAATCTAAAAGAAATAACCATTATTTTGTTAACACAAAATCATGAAAATTACCATTTTCTTAATCTCTAGCTTATCAAGCCTAGAGTTTGGTTTTGAAATAAGAAATTATTAAAAATGAGAAGCATTCTTTTGCTAAAGAATTAGCCATAGAGAGAGATGACTATTCTTTTTGAGAGAGAGATATACATAAGAAAGCATTCTAAATAAGCACAATGATTATTTTTCTCTTAATTAAACATTAAGATTCTTAGTAAAAGCTTAATTTGAATTTAAAACAATCATTTAGAAAGCTTCTCAAGCTTGAGAGGGATTGAGAAGAGAAGTCATTTGAGAAACTAACAAAAAACCATAAAAATCCATTCTTACCTCAAGGATTAGCTTGTTTCTTTCTCTATAAGTGAAGCCCCCAACCAATCAATCGGTTAGCAAGAGCAGAAGAGAACTCCAAGAGTTGTTGAAGAGAGCGAGAAGCTCCAAGCTCCCCAAAAGTAGAGGAAAATTAAGGGATAATAGAAAATATGATTATTTTAATGTAATACTACCATGGTATAGCTTAAAGATAAGAATACAAAGGAATTAGGGTCTATTTATAGGTGAGGGAGGCCACTAACTAAGTCCAACGGAGTTCTAGAATTTTCCAGCTTCAGTTTGACTCAATTTGGACAAGATTTGGATGAGTTTGGCTCCCTTTTTGATCCAGTTTGATCCAAGAGAGAGGAGAAATAAAAATATCATAATTTTTTGAATTAAAAAACCCTTCCACACATGTGAAAAATGCACCTACCTCAAAGGTCTCCCTCTCCTTACCAAGGTGTCAAAAATTCATCATTTTTCTAAAATAACTCATTTTTATAGTAATATCTCTTAATTTTTAACTAATAAACCTTGTACTCAGTCTCAGCTCTTCATCTTATGTGAGCATTTACTAATTTTTGGGTATTTTCTTTTACTCTTTGGATTTATCTCATCCCAACACTTAGATTAATCCTATTGTCCCATAGGAACCTTAATTGGACCATAATCTAAAAATTTCTGAAAATCTAGACCCTTAGGCTAAGGTACCTTATATCATTTTTAATTGATTCCTAATGCACATTGGAGAATTTATTTTGAACTTATATTTTAGGAAAATATATTTTAGATATTAGGAGAATTTTTATATCCAAAAATATCTCAATATTGAATTACCTCTCTCTAGAATTTTTTTCTCTCTAGGAAAAAACAAGGAAAAATAATATTTTCTTGCATTCTGAAATAGGAAATGATTACAGGGGATTGAGGTAAAAGCTTATTCATTATTCAGGGTGAGGAGGAATCTTACATTACTACGACTGATGCTGCCGTCTACTAACGGACATCGCATTCGTCGGACGGATTGCGTTTCTATTAGCCACCATGGATGGATGCCGATGCACTCCACCTCCTTTGATATGATGATATAAGATTCAAAAGATAAGCTTAGCAGCTTCAAAAGCTCAACCAAAGTTTCTATACCTCTTCTTCATGGTTCCAAAGTATCAAAGAGGAGCATTGACACGGAAAAATGTTGACGGAAATCCTTGGTGGAAAAATGGAGATGGACGGAACTTTGTGTTTTTCTTCTTCTCTTTCTTCCTCTTCTTCTTATTCTTCTTGTCGGTGATGAGGATCCTCTTCTTTGATGAAGCTCTTTTGTTGCATTCCTTCTTGACTCCTTTTTGCTTCTACCACCGTCCTTCTTGATGAGGATGTGAATGGCTTATGATAGTGAGAGAGAGAGAGAGAAAAAGGGATTGAAGGGGAACTTAGCCTTTGTAAGGCTCTAATACCATGTCAAAATAATGGGGAGTATGCACAACGGAAGCAATAGTTGATGGCAAGATAGAGCAACATATATGAGAGAGAGTAAGAACACAAGATGGGAGTATGCACAACGGAAGCAATAGTTGATGGCAAGATAGAGCAACATATATGAGAGAGAGCAAGAACACAAGATGTATAGAAAGCTTCTATATTACCTACTATTTTAGCCACTCCAAAGTTGGCTTAACCTTCATCTTCAGTATTGTGTTATTTGAGTTGTGTTGTGTTGTGTTACAAAAAGTGAAGCCTCCTGCCCTTTATATAGGGTTCACCAAGGACTAGGGTTGGGCCAACCCTAAATCCCTTTTCCACCCACATGCCCACTTTATTTGGGTTGTGTTCACACCTACATGACCTCTTTCTCTCACCCTTTATCACTTGTACATCATATATTTCAACAGTTGGTGTAGGGGAAGAAGATGAACTGGGTGGCGGTGTGGGGGAGGTCAAGGGAAAGAGGGTCGTTGTGGTGCAGGTGGCAGACTACCCTGGCCATCATCACCTCCATCATTATCGTCTGGGGCTGGGCCAACTTCAGGGGCATCTACGGGGCCATGGGCATGAAAGAAGGACACTACGGCAGTAGCTTCATTGGCAGAGAAGTCTAGTGGAAAGGCGACATGTGTATCATCAAACTTGTAGATGCCAGTTTTGCTGCCATCACTTCCAGCTGCTTGAAACATCTATGGTAAAAAACAAGTAGGCCTTCTGTGGAACAAGGTGGGAGAGTGTCCGCTCGGAGAGAAAGATATGCACTGTTCATGACTCACAAGGGTAAAGGACATAAGCCATCTGGGATGGATAGATCAATGAGTTCGAATGGGTTTGAGGGGAAGCCGAAGCGTAAAAGCTGACACCAGCCTGCTAGGTTTTCTTGGAGAGGATGTTGGGGGAGCTCATAAAAGTCACGAGGGTGAGTTCGAATGGGTTTGAGGGGAAGCCGAAGCGTAAAAGCTGACACCAGCCTACTAGGTTTTCTTGGAGAGGATGTTGGGGGAGCTCATAAAAGTCACGAGGGTGGTGGAATGAAAGAAGGCCCTGGAATAAGAAATGGGGGATGAGGGTGATGCTTCAGATTGGGAGCTTGGTGAGGAGAGGTAGGTGAAGTTGTGGTGGGAGAGGGTCTCATCAAGATAAAGGTTATGCTATAAGAGGTTAAGGCAGACACTCTGGAAATGGAGGTTGATGAGCTGATAGGGTGTCTGTGGGGGGGAAGGGCTGAGCTGGGAAGCTCTATGGCTATGTCCTTCAGGGCATCCACCTTGTGGTCGAGAGAGCTAGAAGAAGGAGCAGAGGAGGTGGAAGGGGGTTGGGCTACCTGGTCCTCAACCTCTCCGAGGTGCTATTCCACAATGCAGATAATTGCTTCTGAAATCTCTCGATGCTTGAGGAAATATCTTTAGGTGTGGGCAAGGGTATCTTATGCTGTTTGGGCCCGATTTTGGGATCTTGGTGTAGGATTTTGTCGATGATGCGCCCTCTGAGCAGCTTTGTGGGCTTGAGTGAGCTGTTGCTAGAGCTCTATTATGTGAGCAAGGGCATGCCCCAACTGTTGAGTTTGCTTGTCAAACTTTGCTTGCAGTTGGGAAACTTGGGCCACCACCTACTGCTGCTGATGGTAAATGCAATCCGTCATTTGTGTTATGAGTTCCCTGGCTATATGGGAGAAAATGAGCGTGAAGTTTGGCACATCTCCATGGGCCGCATGAACACTTTCAGCATATGCTTGACTAGAACAGAAACTTCCTGAGAATGGAGAGTGTTCACTGTGTTCTCTGCACTGGGGGAAGAAGGGCCTGCCTCTATATTTGAGGGCATGTCTGCAGTGGTCTGGTGGTGGGGTTTCAAATAAGTTCTTGCTGTTGAAAAACTCTTGCTTTCGGCGCTCTTCCTCCTCTTCAGCGGCCTTCCTGGTTACTTCTAAAGAGCGGCCGACTCTTCTTGTGTTAGGCCTCGGCTAGGTGGCTAAGGGACATGTTCAGTGATGATGGCAAGCTCTTGGTGTTGCCTCTTTGCTAGTGGGAAGTTAGGAGAAGTTGATGGAGGGGGCAGAGAGGTGACTATTCCATCCGGGCTGCTAAGCTGGATCGTGCAGGATAACTCCCCCCACCCGATCACGTAATAAAGGACTCGGGTCAGCAATGTAGCAATGGCCAACTTCCCTTGGGGGTTAGATCAAACTGCATGCAATTCCCTAAAGAGATAATCTGCCCAATTGACCATCTGAACTTGGTGCACCTAAGCTAAGGTGGTCAAGTTGCATCTGTTGAAGCGGTCAGACCACTTGGTGGGTGGTGAGGAGAAATTGCAATGCTCTGGCCGGCATGATAAGATCTTCTTGACTGACGTTGGCCCATTTGACGCCATCCTTGTTGGGGATACCCTTGAATAAACCTCTGGTGAGCTTAGGTGCATTGGTAAGTCGACATAGAGCTGGTCCAAGTGAAGGAGTGCCAAAGCATCTCTAATCAAATCCACACTGAGCTGCACCTAGTGTCTCTTGCCCTCGTTATCCAAGACCTCACCAGTATGTTGATTGGCATCGTAGATTTCTATGAAGTATAAGGCATTGTAGAGGTCAGGCCTCCATGGCTCTAAAGTTGGCAGTCTGCCCATGCCAAGCTGCTCTAGCTTCTACACCATAGCGGGGTCTGAGGCTATGGCCCTGTAACATGACCTGGTGTGAAATAAAGGAGCTTGTGCTCCCCTTTGTGGTTGTTCTTCATGAGGGAATGGACTGTATGGCCATTAACCTACCTCATCAGAGCCTCACCCAGATGAGAAAGATGGGTCTAGTGCTTTGCGTACTCCTCAAAGAAGCGACCACTTGCACGGGGGGTCACTTTCTTTAGATAGAGGTGTGACGGAGAACCTCTGCGAAAGAGTTAGAAGAGTTGAACATGGTGTTGGCTAGTGGGTGAGTGTGAAATATCAAGAGAAAAATTGGCAATAGTTTGGCTAGGGAAAGAGCTGAAGGTAACGAAATGATGGGGTGGGCCCTTATTTATAGGTTTGGTAGAAGGGTATGACCATGGCAAATCCAAGGAACAGCGTGGCACTTGCAAAAGGAACGACCGTAGTAGCAGTTGAACAATGGAAGCAAACAGGCTTAGCAAGGCTAGCAAATGACCATGAGCTTTAGAAAACAAAAGGGTACTCAAGCAATCCAAAAGGAACAGCCATGGGAAGGTGAGTGAACGGTCGCAGCTTCAGCAAATCAAGAAAGAATGGGCGTGGGCTTCCACATTGAAGAAGGGAACGGGCATTCACTCATGAAATTGAAAAGGAATGGCCGGGGGGCTTTGAATCAAGTTTGGAACAGCCAACGCGTGTGGTAAGTCTTGGGTAGGTTGGAATGGCCATGGCACTTCAGAACCAACAAAGGAATGGTCGTGGCAAATGTGGAACAGCCGTGGCAAATGTAGAACACCTGTGGCATTTAACTTATAGTTTTTTAATTTAATTATTTTATTTTTTGGTGTGGGCACTCTAAAACAGGTTTTGTACCCAAAGGCTATGATTCTAGCACCCTATTATACGAGTTTTCTACCGACCGCGTGGTTGGTGAATGTGTTGCTGACGTGGTGGATGCGGAGCTTTGGTTGCTTGTGGATGAAGGGGATGGTTAGATCTTTTGGGGATCCACAATTTAGATTCGCCCTCATAATAACCTTATGTTGTGAGAGAAGCTTTTTAGGCGAGATGGTAAGCCCTGTGGAGTTTTGGATCTAATTTCATAGTTTCCAGTTTATTTAAATACATTTCTCGCGAATCCATGAAGATCTCCCCCAACATACGCATGGGTGCCCTCGCAACTACGAGCCCGAGCATCACCTGGTCAGAATTCTCTAGGATCCTCTTTAGGTGTCCTAGCACTTCACTCAGGGACCGCTTCGTCGGCCCTCGTCCATCGTACCGGAAGTGCACCATTTTTAACCGTACCGAGGCTGGTCCTCCATACCTTGGTAGGCTTTGTCGCCGCTAGGCGAGAGACGTCCTTCGATGACTCCCCGTAGCTGTTGCAACATAAACTCTCCTTAGATTAAACAATAAACCAAATGCTTCCACCAACATTCTGCCATAAGACAGTCCTTTACAAAAACATAGTTTCTATGCAAGTAGGATTTTCCCATTGAGTTTGATTTCCTCACGAAAAGCCATTTCACAAGAAAACATCTATAGTATTGGTTTCACAAGACCCTTTTTTCAAAACCCAGACTTCCTCAATGAAAATCATGAACCTCGTATCTCAGGTGATCCATCCATTAATTACAATCAAACGAATTTATTACTTATTTCTAGACGATTTGGAGTCTTAGGAAAAATTCTCTAAATCAAATGGTTATCCCTTCTTCGTACTGAAGAAATGGGAATGGTCACAAGTCTTGGCTTAATTTATGATTCAAGAGATGGGCAGGTATCTTACTAACCCACCTTTCTCAAGTAGTCAGGGTCTAGCACCGAATTACTTGAATTTATTCCTAGATTTATTTCCTAAAGATATTTCTCCATTTATCTCATGAAATAACTGTGATTTCTAATCGTAAGGATAAACATCCAATAATATGAAAATTCATTCTACTTTGGATATAAAAGAACTATAAATAATTTTACTCGTGAATAATGGAATTCAACAAGGATATTTCTTTTTCTAAATTATCCTTTAATAAATATGCATACATCATTTTATTAAAATATTCACATAGAAATATTCTTAAATATTCTCTTCTCCATTTGAACCTAGTCAAAAATATGATGAAACATTCTCTTTTGATACCAAAATTAATTATACATATTCCTATTTAAAGATACGATGAAAATTCTTCTTTGATAAACAAAAAAATTCATGTATATACATACCATGAATATATATATTTGAAATATAACAAAAATTTCTCTTTTTAACATCTAGATATTTATGCATACACATACTATGAATTGTATTTTCAAGAATGTAACAAAAATCCTTCTTTTAGCATTTAAAATGGTTATGCATACAATATCATGAAAATTCCTCTTTTAGCATTATTACATTTATGCATAAACATAATTACATAAAAATATGGTGGGACTCCCTCTTTTAATATAAAATTTTCTTTATGCATAAATATAAGCATTATTGCATCTAAGCATCTTGTTTATTTTAAAAAAATATCCGATTATAACTTCCATATGAAAATAGATATATAAATGTTATCATAAGCTCTCTTTTATCATAAAATGAATAAATATGAAATTTATTATCATAAAAGTAAGCTTAAATTAATTAACCTCATTCTAAGTAGGTTAATAATCATAGAAAAAATTAATCTTCATCTCTAGCTTGTTAGGCTTAGAGTTTTGGGCAAGAAAATGAGATTGAAATTAAGATTTATCCTTCCAAGAAGGATTTAACCATAAAAAGTGAGTATTCCTTCATAAAGAGTGAATAAAAATCATAAACAATACACTTAAGCATAGGAGATTAACATTACTTCATCATAAATCAAGAAGGGCATGGTTTTAAGAAGAAACCATGAAATAAAATGCTTCCCAAGGATGTAGAGAGGTTGGGAAGAAGATTACCATCCAAAGAAGAGAGTAAACATCATTGTTTAGGCTTGCCCTTGGTTTTGGCTTTATTCTTTAAGGAGATGTGTAGCCCTCAAGGAAGAGGCTTGGCCACCAAAAGAAGAGGGTAATCTCCAAGAGAAGAAGAGGTTTAGTAAAGCACCAAAGCTTCACAATGGAGAGGCAAGGTAGAGGGATAATGGAATTCAACTAAAATGAAAATTACACTAACATGTAAATACACTAAGATGAAAATACAAAGGAATGGGGTTCTATTTATAGGATAGGAGAGGTGTTATAATTTCGTGGTGCTCATACTAGATCAACTATGTGGAGGAGAGAGACTCACAAAATACAAGAAAATATCTTGCTTATTAAGTTGCTCAAATACAACTAGGCTTCTTGCTCCATACAAAAATGCCTTCTAGCTCCACCTTTAAATAGGTGAGCTAGTGGACCATAAGTCCATTCACACACACACCCTTCTCCTCCCCTTTTACTAAACCTTAGTCTCTTAATACCCCCCCTCAATACCAACTATGAAAGAAAATTAGAATAGGTGGTATTGGACATAGGTTGCCTTTATAACATTAGGCATACAAGGTTAGGAATATAGGTGTGGTTACATTGAGATTTAAAGCAATTTCTCAGTGGAGTTAGAGGCTGATACGAAGCTAGCCTCTGACTCTTTGTTAGGACATCTAGAAGTGATATGTCTTGTTTGTTTACACTTGTTACATTTCATTTTATTGGGATATTTTATCCAACAATTATTTGCCAAATGACCCACCTTTTTGCAATGGGCACATCTTACTTTGATCACTTGATGTGACAAAGCTTGTTCAATATTCGATGAAGTTGTTGCATTTAAAGATTCAAATCCTCCCTTTGGCCTCTTTTCTTCATCAAGACAAGATTGAATGACTCCTTCAAGGGTGGGATTAGGTATGTTCTTCAGGGTGGTGACTAAGGTGGGGTACACCTTCTTAACTGCTTTTAGCAAAACAGCCACTGCATCATCTTCATCCATTCTCGCATTCACTAATGCAAGTTGAGCCATAAGGCCCTTCACGTTGAGCCATAAGGCCCTTCACGTTGAGCCATAAGGCCCTTCAAGTGAGAGATGAAGACTCCAATGCCGTCTCCCTCTTTGAGTTCCAAGCTAAAAAATTTAATTTTAAGTGAGATCTTGGAATTCTTACCACACGAGCTCCATAGAGCTTATCAAGCTCATCCCATTTCTCCTTTGCAGTCGGAAGTTGGTCCACATGGTGAATGAGAGCCTCATCAAGATGAAGCATGATGATGGCTTGTGCCCTCTCATCATCTTCAATATCTTCAGCCTTAGTTCGATCAATAACCGTAGTGCCAGAAATGAATGGCCAAAAACATTTGGACATCATCTTGTACTTGACAAGGACTTGCCAAGTGTGGAAGCCCTCTCCTGAGAACTTCTTAATTTGGGTGTTGTCCTTTGACATTGGGTATTGAAGGAGATTACTAGAGAGTAATGGGCTGATTTATAAAGAAGAAAAAACTAGAAATTTTTGATATTTTGGCTTAAGTAGAAAGAGAAAGGCTTATAAGAGTGCAACAACCCTTAATCAAGCCGAGGATGTTGCATAAAAAAGGAGATTAAGATGGTAAATTTTATGGTTTAGCACTTAGGGTTTGTGCCCAACCACTAATTCTGATGGAGATTAGCTTCATTAATGTCAAAGAACACTTTGTTTGGTGACTAAGATCACCATTAGTATTTAAAAACATGATTAGTATCTTAAGAGCACATTTCTAACGTCTAATTGCATTGGTGATTAGATTCACCATTAGTGTTTAAGAACACTCTTAGCATTTAGAAACACTTTGGAATGACTCCCCTCTGTTGGATTAGTAGCCTTATTAGTGCTAATCAACACTATTAGTGCTTATAAGCACACTTTGAAAGAGCTTTGTGCACTTGAAGATGTTGATGATGGAGCTTGATGAGAATGAGGCTCATGAATACCTCATGGTGTATGCCCACCACTTCAAACTCAAGAATGGGATCTGCAAAACAAGCCCTCACAAGAGCACTTAAGTGATTAGAGCAAAGAGGAGAGGATTAGGGCCGAAAAAAAGCTTGATTTTGAAGCTTTAATGGAAGCTTCAATGGCTTGATAGGAGTGCAGCCTGGTTTTTCCACTGTAGCAGTTGATTCAGCCCACCATTAGGGCTAAGATTTAAGCTGTAGAATCTTGGGACCTTGGGCTTCAAAAGCCCTAAAATCTCTAGGGCTGCCAATGCCTACACATGGTGAATTTGTGTACGGCATCAGCTGTGCAGGAAAACGTGCGCCGGTTTGCTCAGGCAACAATGCCGCGTCAACAAAGGAAGGTTTCCGTCGATTGAGTGTACGAATCTGAGTGCCCAAAAATCTCCTTCATCTTCCCAGTAGTCTCCTTCATCTTCCCAGTTGAAAGCTCCACAAGTTGTTGCCTCCACGTGTTGCTAGAGCTTCTCCACTTGCAGGAGGTTTAGCTCCACAAAGAAAAAAGGGATAAAATTGACCTATTCTACACCACAAAAGTGACCTAATCTTGCCAAGCTCTAGATACCATGTTATAATTTCATGCTGCTCATGCTAGATCAACTATGTGGAGGAGAGAGACTCACAAAATACAAGAAAATATCTTGCTTATTAAGTTGCTCAAATACAACTAGGCTTCTTGCTCCATACAAAAATGCCTTCTAGCTCCACCTTTAAATAAAGTGAGCTAGTGGAACATAAGTCCATTCACACACACACCCTTCTCCTCCCCTTTTACTAAACCTTAGTCTCTTAATAAGAGGGAGACCACCAACCAAGTCCAACTGGGATCTAGAGGCTTCCAACTTCAGTTTGATCCAATTTGGACAAGTTTTAGACTAGTTAGGCCCACTTTTTTGATCTAGTTTTGAAGAGGAGAGAGGAGAGATGAAATATCTCATTTTTTTGAATTAAAAATGGAGAAATGATGAGGATTCTAGAGGTGCCTGCTTCATGAGCTCCACTCACCCTCCTGAGGTGTCAAAATTTTCACTTTTATACTATTAAGTACTAGTACTACTCAACTCTTCATCTTATATGAGAATTTACTCATTTTTGGTGGATTTTATTTTATTCTTGAATTCATACAAAGTGTTGCATTATCTGTCTATATGTATTTCGAATGCCATACTCATACACATACATGATGCTGAGAATCCCAAGGATGCATGGGATACATTGGTAAAGTTGTTTGATACAGACACGAGTGCTCGCAAGTCTCAATTGTGACAACAGATTCATAATGTGAAACGGAATAGAAGGAGCATCCATGATTATGTACAAGAAATAAAGAAGTATGTAGATGCATTGGCAACAATCAATGCCCCCATGCTTGATGATGATTTGGTAGACATTACCTTGCGTGGTCTTGGCAAGGAGTATAAATCTTTTGATACATCTATCTCGGTTCGGAGTACAGGTTTACCAGACTTTGATGAGTTAGTTTCACTCTTGCTTGTTGAGGAAATCAAACTCAGTGATTCGTTTCATGATGCATCTACTAGCCATGATTATAATGACAGAAATTAGGCTTTCTATTCACATAGAGGATCTAGAGGCAAGGGGAGATTCACATCACGTGGCCGTGGATGGCAGGACACGTCAATAGAATTTTCAGCCTACATATGGTGCTAGAGGTGGTCGTGGATATACACCTCAGAGAGGCAGAGGTAATCCTCATGGTAGAGGATGTTGGCAAGGCCAACAAACATCTATGCAAGATGTGGAATGCCATTACTGTGGAAAATTTGGTCATATGGCACGTGATTGTTTCCGCAAACAAAATGATTTGAGAGGGGGTTGAGGACAACATCATGGACATTATGCACAACATGGTGAAAATTATGCATCAAGCAGTAATGATGGCAGCGCAAATCACTTGTTTGCCATGAAACATGTTATGGGATCTATGATGACAAATGCTAAAAATGATGACACTTGGTATATGGACTCTGGAGCATCAAACCATATGACTTGTCATGGTGAATGGTTTGAGCATATGAAGCCTATGGATGTGAAAGGCTATGTGGAAACAGGAGATGATACCCAACATGCCATTACACATGTTGGAAGTGTACCATTGGTTATGCACAATGGTGAAACAAAATCTATGTCAGATGTATTGTATGTGCCTTCTATTACAAAAAGTTTGGCCTGAGTTGGTCAAATGGTGGAACAGGGATTACAGGTTCGTTTCAACGAGCATGGTTGCTTCGTTGAGGATTTCAAAAATGGATATAGAGTCATTGCCAAAGGCAAGAAAGAAGGCAGGTTGTTTAAGCTGGATGCTGGAATTCCTGAGTTGAAATCAGCCATGTTCTCTAAAAGCCAAAATGTGGTACGACATTGACACGTGGCATAAAAGGATTGGGCATGTGAATATACAAAGGTTAAAGAACATGCAGACAAGAGGCATTGTTAGTGGGTTGCCTAGATTCAAGTATGATGGGAATATGCATGTTTGTGAAGCTTGACAGTTTGGAAAGCAGGCAAGGTTGCGTTTTCCTAGAGAAGGCAACATGAGTAGCAGGCCACTGCATAGCGATGTATGGGGTCCTGCACCAAACCCATCTATTAAAGGCAGTTTATATTATGTGACGTTCATTGATGATTTCAACAGAATGACATGGATTTACTTTCTCAGAGAGAAAAGTGAAGTGTTGGGAAAGTTTATGGATTTCAAAGCTTTTGCAGAGAAGCAATATGGCTCTTGGATAAAATGTTTGAGGACAGATGAAGGTGGTGAATACACCTCACATGCTTTTGAGCATTTCTTGAGAAAGTATGGCATAAGAAGGCAGTTGACTTGCAGGTATACACCTCAGCGAAATGGTGTTGCTGAGAGGAAGAATAGAGTCATTTGTGAAGTGGCCAGGGCAATGCTCAATGAAAAGAGCATGCCAGATTATTATTGGGCAGAAGCATGTGCCACTGCAGTGTATATACTTAATAAGACACCCACAGTAGCCATACATGGAAGTATGCCAGAGATACGGCTTACAGGTTTTAGGCCAGACATTGGACACCTCAAAGTATTTGGATGCATAGCTTATGTACATGTACCTGACGAAAGGAGGAAGTTGGATCCTAAGGCAGAAAAGTGTGTGTTTGTTGGATATGCATAGGATCATAAGGCATACAAATGTTACAATCCACAAACTAGGCAAGTGGTAATCTCACGAGATGTGGTGTTTGATGAACTTGCTAGTTGGTACAAAAAGCAAAGGATGAGGGTCTCATTGATTCTCTTGAAGCTAATGTGCATGTGAACTTGCCACAAGCAAGTTCTACTTCTACTTCTATGTCTAGGCGAGCAGAGGCTGAGTAGCACTGTACGTCCATGGTCAGGACATTTGAGGCATGAGAGTGTGAGCACTGGGAGTAGTGCTATGGATAAAGGAAAGAAGAAGGTTGAAGGAATTGGAATTACAGGTTATGAGTCGTCAAGTTCAGAGAGTTTGGATGAGGAGCTTGGCATACCCATTTTACGCACACCTGGTGCTAGGTAGGATAGATATGTGCCACCACATGCTAGAGTGACAGGTGTTCAGAGTGATCCGCATGCATTGCGGAGATCCCAGAGGGTCAGATATCCAGTTGACAAGTTGACATATCGTGATTTTGCTATGCATTATGCATATATGACTTCTTTGGTGAAGCATGTGGAACCTACATGCTATACAGAAGCTATTGGAAAGCATGTATGGGAGAAGGCAATGGATGTTGAGATGGACGCATTGGTTCATAATGATACATGGGATTTGGTTGCATTACCACAAGACAAAAATGTTATTGGTTGTAAATGGGTTTACAAAGTGAAATGCAGGTCTGATGGTTCTATTGAATGCCATAAAGCGCTAAGGGTTATGCACAAACCCAAGGCTTGGACTATGATGAAACATTTAGTCCAGTGGCAAAGATGGGAATAGTGAGAGCAGTCATTGCTATGGCTGCAGCAAATGGTTGGGAAATGCATCAAATGGATGTGAAAAATGAATTTCTAAATGGTGATCTACAAGAAGAAGTGTATATGGCACAGCCAGAAGGTTATGTACACCCAAAGTATCCCACTCATGTATGTAGATTGAAGAAAGCTTTATATGGGTTGAAGCAAGCACCTCGTGCTTGGAGTGATAAGATGATCAGATATCTTATCTCTCTTGGATTTCAGGTTTCTACAGCAGATTCTTCACTCTATGTGAAGAAAACAAATCATGGGATTGTTTTACTTGTCATCTATGTGGATGACTTGATTATCACAAGTGATCATGGTACAGATATGATGCATGTCAAGAAAGCATTGAGTGGGCAGTTTGACATGAAAGACTTGGGTGAGTTGAGATACTTTCTTGGAATTGAAGTGATCAAAGACCATGCAGGTACATGGTTAGTGCAACGCCAATATGCATTGGATATGTTGGCAAAATATGGCATGACAGGGTGTAAGCCAATGAGTACACCTTTGGAGCAGAATGTAAAGCTACGAGCTGATTTTGGTGAAGAGTTGGATGATCCATCTATGTACAGAAAGATGGTTGGTAGTCTCATTTACATGACTATCACACGCCCGGATTTGAGTTATGCTGTGGGGATAGTAAGCCAATTTATGCAGGGCCCCAAAAAAACATCATTTGGATACAGTGAGACGCATTATGCGATATGTAAAGACCACTGCACATTATGGTCTTCTTTATGAGAGTGGTAAAGGCTTGGATATACATGGCTACATAGATGCTGATTGGGCAGGTAGCTCATATGACAGGAGGTCTACTAATGGTTATGCCTTTACACTTGGAAGTGTTGTGGTGAGTTGGAGTAGCAAGAAGCAACCTACTGTTGCTTTATCCAGTACAGAGGCTGAATACAGGGGTGCAGCCATTGCTACATGTGAAGCAATATGGTTAAAGAATCTCTTGGCTGATTTGGGTGAGCCTATTGATGGCAAGGTTGTCATTCATTGTGACAACATGAGCAGTATACAGTTGGACAAGAATCCAGTGTTTCATGCGTGGACCAAACACATAGAGGTCCATTATCACTTTGTCAGAGAGAAGGTGCTGGATGGTACAGTGGATCTACAGTATGTGGATCTACAGTATGTGAAGACTGAAGAGTAGGTGGCTATCTTTACAAAGCCACTTAGTAGGGAGAAGTTTTAGTACTTCCATACTATGTTGGGAGTACGTGGGATGAGCTTAAGGGGGAGTGTTGAGAGCTTTGATAGCCCAAGCTCATCTACATCTTCATCTATAGCAGTACATCATGAGCTTGAGAGGGGCTGTTGAGATTCAAGCTCGATGTCAGTGTGTGCCAGCTATGCTATGTGCTGGCATGTTAGGTAGCAGCATGTGTGAGACATAAATGACCGCATCCAGCTAGTCATAGTGTGTGGACATTAGCTAGGGTTAGATGTGTGTGGACACAACTCATAGTGTGTCTTGTATATTATGGATTATAGCTTTATGCATTGTGTGAGAAGGGAGATGGCTTCCCTCTATGGTTAGGGTTTGCAATATACATTAGGGTTTGCTCCTCTGTGTGTGTCTCCTCTCCTCTCCCTCTATGGTTAGGGTTTGCAATATACATTAGGGTTTGCTCCTGTGTGTGTGTCTCCTCTCCCTCTACCTGTTTTTCAACTGCTCAGAGCTTGTGGGTAATTGAACTTACCGCCTCAATTAGACCTGTTTTTGTAATAAGGTAAGAAGTGTTTTGATCTCCGAGGAGATTTGCCTTGGTTATCCTTCTGCAAGAAGAACATTCATGATTTTTTGCTCAAATTTAATGGTTTCAATCCTTGCCCTCCTCCATTCAATGTTGTAGTCATGTTTGGTAATTTATCCTTATCCAAGGATGATTTCTTCTAGCATAGTTCCTACAATCATGACAAAGAAATCACCTTCCACGGGATAAGAGCTAATATGGAAATCAAGTTGTGCAACACCTTCACATTCATTGTATAGACCTAAAATAATTTGCACTAATACGTTTGTAGGCTTAAAGGACTGGCTTGGCTAATGAGATCCAAATCTGAAAAGCGCCCTCAAATTCATTAAAATTTTAATATTTGACTAGCTAGGATTTCTAGCTTGGTAATATTAAAATACCTCACAGCTTGAAATGAAAATTTCTAAAGGGAAAGGATTGTACCCATAAAGTTATAATATTGATAGTTGACTACAACTTCTAGCTTTCTATAACAATTTCAAATCAGATATAACTTTTTGCCCTATAAAAAGGTTGAGAGGTGCTTGATATCTCCACAAAAACTAGCAAGAATGGGCAAAAACAAGAGTAGCTATCCTTTTTTCTATGAGCAAGTGTTTCTCTCTTAGTCTCTCTATTTCCCTGTCTCTCTCTTAGTCTCTCTATTAAACATAATAGAGCTATTTTTTTTCTATTAGCAACTATTTCTCCCTCTCTATGTCTCTTTGTTAACCAGACTATTAAAGCAAACATTTTGTATGTAAAGACTCTTAATTGAAGATAAAACTAAATATTACGAACTCTTTGTTAAACAGACATGCAAATAGTTGAATGAAGAAACTTGAAATATTACTAATCTCTGTCAAATTGTTAAACAAACATGCAAAGACTGTTGTTAACAAAATTTCTCAATGAGTGACATTGGTAAGCAAACTATAATGATTTACTAATTTCGCCTTCATGAAATACAAAAGCTGAAGCTTATCGAGATTCTCAAAACATTTTAAGAGGTGGCTCTCTAAAGTACAAAAAATATGAGATTCTCAAAACATTCTAAGAGGTCTAACTGCTGTGGGTGGCTCTCTAACATACAAAAATATGAGATTCTCAAAACATTATAACAGATGCCTATAATTGCTGTGGGTGGCTCCCTTGAGATTTTGTGAGCATCTTTCAAGATATATAATTGGGATGGGAATCTTAGCTTGAAGGATATGCATATTGTTGTTCACATCTTGCCCAAGAACCATTAAGAAAACAAAGTAGATGTGTTTGCAGGCAAGATATGGCCTTCTTTTTACCAAACTGTCATTGAAATCTGCACATGAACATAGTGGATGGTTTTGAATGGTTACTTCAACCGGCAGGACTTCTTCATTACATATTTCCTTCACATTGAATACTTCCTTGTTTCCTTCCTTCTGCACATGTCCCCCCACAATTTCTGCATTCATATCTAGTGTAGCAGTAATTTGAGCATACACAGCTTTCGATATACCATTTTGATAGGGGTATTTTTTGCTTATCTTCCTCAACACTTTTTTGCTTATCTTCCTTTTTCAATTGTGTACCTCTTACTATTGGCCAAACATCTGGAACACTTGCAGGTGGATGTAAGATTGTCTTTGTAATCTTCCAAGTATGTCGTACATCAATATTGCAAAAATAGCAATACTTTTCCTTCCTCCAAGAAGATAACTAACAATCACTCCAGAAACATGGTGCCACTTCTCCCCATCGTAGCTTTGTGCTGCATTTTTTTCCTCCTGCCCAATGGTTACATTCTACCCTGTTGACAATTGGTATCCTAGCATAATGCCCACTTCATCTCATGAATACCTATCTCTAATGATTGAAGTGCTGCATCACCTTCTTCTGGTATTACTCATCCTTGCCCTTTCTCATGCTTGTCCACAGTCACATACACAAACTCTAGCCGGTGGCTAGAGCTTCCTACATTCCCCTCTTGGACTTCAACATTCCCCTCTTAGACTTAGTGAAGTGCACGTTTAGCTCAAATAGTATTTTTCTCACCCTTGAAATTTATCATGTTAGTAAACATTGGGGTGCCCATCACTGCATCATCAATTGCCCTTGAAGTAGTAGCTAGAGAAGGGCAGAGCAAGCTTTACAGTTGGGTAGCCAAGTTTGTTTCGTGCATCCGTAAGAGCTGGATCGAGGCGAGGACTGAATCTATCCCCTCCGTGGCCCCCCACGTCCGTCCGGGTGTATTGGGGCCGATTGGGAATCTGATGCTATGGCCTCCTATCGGGGAATGAATCTATCGGTGTGTCCACGGTTGGATGATGGGAATGGGCCCCTAGGGCCTGTTTCATGGGCGAAAAAGCAACGTGCCATTTGGTGGAGAGTTTGCCTTTCTTACTCGCCCATAGAAGTAGCTTTGGGGTGAACCAGCCACTTTGCTGGGTTTCCCCACTTCCAAGAACAAAGTACCTCGTCGGGCAATCTCGAAAAGTTCTCTGTATACCACAAGCAATTGGCGCCATCGGGGTCACAGTGTACTAGCATTTTTTGCAATAGCAAGATTAATGATTCTAAGTAGGCATAGTGAAAGCAAATTGTAAACCATGGGAAGTTCTTTTAAAAAGACCCAAGACGGGTGCCTTGAGCAGGTTGATAAGAAGGTTGAACGGCCCGAACCCACATGTATGGCATTATATGAAGAGAACTTGTATCCCCTGCTCCTCTGCTCCACATGGTCAATGTAGAGCCTCCAGAATCAAGTGTGCTCAGCGCACTTGATTCTACAGGCTTTACATTGGCATTTGAAGCCAATGTAGCGGTTCCACAAAGCTATCCCCTGCTCCTCTACTGACATATTTTAAAGCTCCACATGGTCAATGTAGAGCTTCCAAAATCAAGTGCGCTCAGCGCACTTGATTCTGGAGGCTTTACATTGGCATTTGAAGCCAATGTAGTGGCTCCACAAAACCATCCCCTACTCCTCGGCTAACACATTTTAAAGCTCCACATTGCCATTGTAGAGCCTTCAAAATCAAGTGTGCTCAGCGCACTTGATTTTGCAAGCTTTACATTGGCATTTTAAGCCAATGTAGAGGCTTTTCATGGCCATTATTAGCACCAAAACCCATTGTAGAGCTTTATTGTGACTACAAGGCCAATGTAGAGCCTCTAGAAAATCAAGTGCGCCCAGCACACTTGATTCTGGAGGTTTTCCATTGTCCATATTGTTGGAATTAGGGTTGCAGGAAAGCACACAAAGCTTGGAGAAGAAGAAGCAAGAATGCACACAACACAAAGTTTATTATGAGTGCCAAAAATGAAAGATAACAAGCCCTAGAAGATAATGGGCGTATATACAATGCACGGGGGAAAAAACCTCCTAGTGAGGGAAAAAGTGCCCCGGCGGTCCTAAGTGTATTCACACACATCACTACTATAATATGGTAACAAATCCCCCCTGGAGTGATGCGGTGAACAAGAGCTAGCACTCATGTATAGGGAAGTGTCTAGCTATGTGGACGAATCCACAAAAGGGAGTAAGCCCAAAGCTTTGCGAAAAGCTTCGAACTTCTCACGAGGCAGAGCCTTTGTGAAAAGGTCTGCAAGGTTATCCTGTGTTGGCACATAAGCCAAACTGATCTCTCCTGCAGAGAGTCTCTCCCTGACATAATGGTAGTGCACCTCAATGTGCTTCGTACGAGCATGGAACACTGGGTTCCGCGCAACTGCCAATGCGCTCTGACTGTCAGTGAAGATGGTGGTGGCAGATGGCTGCCCAACACCCAAATCAGCCATAAGGCGTCTGAGCCACACACACTCAACCGTAGCTGTGAAAGCTGCCCTGTACTCAGCTTCACAACTAGAAGTGGCCACAGTAGGCTGCTTCTTGCTCAACCATGATATGCATGAGCTTCCAAGCATGAAGCAAAAACCACTCGTGGACACGCGTGTGTCATAACAACCAGCCCAGTCAGAATCTGAAAAAGCATGTAAATCTGGCGGCAATGATCCCCCCTTGGGATAAAACAACCCAAGATGCCGAGTACCACTCAAATAGCGAAAGATACGCTTCACTGCCTGCCAATGCTTAATGCCTGGGCTATGCATAAATCTGCTCACCTGTGAGACTGCAAACTGAATGTCTGGCCTCGTAATGCATACATAAATGAGGCAACCAACAGCTGTCTGATAGAGTGTGACATCAAAGTGATCTCCAGCATCATGAAGACTCAACTTCAAACCTGTCTCCATTGGAGTAGCAATAGGCTTGCAGTCTTTAAGGCCAAATCTCCGCAACAATGTTTCAATATACTTTGTCTGACACAAAGCAATACCTCCATCACACTGCTTAAATTGTATCCCCAAATAATGATGCAAATGCCCCAAATCTGACATCTCAAAAGAGGCATTCAAATCAGCCTTAAAATCAGCAATATGACTCTCATTTGGTCCTGTGAGCAGCATGTCATCGACATAGAGAGCAATGATTAGATGTACACCATCCACACGTTTAACATACAAAGTGCTTTCTGTTGGACTATTCTGAAACCCATGTGCAGTCAAATATGCATGTATTTTTTCATACCAAGCTCGTGGAGCTTGCTTTAAACCATATAAAGCCTTTTTTAACCTGCACACTTTGTTTTCCTGCCCTCTTTGAACAAAACCACGAGGCTGCGATACATACACCTCCTCATGCAAATCTCCATTTAAGAACGCAGTCTTTATGTCCAGCTGATGTACATTCCAACCATTATGAGCTGCTAATGCACAGATGCTACGAACAGTGGTCATACGACATGTGGGAGCAAAAGTCTCATCAAAATCAATGCCCTTCTCTTGAGCATAACCTTTTGCAACAAGCCTAGCCTTATGGCGATCCACTGTGCCATCAGGCTTACGCTTCAATTTGTATACCCACTTAGTGCCAATGGCCTTCTTGCCAGGGGGCAAGTCACATAAAGACCATGTACCATTCTTCATAATAGCATCGTATTCTGCTTGCATAGCAGCCATCCAATTTTCTGAACTTTGTGCCTCATCAAATGAAACAGGCTCACTTTCATCGCACATACTAGAAACAGCCAATGCATAACAATCTGACGCATAAGAGGCACCATGAGAGCCAGAACGAGTGCGACTAGACAAAGGGGCATCCAACTTGCTGTCACGCAAAGTCTGCACCAGCCATCTAGGCATGTTCCTAGAGCCCTCAATCTCTTGTCTCTCATCCTCAAGTGCATCATGCACATCTGCATCAGATATAGGCTGATCTGTGCCATCATTTAAAACCTGCATAGGCTGAAAAACTGCCTCATGAGGTATTGCACTTGACTGTGCACCACTGAAAAGAGGCAACAATGTATCATAGACATCACGTGAGCTGATATCTGTCTCCTTAGTACATGAAACCAAGGGCTGAACTGCATCTTCCACAAATACAACATCACGGCTAACCAAAATGCGCTTTGTCTGTGGATGATACAAACGATAGCCTTTGCTCTCAGCACTATATCCAACAAAAATACATTTGACAGCTTTGTCATCCAATTTTCTGCGATGTTGCACAGGCACTAATGCATATGCCAGGCAACCAAAAACACGTAAATGGCCAACAGATGGCTTGCGGCTATGCCAAGCCTCATATGGAGTGACAACCTGTAATGCTTTGGTGGGACACCTGTTTAGTACATAAGTGGCACACATGACAGCCTCAAGCCAAAAACCATGTGGTAGACTTTGACTCTTAACCATACATCTTGCCATTTCCATGAGAGACCTGTTTTTTCTCTCAGCCACACCATTTTGCTGTGGTGTATACGGCACTGTACTTTGGTGTTTTATCCCACGCTCAGCCAGAAATGCATTAAATTCTGAAGACATATACTCCCCCCCTCGATCTGAACGGAGGGTGCCCATCTTACTTTCTGACACATTTTCAGCCATAACCAAAAACTGTTTGAAGCACAAAAACACTTCGGACTTTGCCTTCAAAGGATATACCCATGCATGCCTGGTAAAATCATCAATGAAAGTCACGAAGTAAAGGTAGTTTCCAAATGATGGAGTTTGCATGGGACCACAAACATCACTGTGAACAAGCTGCAATCTGCGTTCAGCTCTCACTGATCCATCTTTGGGAAAGGAAGCACGCTGCATTTTACCCAATATGCAGCCCTCACAAACATGCTTGACAGGTGCCTCAAGCTTAGGCAAAGAAGACACCATTTCAGATTTCTGCAGGCGCAGCAAACTTGCAAAATTCAGATGACCAAAACGTGCATGCCACAGTTTTGCATCTGAAATAGCCTGCGTATCCATAATAGCACATGCTGAATCCTCTACACATTTGCCATCCATATTGAGCTTATACAGCCCTCGACATAGTGAACCAGATGCTACAATGATGTCACCACAAGAGAGATCATGAACAGTACATCTGTCATCCACAAATTTTACAACCAAACCTGTTTTGGCAAATGCGGAGACTGACAGCAGATTCTTTTTGATCCCTGGCACATACAATGCATCAAAAAGTGTAAAGGTGTTGCCATTTGCAACATTCAGCACAATCTGTCCAACTCCTTCAACGGGATAAGAGGAGTTATTGGCACAAGTGACAGTATTCCCTGTGGGAGCAGACTCAAGGAAAGTGAATAAACTGCGCTGCGAGGTGATATGCTTAGTGGCACCACTGTCAAAGTACCATACATCTGAATCTACTGCAGACATACATGTGTCATGCAAAGATGGGTCATAACTGCACTGCGCATTGAATGCCCATTCTGTATCTAGCACAACATTAGCAGATTCATTGTTAGAAGGAGAGGCATCTGCAACAGCCATACCAGCCTCTTTCTTCTTAGCCTCTTTCGCAGCCAGCTTAGGACACGCTTTGATGACATGATCATTTCCCTTACAGTACTTGCAAAATGTCTTCTGTTTGTCACCCTTCTTCTCATCTTTGTCTTCCTTCTTTGGTTGCGCAGCATTTGCAGATTTCTGCTTACTAGAAGAAAAGCCAGCTTTACCTTTCCCGCTTCTCTGACTAGCAACGAAAGCTTGATCTGCGACACGCATAATATTCCTGTTTTGCCTTAACTGGTCTTCTTGCAGCAAAACAGAAACTAACTCCTCAAATGATAAGGCATTGGGATTGCCTTTCATCATCAAGCGAAGAGTGGAAGCAAAACCCTGATAAGAATCTGGTAGACCATTCAAAACAGTCTGCACAAGTGAACTGTCTGACAGGATTTCATCTGCAGAAATGAGCTGCTCTTTGAAATCCTTGATCTTTGTCAAAAAGCTATCCATAGAATCACCTTCGTTCATATGCTCACTCTCCAACTGTTTTCGGAGATAAGCAACACGAGCCTCATTTCTTGCCTGATACAATGTGGCAAGTACATCCCAAGCATCCTTAGAAGTCCTGCAGGAGCGAATATGTGGGATAATGGTACGTTTGACAGACAGCGCAATCAAGGCATGAGCCTGCGCATCTCTACCATCCCAACGAATCTGCTCTGCTGAAAGTGGTGGTTCTCGAACAGCTGCTACAGCACTTGTGCCTGCACCATCATCAACAGTACCTGTTTCTGATGTATTTGCAGCATTCCCAGCCACAATAGGACGTGCATCAATACCCTGCACAATGTTCCATAACCCCTTTGCTACCAATACATGTCGCATCATATATGCCCACAATGGATAGTTGGTGCCATCCAACTTATCCTCATCAGCAGCCAACATGCGGAATACATCATTGTTGTCAGCCATGGCCAATGACTGTACTACTAGATGTAAATGCTGTCTGTAAGAGGTAAACCTGTATAAAATCGACCTGTGCTATGTAGCACAGCCCAAAACAGACGAATGGGCACCTGTCCTGCAGATTTTAATCTTGACAGAAAATCTGCACAGTAGGACGATTTTGCCTGCGCAGTACTTGGAATGCAAAAACGGAGGGCGAAATGACTTCAGATCAAAATTCTGAAACGACCAAGCCCTAAGGGCTCTCCCACGGCATATACTAACCTGCAGACGCTCGTGAAACCTCGTCGCAATCGGAGGAGATGAAGCGGCAGGTGCCGGTGATGCTGCCCGGGAGGAGGAAGCCTGCTCTGATACCAATTGTTGGAATTAGGGTTGCAGGAAAGCACACAAAGCTTGGAGAAGAAGAAGCAAGAATGCACACAACACAAAGTTTATTATGAGTGCCAAAAATGAAAGATAACAAGCCCTAGAAGATAATGGGCGTATATACAATGCACGGGGGAAAAAACCTCCTAGTGAGGGAAAAAGTGCCCCGGCGGTCCTAAGTGTGTTCACACACATCACTACTATAATATGGTAACACATATGGCCATTCTGGAGGTCCATTGCAAGGGACATGAAGGAGAATCTAACTAGCCTATGTAGAGCCTCTAGAATCAAGTGCACCCATTGTACTTGATTCTGGAGGTTTTCCATTGTCCATATGGCCATTCTGGAGGTCCATTGTGCAAGGGACATGCAGGAGGCTCCAACTGGTCTATGTAGAGCCTCCAAAATCAAGTGCACCCATCGTACTTGATTCTACAGGTTTTCCATTAGCCATATGCCCATTCTAGACGTCTATTGTAGGGGACATGTAGGAGGCTCCAACTGGCCAATGTAGAGCCTCCAGAATCAAGTGCACCCAATGCACTTGATTCTGAAGGTTTTCCATTGGCAACATGGCCATTATGAGGTCCATTGTAGGGGACATGTAGGAGGCTCCAATTGGCCTGTGTAGAGCCTCCAAAATCAAGTGTGCCCAGCACACTTGATTCTGTATGTTTTCCATTGGCCATATGGAGGTCCATTGCAAGGGACATGTAGGAGACATGTAGGACACTTGATTCTGTATGTTTTCCATATGGCCATTCTGGAGGTCCATTGCAAGGGACATGTAGGAGACTCCACCTACTACCAATGTAGAGCCTCCAGAATCAAGTGTGCCTAGCGCACTTGATTTTGGAGGTTTTCCATTGGCATTTAGCCAATATAGAGGTGCTCTACATGGCCCTTGAAGCCCACTGCATGTTTGTTGTGGTGGGCAATTGTAGCCAATACAATCCTGGTCCAATATGCTACTAGAGCATAGAGACCTCCTTTAGGAAGGGATAGATATAGCATGATAGAGAGCGGATTACATTGCTCTCAAAAAAGCCACAGAGAGGTAGAGAGAGGGTGATGTCATTGATCACAGAGAGACAGAGAGAAAAGCACAGAGAGACAGAGAGAAAAGCACAAAGAGACAGAGAGAGAAAAGCACATAGAGACAGAGAGAGGGGAGACTTACATTTTTGCAGAGCAGACTTGCACGTTGTCGTTTAGAGAATAGTAACAAAAAAGGAGGAAAAAATGAATCCACTAATATTGGTATTGATTTCAGAATGTACCATTCATTTTCGTAGCTGTTTCCTTTTCTGTCAACCAATGATTAGTCCATATACTTTCTGCCACAACACTTGATTGCTTTTTGCCAGCCCATGATTAGTATGGTAGAAAAATATATTGAATAAGACCATGATTTCTTTTTTACCAATGCATGATTATATTCATATCCAACTACCACAAAAATTAATCAGATAGAAACTAGAACAATGACTAGATAAAAACTACCAAAGTGACTAGATAAAATTAACCGGATCTAGTTTTGGTGGTAGGTCTTTGCAAACATGCTTAAATAAAAATTTGTTAAGGTTAAATAAAATATTGTTAAATAAATTTTACTTCTTGAGGTAAGAGTTGCACCTTTGGAAATGTCCACCAACTCCCAATGTTATGTGACTAGATCTTCTTGTTCTCAGGGAGATTGCTCTTTTAGAGCTATGGATTCTTCACTGCCTCCTGCTAAACACTCCATGCTAAACACTCCAAAAAGTTACAGGCAAGAACAATAGAGAATAGCGAGTCCAGGGTGTCTTGAGGATAGTTTGATGAGGAGGAGGACATTCCGAGCCCTCCTCCAATCCAAAGGCAAAGAGATGAGGGCGAAGTGTTGAGGGATGACAGAGACAAAGAGGATGATAATGGGAGGGACAAAGATGAAGAGGGTGAGAATGAGAGAGAGAATGAGGATGAGGATGATAGGGGGGATGAGTATGATAGAGGGAAATTGGATGAGGATGATAGAGAGGATGAGGACGATAGACAGAATGAGGGACAAGATGAGAATGTGGATGATAGAGAGAGAGAGAGGATGAGAATGTGGATGATAGAGAGAGAGAGAGAGGATGAGAATGACAGAGAGGATGAGGATGATAGACAGGATGAGAATGAGGGACAAGTTGAGAATGTGGATGATAGAGAGAGAGAGAGAGAGAGACAGATGAGAATGACAGAGAGAGACAGATGAGAATGAGGATGACAGAGATGATAGAGAGGGAGAGGATGAGAATGACAGAGAGAGAAAGGATGAGAATGAGGATGACACAGACAGAGAGCATGATAATGAGGATGATGGAGAGGATGAGAATGACAAAGAGAAAGAGACTGCAAATGATGAAGAGGATGATGATGGGGGGGACACCAATACAACTGAGACAAGAAAAACAGAGAGCAATAAGGCAGAGATTTTTGGAAAATTCCTCAAGACCTCTACCCCCGCTACTTTTATTGATAGGATTACAGTTACCTTTAGCACCCCACGCCCCAAAATCCCTTTATGTAGGCTTCTCCCAACAGAGGCCATAAGGAGACTATGTCCTAGTACTGATAGGACCTTGGGTCGAGCATTCAAGAATGTGGTTGGGTATCTTGAAAGTAAGGGGAAACTCATAGTGTCAACAATGACTGATTTGGATGGAGAGGAGACTCCTCTGAGAGAAGAAACAAAATTGTCTTGGAGTATAGCATGGAAAGAGGTGAATGAGGCCTTTGAGGAGTCTCTAAGCAATATGCCAGAATGGGGCCCGTTTCTTCAAGGCAAAATGATACATATATTGGATGGAAACAACCGCTACAAATCTTGGAGGGATCTTATTGATCGAGTTGAGCAATGTCTAGTCAACAATATTTTTTCCTATCTAATTTTATTTTCTCCTATCTAATTTTATTATCTTCTATCCTTCTACCTTAGGAGTTTCCAAATGACATCTCTGTGCATCCTCTGGTTAGCTGTGAATTTTTGCATTTTGAGAAGGTGGACCTTGGAGAGCTCATGTTCTCTCTTTCTAGATTAAATAAGTATATGTTCTACATGTAAATTTTCTTTTGTAGTAGAGTACTATCTTATTGTTAATTGTTTTTAACTCTATGCATTGATTGCACTAGGTTGCATGACTATGCCTTTGTACCGACAACTTTTGGGGAGCATCTTTTTCAATTAAGGAGAATTGGTGAGTCCGATAAGACCACCATCCTTGCAGGGTTGGATGATGAGCACAAGGCATGCATGGAGAATGAAATGAAGAAGTGCCCCGTGGTGGGAAAAAAAGCTGGTTTTCTGTTCCCATTAACATATTGGCATGGCTTCTATTCAAGGTATGCAAGAGTAACATGATGTGATCAATTTATCTTCTATTCAAGGTATGCAAGAGTAACATGATGTGATCTATTTATCTTCTATTCAAGGTATGCAAGAATAAATTGATTATGAAATGAATTTTGCAGGATGAGATGGAGCATAAAATCGAAGACAAGGCTAAGGGCATGGATGAGGTTGGCAGGGGTAAGGTGACAAGAGAGATAGAAGTTTATTTTCAGAATAGGTTTGGGAAGTATGCCCAAATAGTAGACCCTGCCAATGGCGAATACTTTTGGCATGCTGTGCTCTCACTTCCTTGGCATGACAAAGGGAATCATATTGCGACAGAGGAGAAACTCAACATGATTGGGGCTACCTGTGTTAGGGATGAGGATAAGGCAGACTTAGTTCAGATGTTGGATAATTCCCAAGCTAGCATTCGAGAGATAGAGTACTTGCCTAAGGATTAAAAAAAGTGAGAGAGTGGTTGTATATATTTGTCTTTTGGCTGCAAATAAATCAGTATGGCACCACTCTTTTAGAGGAGATACAAAATGCTGATAGGATTTCCTTACCTTCCATTAATTCTTTTACAAACTATGTCATGTTTTCTCGACGAAAGTATTTTAAGAAAGCTTTCAGAGTCCATCAGGGGGATATAAAATTTACCAATGATATAGACATACAAAAGGGGCTACGGAATGCAATAGATTGAGTTGTTTATAGGTAATTCTGTTATTATGGTCAATCTTTATTAGTTTTGGTTGTCCTTCCTATATAACTGATTGACTTGTGTTTTTCTTTCCATTCTGGGATGTAGGTGGCTACTGCAAGAGGTGGTTACTAGTACAATGCAGGCCATACCACCACTTGTGTTATTATGGACATGCAAGGATACTCCATGATATATATATGCAGATCTGCAACTAGGAAGAGTAAGTAGTGTTTTTGTAATCATGGTCATGATGATAATATCTATGTATGTTAAAGGTAAGAAATTTATTTTCTAATTTTGAATGTTGATATGCATGGTTAACCTCTTTCGACTGTTGAAAAGACAAAATGTCCTTTTGGTGGCTAGACATGGTTGCTGTGTCGGATAACGAGCTTCAATTTCATGAACAACACTTAGCTGTACTGGCTAGGATGACCCAAGTTGAGGGGTCTGATGAGGTGAGCATAAGTTGTCTATTATTTTTGCATGATGAAATTATTTTGCGCTCAGTCTTTATATTGAAGATAAATTTGTTGAAGTATGCTCTCATTGTCCAAAGTATACCAGTCATTGCTCTACGTCGCCCTGCTAGCTCTCATGCCACATCTGCAGCCTCTACATCTAGAATGCACCCTCTACCCAGTCAACCTAGGCAGGGAAATTGTTAATCAAGCATTGCATGCAAATAGGAGACAAGGACACGGTGCCGCAACACATCAAACAGTAAGTAGTTCAAGCAATGTACCTGTAGCTTCCCAACCAACACCATTGACATCATGCATATGTCATTAGTGAATCTTGTTATGTTGGGTGATAAATAGTATTCTCTTACCAATACAATATTTTTTCTTCTGTGTTTCTACACAGGAACAATATATGCATTCGAAACCTCCATCGAGGACCTTGCACGGACTGCAAGAACATAGAGGCTGCATCCCCTCTATTTAAAAATGTTTTGGAAGCCATGAATGTGGTTTGTAAGAGAGGAAAAGTCCATGGGGAAAAGACAGACTATTGTGTGGAGATGGTGTTTATAGACTTCCCCTCAAACCTCATTGTTGAGGGCTGTACGGGATAGAGAGTGCCACCTTGGAATACAGTTAGCGAAAGGCTCTATGAGGCAGCTTTCCAGTTTGTAGACTTTTGCCTTAGTGATCGTGGCTTCATTACATGCCTTTATACAATGGAAGAAGGAGTGAAGATAGAGCATGAGGCAACATCTGCAGGATTTAAGGTCTTTCATCGACAAGTGGTCAAACGCACTCCACCAATGGGAAAGAAGATGGGACAAGTTGTTACAAAGGTAGTTGAACACTTTTCTTCTACATCTTAACTTCATCTATAAATTTCAAGTTAACCCTAAGAAATTTGCATTGTATGGATTGCATGGTTTATACCCCATAATATCGATCTAGTCACCTCCGCTTGTGAACGACTCTTAGTATGCTTCCAAACTCAGGTATGGTACAATTAGAGAGGTCAACTCTATAGTGGTCTAATACCGCTCCCGAATGTTAGAGTGTGAGACAAAGACATTTATTCAAAGGTTAGATTAAGAATAAAACTAAGGAATGATTATTCTGCCTGATCGCAAATGCATAAGCACCTGATCCAGTACCAAATTCGCTTGTTGAGGTTTTTTTAATAAATATTTTATGTATTTTTAGAGTTTTTCATGGGTTTTTATGATTTTTATAATGTTTTTATATTTTTTAAGGGTTTTTGACAATGAAACAGTAAACTCACAGGAAAGCAAATGAAAATGTGTAAGATGCATATAAACAATGCAAACATGAATTTTTATATTTTATTATTATTTTTACTTTATGGAAATCCAGCCAGATTGGCAATCCGAATCTAAGATTTCTTAGTTGACAATCTAGATCTTGGGATAATTTGGATTATAGACGATTTGAATATTGAATGATCCTAAACAAGGAGCAATCTAAAAATAAAATGATAAGTTAATTTGGTGGTTTAGGAATGTGCTTTTCCAAAAAACTTCGCGATCGGGGGAGTAGGATGATTTGAATCCTAAACAATCTAAATTTGGTTAGCCAATCCAAGAGTTGGATTGACTCATATTAACCAAAATAGCCCTTGGAGCCATTAATAGAATGCTTTTCCAAGAGTGGACCTTTGTCTGAAGTCTAAGGTATCAACCCCTTTCCAATAACTATGTACGATGGACCTAACCATATTAATTCCAAAATGGTGCACACATATGTACTAAGCCCCAAAAAAAAATGCTGGCATGACTAGGTAAGAGTTCACGTCCTCTGTCCATATCATCGTCATCCTCATACTCATAGTCTATACTCATACAATCCATAATGTCAGGTCACAATTAAATTGAAATTGCTTAACAAAATGGTACTAACATGCAGTAGCACAATTGAACTCACTCACAACTAATTACTATCATGTGAATAAATAGTCATTTGGAGTCTCTCTACAAATCAACTCTCACATGATGGAGTCGTTTTGGACTCGCTTAACAAATAACCTCTCACATGTATAATGTATGGTACAAACATAACAATCTAGGTCCACACAAGCATGCATTCAACATCAAGTACTACATAGAATCACCCACGATACTGAGCTAAATACAATGACACACTAGAGTGTACACATCACATGTAACAATCTCCCTCCACACACATATGCGTACACAAACAACTCTCTCTCTCTCTCTCTCTCTCTCTCTCTCTCTCTCTCTCTCTCTCTCTCTCTCTCCATATCCTAGATTTTCATACAAGATGCACATGGGTGCCCCGATTTGCGAGCTTCTATATATAGCATGTCTAGATAGTTTCAAAGTGTGGATTTATTGAGCCAAATGTCCAAACAAACACATTTCAAATCATCTATCCAATTCATAAGAATTGAACTAATTTATTCGACTATCCAAAAAGAAAAAGGGGAGGGGGAAAGAAGAGAGAGAATTTGGATGGACGAGAGAGAGAGAGAGAAGGGAGAGTGTGCTTGAGAAAATTAGCTCCCTCAAAGCTCCCTTGTAGAAGTTCCCTCCGTGCCTACCCCCCTTGGCATAAAATTCCCACAAAGTTCACCAACAAATGGAAACTATAAGGTTGGGTTTTTCATCATTCTTGTAAGCCTTGATGGAAGGTCTCTAACAAGGCAATTCACAAACTCTCACAGAGCCTGGAACAAGTTTCCAAGTTGAAGTTGGCCTCATTCAAGCTATGATAAGAAGATGGGATGGTCGAAGAAATTCATTAAGAGTTTGCAGCTCTTGTGAGTTTCCTCCTTGTAAACATTTGAAGAACTTGTTTTTTAATGAACCCATTTATCTTGAAGGCTAGTAAATAAGATGATGAAAACTCTCAAATGTAATCGAGAGTGAGAGCAAAGAGTGAGAGTGAGAGTCAAACATGCCAACCATTGCAATGGAAGGCTTGATATGTCTTTTGTAAAAGCCTATACGAGTCTCTACAAGGACTAGATAAAGACTCTATGGAGTCAGCCTTAAAAGTGAGTAAGCATGAGACAACAGGTTATCCTTTGTGAGGTAGGCTTGGGTAAAATTTGTGTAGAGAGTTACTGGAGCTCCAGGAAGACGGGGTGGATCTAGCTCTGTAGGAGTGCATTCCCCAAAATGTACTGATGATGACTGCAATGGTGATGCCATAATGATCATTGGATCTTTGAAGGACAATCTTTACATAGTGGTGAATGTGAATAGAAAATGTGCTCATGAGTGCTCATGAATGTAATTTTGACGTTTCCTTGAATTTTTTATTGTGAATGTTCTAGCCTCTCATTTATCTCTCAAACAAGAAGAACTCTCTCTCTCTCTCTCTCTCTCTCTCTCTCTCTCTCTCCCCCCTTCCTTTTCTTTGCATCCTCCTCCTCCTCCTCCTTTGATAAATTTGAATTTTAGGATTTTGGATTGATTTTTTTTCTTTCTATTTCAAAAAAAATGGAAAAAAAAGAGAGCTTAGCTATGAATTTAGGAGCCCAATAATAAAAGATGTAATAAGGTTTCCCAATAAAAGATGAAAACAAAATGGAAAATTAAGGTTCAGCGTCCCACGACCCGGGTTCGAGGATTTTGTTGGTTTGATATTTGACAGTGATTACAGAAGTGCAAACAAAAGCTTGGGTGCCATGGGTTTGGGGTTTTCACTGAACAAGTGCATCCCATGCAACAAAATTTTGCAGCAGAGGTCGACGCTTCATCTAATCTGAAGGCCAGAGCTAGGGTTTTATATGATGGGTTGTGGGACAGGGGAACAACCATTTCCTCCAGCACATCATCTACATCAAACCTTTGTTATTTACATAGCCATTCGAATGAGCTTTTTGATCAATTCGGTTGTGAAAATTCTCCTGTAATCTATATGTTTAGAGAGCATTCCCGGAAACCATGATGAAGCATCTTGACATATACATCAGGTGGCATGAACAACTGTTGAGCTGGAGGTTGTTAAGCAAGGGTTCTTCTAGAAAAGGGCGGTGGGTGCAACATATTTTTGCATTGAATTTTCCTATCGGGACCAAGCTGTGGGCCTTACATGCATCTCATGACCCACATTGGTCATGTGGAGCATGGACATGGCCCACATCAACAGTAGATATGGGCATGCCTCTTATAATTAGGCATGGCCCCAATCTACACACACAGGCTATGTGAAGAAGCCAATGAGATAGGGGCATAGGGCAGTGTGAGCGCACCAGCATCAACGGAGACTGGCTATGTGAGGGGTATGGGCAGTGATGCAAGACCAGCTTCATGTCCTTATTGCAGGTTGATGCATCCCAAGCGATAAGCGAAGTGGCTTGGAGATGCTAAGCTTACAGGAGGCTCTTGCTTCATTGGACTGCGTGGTGGAAAAACCATCATTGGAGGAGCTCATCTGCACTGTGCAGGAGTGCAGGAAAGAAAAAAATACAGCAGGTGCAGCACGCCTGTACATGCACATCCACAATGATGGGCTAGAAGCTCATCGCATGGTTGGGAACTACCTTGTCTCGATGCTTGTGGAATGTGGAAGCATACCCCATGCTCAGCAGGTTTTTAACAGGTTAGTTCATAGGAATGAGTACTGTTGGACATCTCTTATAAATGGGTTTGTTGATTGTGGGGAGTTCAAGAATGCCCTCAATCTGTTCCAAGGAATGCAAGATGATGGTATTTATCCAAGCAGGTTTACACTTCAAGCCCTGCTGAAAGCTTGTGCTAGGCTGCAATCGGTGCCACAAGGCCAAGAAATACACACAAAAATCGCTGAGGAGGGATATGAAAGTGATCCTTTTGTTGCAAATACTCTAGTGGGCATGTATGCCAACTGTGGCTCGTTCACAGAAGCATGGGAAGTGCTTGAAGAGATGCCTGCTCGAGATGTAGTCACATGGAACGCGCTCATGGCAGGGTATGCTGACCATGGACTCGGTGAGAAAGCATTGAACTGCCTGCATATGATGCAACTTGAGGGCTTTTTCCCGAATGCTATTACCCTCGCATGTAGCTTGAAAAGTTGTTGCAGTATAGCAGCAATAGGGAGAGGTCAAGAATTACATGAAGACCTTGTAAAAGAGGGATTTGAAAGGGATATTTTTGTCGGCAACGCTTTGGTGGATCTATATGCAAAATGTGGCATGTGTTTTGAAGCTCAGGAAGTGTTTGATGACCTGCCAAACCGAAGCTTAGTCTCATGGAATGCACTTATTTCGGGGTATGTCGATCAAGGGCTAGGTGAAGAAGCACTCAACTGTTTGGAACGTATGCAATTGGAAGGGGTTTCTTTGGATGCTGTCACTTTTGTTTGCAGCCTGAAAGCTTGTGGCAGCATAGGAGCCATAGGCAAGGGTCAAGAACTACACATTGAGGTTGCCAAAGGGGGTTTCGAAGGAGACACTTTTGTTGGGAATATTCTGGTGGATATGTATGCCAAAGGTGGCTTGCTTGCTGAAGCACGAGAAATTCTCGAGAAGCTGCCAGTTCGAGATGTGATTTCTTGGAACGCACTCATCACAGGATATTGTGAATACAGCCTCAATGAGAACTCATTGTATTGCCTGGAACAGATGCAATCAGAGGGCATCTCTTCAAATGCTGTCACGCTTGCTTGCTGCTTGAAAGCTTGTCGCAGCATAGGAACTCCTGACAGGGGTCGAGCGATACATAGTGAGATCGTTGAAAAGGGCTTTGAAAGAGATTCTTCGATTGGGAATGCTTTGGTGTATATGTACGTGAACTGTGGCTCACTTGCAGAAGCAAGGAAAGTGTTTGATGAGGTACCTGTTCGAAATGTGTTCTTGTGGAATGCAATACTTGGGTCATATGCTGAACATGGGCATGGCAACGAAGTGTTGGATATTTTGGAGAAGATGCAAAAGGAGTGTCTGGCTCCAGACATTGTCACTCATGTTTGCAGCTTGAAAGGGTGTGGCAGTATAGGGGCCATAGATAGTGGTCGAAGAATACACATGGAGGTTGTCAAAGGGGGGATCGAAAGTGATATTTTTATTGGGAATATTCTGGTGGACATGTATGCCAAATGTGGCTCACTTACAGAAGCCCTTGAAGTGTTCAATAAGATGCCAGTTCGAGATGTTGTCTCATGGAATGCACTGATTGCAGGGTATTGTGAACTTAGGGACAGTGACCGAGTGTCAAACTGTATGGAACAGATGCAAGCCGAAGGCGTTTTCCCCAATGCTGTCACGTTCATTTGTTGCTTGAGAACATGTGGCACAGTAGGAGCCATAAGCAGGGCCCGAGAAATACATGCAGAGATCACCAAAGAGGGGTTTGAAAGTGCACCTTTTGTAGGGAATACTTTGGTGGACTTGTATGTGAAATGTGGCTCACTTGCAGAAGCGCAGGAAGTTTTTGATGAGCTGCCATTGCGAGATGTGGTCTCATGGACGGCACTTGTTGCAGGGTATGCCTGTCACGGGGAAAGTGAACTTGTATTTCGTATGTTTGAGAGGATGAGTGCGGAAGGCTTACAGCCAGACAGGATCACATTTCTAGTTATACTTAGTTTATGTAGCCATGCAGGTCTTGTGGATGAGGGGCAGAAGTATTTTGAAAATGTTAGCAAAGAGCGTGGCATGGTTCTTAGTATAGAGCACCACAATTGTATGATTGATGTTCTAGGCCGTGCAGGCCAACTCGATGAGGCTGTGCAAATGGTGTGGACGATGGATCTCCTGCCCAATTGCATCACATGGAGTGCTTTGTTGGGTGCATGTCGAAAGTGGGGTAACTTAGAGCTTGGTAGGTATGCCTTTGAGTGCTCAATGAGATTGAATGAAAAACAAGATGCTTCATTCATCTTGATGTCCAATATCTACGCAGATGCTCACATGTGGGAGGATGCAAGGAAGATCAATGTCATGAGAGAAGTTACAAAGCAAGGGTGCAGCAGGAAGAAGTTGCTTAAAGAGTGGCAGTGGACCGTCTTATGTAACTATGGTACATGATTCAAGACATGCGCAAACGGAACACTTAGATGCAAGACTTGGACATGTTGCCGTCAAAATGAAGAAGAAAAGCTGTTCTTGCCAGATATTGACCATGTGTTATTGGACATATCTGGGAATGGAAAATCCGTGCTTTGTAGATAGAAATAGATGCCGGTCATAAGTGTAAAATATATATATCACCTCTTCGTCATTGTGGAGCGCAACGAAGTTTGCAAGTGTCTGGCGAGATCCATCCACAGAGTGTGCCAATGCTTTAGAGATGATTCATTCCAAAATCTGAAGATTATCATTGGCTCAACTTCTTGATGGAGGATTGTCATGGGGTGGTTGACGACTCCAGGATGACATATAGACTTAACGGTTGCAGATACATCTGACAGGATCCATTACTTTGACAACTTGGCTGTTGCTTCTTGAGCCCAGTCATGTCTCAAGAGCGGGTCTCATATCTCTTGGCCGAAACATCTTCAATGTTGGGGCCAAATCCAATGCTTGTATGGCCAGTGGTGCGAGACTGGGTGGATCTCAGTCGAGGAGGAGGATTGGGTTGCTGTAGATGGCTGGTTTGCTGTAGTTGCAACACTTGGAAGTTTAGAGTCAAAATAGTGAATGCTTGAATCTTGTACACTTGGAACATTTCTCTCACTGTTTTCAGCTTCTCTATTGTAGCCGAAGTGTGAAGGACATTTGTTGGTAATTTTAATCTTGTGCCATGGCCTAAAAGTAGATTTTAAAATAAATAAATTTAATATATATATATATATATATATATATATATATATATATATATATATATATATATATATATATATATATATATTTGAAATTAATTGTACCAGACAGTATAAAAAGTTTAAAGAAGACATAAAAGAATTGTGTCCATGAATTTTCTTAAAAGAATTTTGTAAATCAATTCAAACTTTATATTTGTGTGTAACATGATTCAAAGTTATTACGTGTCTTTTACTTCTATAATTAAGATCTAGGATGCATATGACTAAGGCCTAAGATAACTATAACCTAAGGTGTGTATAATGAACTTTAGCAAAATCAAAATGTAAGACTTAGGATGTCTATCTATAACTCGATATCTATAAAACACACACACAAAAATGTCAAAAAGATAGAACGTAATCTATAAATATTACTCTAGCATGGATTTAGGGATAGCATAAAATGATTTCCAGGAAATCAAAATATGCACACAAAATTATCCACAAGGGAACAAAATGTATTAGAGTTTATTTAAATTATTAAACATAAAATGCATCACAAGGGAGCATAATATGCACACAAAATGATCCACAAGAGATCAAAATGTGTTGTTATTGTTTTTACAATTTATTATTATTTACGAACTAGATTACAAGAGCTAAGGATATAATACCAAATTGAAACTCCAAAACTAGAATGCACACAAAATGATCCACAAGAGGTAAAAATGTGTTTATAAATATTCTTGACTTTTTAAATTAAATTATTATTAACAAACTAACTTACAAGACTCCAACAAACTAAAACGCAAGAAGTTAGAATGTCTCATAGAAAGATCTATAAAAACTTAAAATATGATTTGTATTTATTATTATGATTTAATCAAATATAAATAGTATCAAGTTTACCTAGCAAAATTTTAATTATTTATTTAGTCAATGTAAAAGACTCAATTTAATAAAATAAAATAATCTTTAATTTTTTCTTTAAATAATTAATTTATTTAAATAAAAATTACATAATAAATTTAAAATGTTAAAAAATGGATAAGAAAGACTCTCTCTCTCTCTCTCTCTCTCTCTCTCTCTCTCTCTCATTTAGAAGGCAAGTTCTAACAAGTTATTCTTTTGTACAATTTCGTATGAATTTTGTATAAAGGAATTTGGGCTATTCAAATTTAAAGAAGAATTCTTTAATTTTTTTTAAAAAAATCGATCGAATTAAAGACAACACAGGTTTTGAGAGACTAAGAAGATTTCAGTGAGACAAAGGGCATTATTAGCGCGGATTTTGGCTGTAGAGTCTAGACCGTTGTGAGCCGACGAATATGGATTGGAAACCCTAGAGGCACATTTCATCTCGCCACATTTTGTGTAGGTAAATATGGGTGCCACATTTTGATTGAAGTGGATAAGTATAATGATAAGAATTCTCTCCCTCCCTATTCTCCTTATATGTTGGGGTTGGTGGGGGCTTAGTGCTATTAATGAACATATCTAGATCAGTTTGATCTTCTTTGGTTATTATAATGGGATATTTGATATGTTCAATAGAAAAATCATATACAATAGATACTAATATTTTATCTAGATGTCTATATATTTTATGGTAGTTCCATAAGGGTTATAAAGGATGATTTCATGTAGACATGAATATTGGTGTGTGTCATATGCTTGTAACCACCCTTGAGTTTAAAACCATGCAAAATAGTTACAAAGGGTTTAAAAATTAGCAGGGCTTGAGAGGAGATTAGGGGGCATGAATAATTCTAAAATCTCCTCCCTTTTATCCAAAATAACTGATTACATGAGAACTCTACACCATGAACTGAAGCTGAGTATGGGATGCAATGCATAAGTGTATAGGTGATATTTTCCGTAAGATAGATATGATTATGAAAAATTGCCATGACTATGGTTGGCTTTGCATCCCTATCTGAATTATGTTAGATATGCAATGCATAAGTCTACACGATGATTTGTTACGTATCTTAGCCTCTTAATCTTGCTTAATCTTGCATTAGTGATTCTCTATTTCAATTGCATCATAGTCTACACGATGATTTGTTCCGTATCTTAGCCTCTTAATCTTGCATTAGTGATTCTCTATTTCAATTGGTATCAGAGCTTTGATCTTGATCATGGGAATTTCGATACTAATATGGCAAGAGATTTGCAAGAAAATGGACTTTTATGTGTGATTTTGGTATTTTCTTGATTTCCTGCATACTTTCTTCTTGCATTTTCTTGATTTCCTGCATACTTCCTTCTTGCATTTTCTTGATTTTCTGCATACTTCCTTCTTGCATTTTCTTGATTTCCTACATTTTCTTTGAATTTCTTGATAGGTGGAGTTGCAAATTTTTGCTTCATTTCGTCAATTTTCTAAGGTTTTGGAGCATTTGGGTAAGGTTTGAATCAATTTTGGCAAATTTTTTACCAAATTTGGACCGGGGGGACAAATTTTTGGAAAATTGTGGACCAAAATTAGGGGGATTTCTACATCCTCAGGTTTTCCCTCTTCTTCCTCCTTTTTTCTTGAGTATTCCATGGCTATCCCTCACCACCATTCTTGCCTCTATAGCTTGCCATTACCTAGGGCAAGGTTGGCGACTTGAAGGGCTATACATAGAGTAGCTAGTTACCATGAAGAAGGCCGCAATTCTTGCCCATAAAGCCACGTTTGCTACACACTATTTCATGGAAAAGAAAGTGTGGTTGGGCTACTCTTCATACTCCTCAACAAGACAATGAAGCTCAAGTACCAACTGTAAGCTACACAAACAATGCTTCAATGCTTTTTCATCAAATTTTCTTGAATTAGGGTTTTTTCTATGAAATTGGGGTTTTTGAGGAATCGTTTACAAATCGATTCCATAAGCTTCTTTATCATGCTTTCCCCTACTCACTCCTGCATTCGTTAACTCTCAAACCATGGGATTATGGTTTCTTGACCTGTTTCTTTAATTTGGGGATTTTCGTGAAAATTAGGTTTCTTCACATATTTTCATGAAATTGGCAATTAGGGTTTTGGCTACTTAAGTTTCTTATCAAAATTAGGGTTTTCACTTAAAATTTGGAGATCCACGGTGTAAGTTCTCTTCCCCTATCTCTCCTCTACCCTCTTATATCATTGATTTGCAATAATGATCACAATTTTAGGGTTTTTGGGAGAAACGGGGTTTTGGGAATTCTCTTCCAAGATTAGGGTTTTTTGTGAGATTTCTTGAGTTTTCAATCCATAATCCCTCTTCGCTTAATCTTCTCTACATAATCATGCATTGCTTGATTAATTTGGCCAAGGGCATTAGGGCTTTGGGAGAAAACCGGGTTTAGGAAAAAATTCTTGCATATCAAGGGATTCTCATCATTCCTTTACATATTGCTTACATTGCCTTGAGCCTCTACTTTCTCTTCATCATTCCCACACATTTTCACAATCACTTTTACCCTACACATGCAAATAATCCAACAATTGGATTGAAAGAGGAGAACAGTATGCAATCATTGATGCTTCTTGCATTTGTTATGCCTTGGTGACAACATTGTTTTCTTCTCTATGGCTGGATGACTATTATAAGCTTTGGAGAGAAAAGGATTTTGATGAAGAAAGGGTACAAGGATCATAATGCAAGCATGAGAACATCCTAAATAAGGTCATTCCAGACAAGCACTAGAATCTAGCATGTTGAGAGGGTATCTTGGCATTGTTGAAGAGACCAAGGGGGAGCATGGCTTAAACTCTACTTGTTGTGAGTGCTTTTGGCAAAGAAGCAAGGAGAGGGATTAGATACATGGTGATCAAGACATGGCATCAACCCTTGCCATTGGATTCCAAACTTTGGTAAGGGGTGAGAAGGCTTGCCTAGGAGATCAGTAAGTAACAATTGACAATCATTGGGATTGTGTAAGGATACATAGTTGGCATTATTGGGCATATTGACATTAGAATACTGATTGAGATTGGCTCGTAAATGCACCAAATTCATGCCAAAATTTAGTCTCATAAATGCACCAAATTCATGCCGAATTCTGGTCAAATGCCTTGAATAGATGCTATTTGGATGCATCAAATTTGAATAGATGCTATTTAGAATAGTGATTGAGATTGGCTCGTAAATGCACCAAATTCATGCCAAAATTTAGTCTCATAAATGCACCAAATTCATGTAGAATTCTGGTCAATACCTTGAATAGATGCTATTTGGATGCATTATGATGCTTTGGATATGCATACATGCATTGGTTTGCAAGTTGGTTGCTTGTGATTGACAAATTGACATAACCTATAGTTTTTAGAAAAGTGTGATTTAGTCTAAGAGGTTTTAAACTGAAACTAAATTGAATATTGGGGGTTATTCCACACAGTTAGGGCTTCCCATAGAGCCCTTAACCACCTTGTTTGGTTCCTAGGTGTTAGGGAGTTACACCCGTTTCTCTACCGCATACCCTATATAGACAAAATTTGAACCAAGTCTCGAATCATAAATTTGGCTTCACCATTGTGTTTTCCACTTGCCAAATACCTTAACCACACCAAGTTTCAACCCATTTGGAGTTTTGGAGTGCAAGCGGTGGACCAAACGATCACTATTCGACTTGTGGGAAAAGTCAAAATAGAGACATATACAGGGTTAACTAAACCAAAATTGACATCATAGGCTTACCCCTTATCATAATACCTTCCCATAAATCCCTAGTAAACCCAAATCTAACACTCCTATATCATCCTATTATGTCCAGTAAGCCGAAAGGTAGACCTAGAAAGCTATCATTGGCAATGGAGGATATGGAAAGGGAGGAATTGATGGAACAAGGCACTATGGAACAATAGAAGAACTTGAAGAGAGAATGCTTGGGGGAAGCATTCATAAAAATGCATCTCAATCCATGGGTCAAACTTCAAAGGAAGTTGAAGAGGATGCTAATGTGGGAAGTGTGCATAAGCACACCTCTCAAAGTTTGCAAACCATTTCAAATGACACTCTCTTACAATTGCTTGTGAATAAACTTGATTTTAAGCCACTCATGGATAGATTGGATATCATCAACCAAACCTTGAATTTAAAGTTTGAATTTAGGCCTACTAAGATGGGAGCCATTGAAGATCAATTGAGTCAATCCATGAATCAACACCATGAAGAAGCTATTGAGGATAGAATTGGTGGGGTATATGAGGGCAGGCAACCTATGCATGAAGTTCATTACAGTGGTCACAAGGGAGGTAAACAAGCTATGCAAGAGGCTTCTGTGAAGGTTCCTTCATGTTAAAATTTGTGGTGCCATTGAGAGAAAGATATGACTAGAGGACTACGATCAAGAGCATGCAACCATATCACACTTGTATATTATCCCACATGAGCACATTTGCAAGAGTATCCTCCTCACATGAAAAGGATCATTTTCAAGCAATGAACACAAGCAAGCTCTTTATCAGTACAAGTCTCAATCTTGTAACCTAATTGCCCTCCTTGAGTCTTAAGCTTAGTTAGCACAATCTTTTCATCATCATTATGTTATTAATTAGGCTACACCCACCATTGAATTAGTGTTTCTTAATCATAGTAATTAGGGTTAGCCAAACCATAGCCATGCATACTTGAGGGTCCATCTTTTGTCATGGTATTAAAGCCACTCCTCTCCTCATCATGAGCTTCTCCACCATTAGCTTAGCCTCACCCAACATTAATCCCTTCTCACCACTCATGCTCATTAACCCTAATCTCAAATTTCAGCATCTTATCCATAGCTTCCACTTGTGCGATAAAAATTCTCTTAGCTTGATTCTCCACACCCTCTCCACCATCGCCAAATTCCTCTTCTAGGCATCTTGCTAACCTTATTGCTAAGCCACAACTCCAAGCATCCCATCCAATTTCGTGGCAATCATTTGATTTTAATGGTTTTTTGTTGGACTGATCTTTCGCTCCATTTGTTACCTATGGTCCGAATTGACTTAAACCCTTCTAGGGCTGGTTAGTACCTAGTACAAGGTCTACACAGCTCCATTTGTTACCTATGGTCCGAATTGACTTAAACCCTTCTAGGGCTGGTTAGTACCTAGTACAAGGTCTACACAGCTCAAATCTCAAGACGGTTGGTGCAGCATATGAGCTGGAAGACGTAAAAAACTAGTCAATGCAAACGACACAAATCCACTTGGTTTTTGGGGTTTTTGAGCTAGTTCTTCTACTAGGACATTGGTTCTCATCAAGGAGAATAATCTTGTTCAAAATCCCCCTTCAATGCTTGCACACACATGCCCAATTTGATCCACCAAATTTTGTGATTGCTAATCATTATTTTCAATCTTAAACACCATTATTTAGGGGCCATTAGCAAAAATTGGTTTAATTGACGGTTAACATTGGGTTCTTTGGGTTATGTTAACCTTGCATGAGCATCAACATTTATCATTTGGCATTGGGATTATAGGCCAGAAGTAGTTGATCACATTTCATCGCAATTTGACTACCAAATTATATGCAGCTAGACAATGTTATATTGAAGCTCAAAAGCTCAATTGGTAAGAACTTTGCAAATGGCATCTACAGACATTTCATAAATTTAGAAGTTCATCGGGGAAGGGTTTCATACCTAGGCCACACAAATGAATTATCTTCTCATGCACAAGAAGCTACAAAAATTAATTAAGGAAAATGCACCCACTAATCCAACTGAGGATTGTACTAAAAAAGATGAACAGACACTGTCATTAATTAGATTGCACTTGGGCACTAACCATATTCATCACATTGATTCCAAAACCATGGAAAAATAAGCATGGGATGAGTTAAATTAATATTTGTTTCCAAGGCTAAAAAATAGGAAATCCATTTAAAAATAGAATTTATGGCTTAAAGATGGAATTTCATGAGTCACTAGCATAATTCATAAGTAAAATGAAAAGCATCATGACCCAGTTGGATGGCATTGATGCAAAGATAGGTGAAAAGGATGTACTTGCTACACTTATAAAAAGCATGCCAGAGGAATATGGTGCACTAATGACCACTCTAAAGAATTCACCTGAACTAACATTTGAGGGTTACATTTCATCCCTACTACTTAAAGAAGAGAAGTGGCTAAATAATGAAACACAAAGTACAACAAGGAAACACACATTCTACACGAATAAGGACATAAAAGAATGCTACCACCGCGAAAGGAAAGGAAACTTCAAAATCAAATGTAGACTCAAACACAAGCCCAAATGTCAACACTACAACAAACTCGGGCATAAGGAAGAAGAATGCACATTAAAGAACCAGGAGGCCAACTACGTCGTGGAGGCTTCATCAAGCAAAGAGAAGATCTCCGACAAGCATATCTTCTAAACCAAAGCTACATCGATAAGTCTCACCACACCTTAGCCCATGATTGTAAAAAGTCACCGATGAGTAGACCTAGCCTTTTGTATTGTGTTATCTTATCACACCTGACCCCACCAGATAGTAGTAAAATTGATACACCCAGGGGGTGATAACAACTTGTAATACCACACTTGACCACATTGAGTAGCATGTTGCACTAAGGGGAAGCGATAGATGTTTTGTAATTCACATCCAACCACCTTGCAATAGTCTATACATCATGGCACCAAGGGGAGTGTTGAAATTTGTGGTATGATTGAGGGAAAGGTATAAGTAGAGAACCAAGATTAAGAGCATGCAGCCACATCTCACTTGGACATTATCCCACTGTTAACCCAATTCTAGGGTTAACAAGATCTACATCCATTATCTTACATCAAGGAGTCACGATAGATACACCAAAGGGTCATACATTCAAGATATGAAGCAATAGTGTCTAAAGCTACAACTTGGGCGGGCGCCCGTAATGGTGTGACGGAGTATTATGGCAATTCCCGCTTCAAGAGCATGTGGTAGCAAATTAGGATGAAGTCCTAAGTGATGTACTTCATGGTTATATTATGAGAGTAGTCATTGTAATAGCATTAGGCCTCTTATGAGCCTAAAGTGCCCGATTGGCCACATTTTAAGTGAGTGTGAACACTTATGGTCATGTATATAAGTGAATATCTCTCATAATACAAGATACTCTTCCATTGTGCAATTGAGTCTTGCTCTTGCTAATCTCTCTCTAATGTATGCTAGTGAGTTTGTGTGAGTGAAGTGAGGTGAGAGGAGGGACGAGTACTCGTAGTGCAATGCAGCGGTGTGACAACGCTTGCGGGAGGCACGGTGGAATTGCTTCTCAAGGAGTTGTAGAGCTTGGAGACCTCAAGGGTTATGAGATCGGCCATTGGAAAGATCCTCACGACAGTTGTTGCAGTTCACCAGGTAATCTCTTTTGGATGTGTTTCAAGGAGGGTTAGGGTGAGCCATAACATTTTTAGCACCGTTGCCGGGGAGCCATCCCTTGGCTTTTTCCATCGTTTTTCCTCTAATCTACGCATTACCCATTGCTCATTATCTTGATTAATGGTTTCCCATGAAAAAGATGTGGATTTGATGGTGATTTGTGTGAGATTTGGTGTAGAACAGCTCTCCTTTTGGTGTAGAATAGCTCTCCTTTTTGTTTTTGTACAGAATATTTTTTGCTTAATTTTTAGCTTAATTTGTTGTTTTTGGTGTTGGTTATTGTGGTTTTTCATGTTCTTAGGGCTTGCACATAGTTTGTGTTAGGATCAGCATCAAACAATGTAATAGAATGTAATTTTTAGTGAATATTAGCGCTCTTTAGTGTTAACATAGAACTAAGTGTTTTGAGAGCATCTAGATGCATCAAAACACCTAATTACATCAATTTTTCCATCAATCGGAGAAATTTGACTCTCTTTGCTTAATTTTGCCTTAAAAGAGGAGACCATAATCAAAAGTCTAATTAATCTCCTATTTTAGATTAATTTACATAAATGTTGATACACAAAGATTAGCATTCCCTTGCTCTATCCAATGATGTGCTCAATTGTGTGAATTAATTAGAGATTAGTGGTGAATTAGAGTCTTTGATTAATGTAAAAGAGGAAAAGATTAGTAAAAGGATTAATCTTGTATTAATTCTTAATCACCTTTTTACATAACTCATTAAGGCTAATGAGCATTCAATGTGTAGATGCTCATGAGTTGTCAATTTGTCCATTTTGGGAGTCATTTATGAAGGGTGTAAGGGGTGTCATAAAAAGATTGACTTTTTTTATTCTCACTTACCTTTTTGGGAAAATGCCCATATCTCTTTCATTTTAAATTCAAAAAATATTCCCCTCCCTCGAGAAAAAAAGAAAAATTCGTATTTCCTACTAGACTCCATTTTTAAAAAAAAATCAAATTTAATAGTTCCGTGAAGTCTGGTTCACGGCGTGAACCGTTTTCTGCAACTTCATGGCCTAAGGGTTCACACCCTCAGGAACCGCATAAAAAATAAATTTAATAGTTCCGTGAAGCTTGGTTCATGGCGTGAACCATTTTCTGCAACTTCATAGCCTAAGGGTTCATGCCCTGAGGAACCGCGTTTTAAAAAATTGAATTTAATAGTTCCATGAAGTCTGGTTCACGGCGTGAACCGTTTTCTACAACTTAAGGATTCAGGCCCTCGAGAACCGCGTGCAAAAAAAAAGTCAGATCAAGGAAAAAAAACTTGCACTTGGATCATAGAGACCAACGCCTTTTCCCCCATTGAGAGGCACAGCCGTTGATTCTTTTCCATAGAACAATTTTTATCCGAGATTTACTTCATCTATTGTACCATAACAAAATTGAGTCTCATTTACGGATCCATCAGTCCAACCTAACCCCATCCAGTCCCGTGGGTTAGCCAACTGCCCAAACACTGTGGTGATGGGATCCATTTAAGAATTTGGTTAAGTTTTGTCCCGGGTACCAGGGAAAAGAGTTCCCAGGCCCCCTAACCAGATATTCATATAAACTTAAAACTAGTCACACCACTTACACACCCAATATGAAATTGCCTTTTTTACAGATTCAGCTGTCTTTAAAACAATCTTTTAATGAAACTATAGTATCACTGATCATAATTCTTCAAAGTATCCGGTTGAATCTTGATTTCCAATTTTTCCTTCATCTCATTGGCAACCGGAATGCTCACCACCTATCCACTCGGGGGCCTTTTCGATAGTTCCTAACTTTTAGTACCCGGCAAAATATTCACTTAAAAAATCAAAATGGAATCTCCGTTGAAGATCAACAAGATCAACCAATAGATCCATATAAAAGAGCCATGGACTCATCCGTTGAGGACCAGCAAGGTCAATCAACCAGATCCATGCCCGAATTCAGAAAACAACTCTTACTCCTTAATCCGAATATCTTCCCCGACGCACGTGTGGGTATCTTCGGCGACCTAGAGCCCGAGCATTGTATGGTCAGCACCCTCTAGGATCCTTCGCAGGTCACCTAGCGCTTCACTCATAGGCCACTTCCTTAGTCCCTCATCCACCGTACTAGAAGCTTACCATTTAAATCGAACCAAGGCTGGTCAAGACCTCGGCCGACCTTGCTATGCGAGACATCCTCCCATTGACTCTCCGTCACTCACAGCTGTTGCAACTTTATCAAATAGGTCTCCACGGCCTCATTCACAAGACGGTCAAAATGCTTCCCCAGCATTCTTGACATAAAACAGTCATTTAAAAACATGTCATAAATACAGTTTCTATAACGAACTCTCGTTTTTCCACATTGTTCCACATCAATTCACATTATTTAATCCACATCCATTTCATATATATTCCCATTCTCATCCAATCACATCATTTTCATCTCATCACATCTTTCCTCATTTATCCTCCTCATCAGATCTCATCCTCTTGCATCTACCTATATCCACATCTCATCACATCACATTCATTCACATCTCATCCATTCATATCTACCCCGATCTACATCACATCACATCACATATCATCCATTCACATCTATCCCAATTTACATCACATCCATTTGACATCACATCTCATTCATTCACATCCCGATTCACATCACATCACATCTCATCCATTCACATCCCGATTCACATCACATCACATCTCATCCATTCACATCCCATATCATTCATTCACATCCCGATTCACATGACATCACATCTCATTCATTCACATCTCGATTCACATCACATCACACCCATTCATATCCATCACATTCATTCTCATCGCCATCCCATCACATACATTCTATCCACATAACATCACATCACATCTATCCACATCATATCTCATTCATACACATCTCATCTCATTCATGCACATCCATCCAATCGTTCACATGTACGACTACCCACATCTATCCATACATCCATATCTATCACTTCACATCCACATATATTCATGTCACATCACATCTCTTTTCATCACATCACATCTCTTTTACATACACATCCACATCCATTCTTTCACATACACATCCACATCCATTCTTTCACATACATATCCACATCCATTCTTCACATACACATTCACATCCATTTTTCACATACACATCCGCATCCATTCTTTCACATACACATCCACATCCATTCTTCATATACACATTCACATACACACTCACATCCATTCTTTCACATACATCCACATCCATTCTTCACATGCACATCCACATCTATTCTTCACATACACATCCACATCCATTCTTTCACATACATCCATTCTTTCACATACATCCACATCCATTCTTCACATACACATCCACATCCATTCTTCACATACACATACACATCCACATCCATTCTTCACATACACATCCACATCTATTCTTCACATATATCCACATCCATTCTTTCACATACACATCCACATCCATTCTTTCACATACAACAACATCCATTCTTCACATACATATTCACTTTTATTGTTCACATCCATTCTTCACATACACATCCACATCCACATCCATTCTTTCACATACATCCACATCCATTCTTTCACATACACATCCACATCCATTCTTTTACATACACATCCACATCCATTCTTTCACATACTTATCCATATCCATTCTTTCATATACATCCACATCCATTCTTTCACATACACATCCACATCTATTCTTTCACATACACATTCACATCCCGTTTCACATAACATTACATCTCATCCATTCATTCACATCTATCTGATTCACATGACATCTCATCACATCTATTCACATCACATCACATCCCTCCATTCTGGCGTAAGACGGTCCTTTAAGAAAACAAAGTTTCTAAGCAAGTTTTCAGTTTGATTTTCTTTTGAATGCAAGAGTATATCTTGAATCAGTATCCCCAAAACTCCTTGATCGGAATTCTGCGTTTCATACCAGAGTTCCTCGAATTCTATAACCTTGATCCACAGATCAATTCGAAGGGTCTCAAACTTAGTTTCAGATTTGGCGGGAGTTTTGAGTGTATTTTTCTAAACTGTTCACACCTTCTTTCCTCGAAACTGACGAAAGAGTTTCGTCTTGGTCATAGTGTGATTCAACGTTCGAGTCGGATAAGATTTTTCCTGAACTATCTTTCTCGAAAAGGTTAGATAATTCACTTACTACTTTACTGAATTTCTTTCTTTGAATATTTACTTAACTAATTTCTAAATTAGTTAGGAATTCCAATGAGGAATAAATTAATCATTTATCTGAATATTTCGATCTCGATAGATTTCCTGAATTTTCTTTTTACAATCCGTGTGAATATAAAGAAATAGGAATTTCTCTCTTAGAGTATTCAATTATTCATTTATCAAATACTCATAGAATTTAAACATAGAATTTAAGATAATTCTAGTTTTGATATAAAAAATCTTTATGCATCTATTTATGCATAAAAATCAACTTCAATGGGAATAACACTTTTATAAAAAAATCCTTTTATGCATCTATTTATGCATAAAATCAAATTTAATAGAAATAATACTTTTAAAATAAAAAGAATTTCCTTATGCATCTATTTATGCATAAAAATTAATTTTTATAAGAATAACGCTTTTATAATTAAAAAATTTCCTTTATGCATATTTCTATGCATAAAAATTAAATTTAATAAGAATAACACTTTTATAATAAAAAAATTTCTTTATGCATCTTTGTATGCATAAAAATCAAATTTAATTAGTAACACTTTTATAATAAAAAAATTTCCTTTATGCATCTTTATATGCATAAAAATCAAATTTAATGAGAATAACACTTTTATAATAAAAAAATTCCTTTATGCATCTTTCTATGCATAAAAATCAATTTTAATGAGAATAACACTTTTGTAAAAAAAACATTCCTTTATGCATCTTTCTATGCATAAAAATCAAATTTAATAAGAATAACACTTTTATAATAGAAAAAATTCCTTTATGCATATTTCTATGCATAAAAATCAAATTTAATAAGAATAACACTTTTGTAATTAAAAAATTTCCTTTATGCATCTTTCTATGCATAAAATCAAATTTAATAAGAATAACACTTTTATAATTAAAAAAATTCCTTTATGCATTTTTCTATGCATAAAAATCAAATTTAATAAGAATAACACTTTTGTAATAAAAAGATTTCCTTTATTCATCTTTCTATGCATAAAAATCAAATTTAATGAGAATAATACTTTTGTAATAAAAAAATTCCTTTATGCATCTTTCTATGCATAAAAATCAATTTTTAGCAGTGATATTCATTCATATTCATAGGTGAATATGTACATGGAGTAATTAAAATATTTCTTTTAGATGCAAAAATAGTGATAATTACTCTTTTGGAATAACATAAAAACAAACTTTCTTTTCCATAAAATTCTGGGAAATTTTGCCATAACCTCCTTTGTAAGGCTAACCATTTCTCATTTTTATCATTCTTTATTTAACTTAAATTAACCCAAATTAGATTTATAGAACTCTAATCTACACAATTTTCTAAATTCAAGAGAGTAAACAATAAGAAGAGTTTAATTAATCCTTTAGTTAATCTTTCTAGGATTGAGAAAGGTTGGAATGTAAAGAAGAGAAGGGGGGTGGCCTTTTCATCAAAGGCATAGTATTTGAATTTAATTCAATCATCTACAATTCATAGAAATCAAGAAAACCATAGATTTTTCATTAAAATTTTTAAACAAAGTAAGAAAATTAGCTTACATGTTGCTTGTAAGCTCTCCTTTGGCTTGAGGGATTGAGGGTTCTACTATTGTTTTAGTGGCCACCAATTCACTTGGAGAGGATTAGGCCAAAAACAATTGAATTATAAAAATATTCAATGTATATGACTCAGGACAGGAGTAGAGTAACAGTGCATAAACACCATTAAGCTTTTACAAAGAGGGAGGCTTCTATTTATAGGAAAAAGTGAGCCTCTAACCAAGCAAACTGATTCTAGAATTTTTCTGATCAGTTTGGTCAATTTTTGACCATTTTTGGGTCGGTTTAGCTTACTTTTGGTTGAGAGTTTCAATAAGAATAATTTGTATGTTTTGTTCTCTATCACGGACAATGCATTTTTCATATATAAATTAACATAAAAACCTCCCCTTGATAGAGTGGGCATAGAAAGCAAATTCATCTTGATGTCTGGAACAAAAAGTACAGTTTAAAGACAAATATCCTTACCACTTGAAGTAGTAAAAATAAACACACCACTAATACCTTTAATAGGGTAAGAAGCATTGTTGGCACACATAACAGTGTGACCATAAAGATTTCATATTATTGAACAAACTTTATTGAGAAGAAATATCAAGCTACCAATTATCTGAAGCAAAATTCCAATGAAACATGAATCATGATCAGGATTAAAGTTGCAAATAGTCATGAGAGAAGTATTCAAGGATAACATTTACAGAGTCTTCTTTCTTGGCACTCTGGTGGTTGTCTAAGAATAGAGCTGGTAAACCCTTCTGAAGCAAAATTCCAATGAAACATGAATCATGATCAGGATTAAAGCTGCAAATAGTCATGAGAGAAGTATTCAAGGATAACATTTACAGAGTCTTCTTTCTTGGCACTCTGGTGGTTGTCTAAGAATAGAGCTGGTAAACCCTTTGTTAAATTTATTTTCCTACTTTTCTTTAGCCTGAAATTTATAGCATTGTTCAAATGCATAGCCACGCTTCTTGCAATACCAACAAGTAACTTTCTTTTTCTTCTTGGAATCACCCTTGGCCTCAAAAGATTTTTATGAATTGTTCATCCAGTGGAACTTCTTTTCTTTGTCCTTTGGTGGACAAGAGCCTAGTCACTACTAGAACTGATAGATGTATTCTTTCTGGACTACTGAGGAGTGCTACTGTGGGGCTTATCACTACTAAGACCCCATTAACCCTTGTCAAAAAGGTCATTTCTGACGCCATGAAACTCTAGAGGGAGTAATTTGACCCATCTAACTTGTCTTCTTTTGAAAGAATACCAAACAAATCATTGGATGAGTTGCATATGTGACTACTATTGAATATCAAAAAGAGAGATGCTGAAAATAGCTGTGTTTTTATATCTAGAAGGGTAGGTAGATGTCGGGCTAATTTTTGCCTGCTAAAAACACTACTATTTTCACTGCAATAGGTTTGCTTCTCAACAGTGAAAATAACAGTGAAATATCACTACCTCAGCAGCGATATTTTGTTGTCTCGTAGCAAAATTACACTTCCAGGCTGCGATATTTTGCTGCTCAGCAGTAGGCGAAAGCTCTGCACAACAAAAAAAGAGCTGGGGCAGACTGGGGAGTCTACACAGGACTCCGCAGTCTTGCATAGCACTCCCCAATCTGCCCCAGCTCTTTTTTTATATTAAAACAAAGTCACAATTTCAGTTTTATGACACAAAAACAAACATAAGAAACACATAGACTATGAGAAGAATGCAATTGAGCCCAAATTTTATTATTTTTCATGAAGTGTTGGCCCTTTGGCCATAATACATAAAATGTTTACAATGAAAAGGCATCTAACTGGAATCCTCATCAGATTTCGAGTGATCATCATCATCATCTTCCTTGTCCTCTTCATTTGCTTCTATCACTTCATGCTCATAATCAAGATCCTCCTCTTCATCCTACATACATGCCATCAAGCTCAAGGTAAGCAAGGGCATCAAAATACAATAAGATGTAGAAAAGATAATGGTTTAGGCTCACTTACCTCATCAAAATACAATTAGATGTAGAAAAGATAATGGTTTAGGCTCACTTACCTCAAGGGCATCAAAATACAATTAGATGTAGAAAAGATAATGGTTTAGGCTCACTTACCTCATCTGCTTGAGTCCCCAAAATGGACTCATCCAAGTGTACGCCTCGCATACGCAGCCTCGCGTACGTATCCACACCCACAATTACGAACGGGGGGAAAGGGGGGAGGGCTCTGTACCCATAGTCGTACTCCTCCTTTGTTGGGTCACACCCACACCTCCCTCTACAAAAAATAATTAAGAAAATATACAATTAGTTAAAGGAAGAAAACAATATAGTATAAAACAAAATGAAAGAGGAGAAGAAATGATTACTTATTACGAAACGAGTAATAAAGGAGGATTTTTCGTCGGAGTCGAAGTGTGAAGCCCCTCGCTTCCGTAGTCGGGAAGCACTCACTGCCACTTGTTGAAAAGCACGTGGGTGTTTTCTTACGAAGATGTGTGCGTGCCTTGTTAACCTAATTCTAGGGTTAACAAGAGCTACCGCCATTATCTTACATCAAGGTAGATACACCAAAGGGTCATACATTTAAGATATAAACCAATAGTGTCCAAAGCTACAACTTGGATGGGCACCCGTAATGGTGTCACACAGTATTTATGGTGATTCCCACTTCAAGAGCGTGTAGGATGAAGTCCTAAGTGATGTACTTCATGGATATATTATGAGAGTAGTCATTATAATAGCATTAGGCCTCTTATGAGCGTAAAGTGCCCAATCGGCCACCATAGTTTAAGTGAGTGTGAACACTTATGGCCATGTATATAAGTGAATTTCTCTTATAATACAATATACTCTCCCATTGTGCAATTAAGTCTTGTTCTTTTGAATTTTCTTGCTAATCTCTCTCCCTAATGCATGCTAGTGAGTGTGTGTGTGAGTGAAGTGAGGTGAGAGGAGGGACGAGGACTCGTAGTGCAACGGGAGCAGGGGTGGGTCTAGTCAAGGAAGGTGGTGTGGGGTCATCACAACCTTATTGTGATGGGACTACACCACTCGGCCCCATGTCTATCAAAGGCATGGTCTGTCGGGACTGGACAAGTGGAATAGATTGCCCCCATGGTGTGGACTGACCCGATTGTAAGCCCGCCTTCATATAAGATTAAAAAATAAGACTTATAGAACGCATAAAAGGTTAACTTTGTGTATGTGAAAAGGTTTGATGGAACCATACCCGTGTCTAAGTAAACTAAGACTAAGCTTGCTGCCCATATTGTTTGTTTATTACCACTATGTTCGCATGGCACTTGGATGATTCCGAATATTCCATGTGTAGAACATATGAAATTAGGGATAGCTAGAACTAAGTATTGGATTTATTAGTTATGTGCTGTCGTGGACTTTTAGCATGTGTTGCTAAGTTGTAGCGTGTTTGAATGGACAACCTTGTGTAGGTTGGTGAGATTGACGGGCTTTGTGCTCGTAAGCCGGGATGGCTGGGACGACGTGATGGTGGTGATATGGTGTGAATAATTACCAAGGGTGTAAAAATACAAAGGGAATAAGCATATACAAAGAATGGAAAAAGAGGGCTTACCTCCTCTAGCCGAATTTGTATGAGCCACCCGTGGCCTAAGCCCTTGGTGGTTGTTCACTTGAATAGACCTACAAAATATTATCATAAAAAATCATAAAATTAGTTCATTTTAACATATTATGCAATAGGCCTTATGCATAAGGTCTTTCATAAGGCCTATTGCATAACCTAACCCCCCCTAAGGCTATGCATAAACTTATTGCATAGGGCTTATGCATAATCCCTATTGCATAAGGCTTATGCAATAGGCCCTATTGCATAAGGCTTATGCATAGGGATTATACATAAGGCTTATGCAATAGGCTATGTATAAGGCTATTGCATAAACCTATTGCATAGCACTTATGCATAAGCCCACTTGCTACCCTTGTCTTTGTTATCCTTATCCTTAGCATCATCCTCTTTTTTGTCCTTTTGTGCTTTATGTTTTCAAAGAGGTAGAGAGCATTCTACATTTCTTCATTAGCATCATCATCATTTGGACATGTTACATTTCTTCATCATCATCATCATATAAACAACATCTGGAGGACAGGCTACACACCTATTATTTAACCCATATGCAAGATCTGATAGTGTTATTGCAATGGCCCATGCAGTTGCCTATATACCCTAATGTATTATAAGATAGTGCCCTTGCTTTTACAAGGCTTTAGCCCTATACACATAAGGCTATATGTAGCATAACCTATTGCATAGGGCTATTACATAAGCCCTATGAATAGGCTATGCATAAACCTATTGCATAAAGGCTATGCATAAGGCCTATTGACCTACTGCATATAAGGGCTATGCATTAGCATATTGCAAGAGGCCTATTGGCCTAACCCTAATACCCAACACCCAAGGGTGCAAAAACACAAAGATAAGAAGCATAAGCCAAAATGAAGAAAGAGGGCTTACCATATGAGAGGCTATGCCCAAACCCTTGTTCATTTCAATAAAACTACAAAAAAGAAACATAATAAATAAAAAGTTAGTCCTCATTAACACATTAGCAATAAGCAAGGAGAACAAGAGAAAAAAGAGGTGAGTACCTTAAACCCTACTCTTAATTCATAAGTGAATGAAAAAATTAGTTTATATTAAGCTTAAACCCTAGCTATATACATAGAAAGCTTTGATGGAGAGCTCTTCATCAAAGCTCTCTATTAGAGCTCTATGCATTAGGCTAGGGCCAAGGCAAGGGAGAGGAAAAAGAGGGGAAGGGAGAAATGGGAAGGAAAGAGAGAGGAAGGGGAAGAAAAGCTCACATTGAGCTATGAACAAACTTTCCATGAAAGCTTGGAATAAGGCAAAGATTGAAGATTTCCATTAAAGCTTGGAGAAAGCAAGAAAGAGGGCTTACCTTGGAGAGGGAGAGTTGATTGATGCAAAAGCCTTGAGAGAAGAGGTGTGGTGGGAGGAATAGTTGCGCTACATGTGTAGCCTATGCAGGATAGGGAAAGTAGGTAGCTATTCACACCCGTCGGCGGCATTTTAGGTGGGAGTCTTAGTTAGCAGATTGCTGCTCAGTAGTGGAATTTCACTGCTAGGTTTGCTGTTGAGCAATAAAATTTTGCTTTGCTGGGCAGTGAAAAAACACTGTTGTGCAGCAGCAAAACCCTGAGTAATTTTCTATTTACAATTCTGGATGTTGTTGTGTGTTTTGTATGAACCCTAAATCAATTTTGGCCAGTTTAAATATGTCTGACAGTGATCATCAAGGACTGAAAGTTAGTTCTAAGGCATGGTTGAAAGAAAGCATTCATTGTATGTGTGGTCGATGTAAGCTTGCCAGTGTATACAACATCGTATAACAATTGAGCATGTCCAAACATATGGTCTTCATGAGATGGTCTTCATGAGGCAGTGGCAAAACCAAGTGTGGATGATGACATGGAGGAGAACCATAGGAGAGTGCTAGGTAACATGCCACACCATTTGGTGACATCGGGTAAATTGCGGAAGGTGGCAAGGCTTCATATGGAAAGCATGGGTAGGACTCATCTTCCCCAACCAATGAATGAGGTGCCTCCACCATTGCTACTACATGAGGAGGAAGAGAATCTCATCATGGACCACATGGTGAATGACTTCTTTGGATGGGAGTTCATGTGATGATAGTGAGTAAGCTCCAATGTCACAAGAGGAGGAAACCTTGTATAGAGAGGCAAGCACCCCTTTGTATATGAGGGATAATTGTACTCCACACTGCGAGCAAACTTGGAACTATTGAACTTGCAAACAACGCATGGATGGAGTGATGCAAGTGTCTCAAGTCTTCTTTGGTAAGACCGCCTCATTCTATTCTCTCAAATAGAAAATGTTTCATGTTCTATATACTCTCCTTGCTAATATTTTAACATATGATTTCTTATGTTTTGTTGCAGGCTTCTCAAGAAGATTCTTCTCCCTCAAAATCTATTACCGAACTCACGAGATGGATGTCGTAAAATTCTCTCTATGCTAGGTATGGATTACACAAAAATACACGCATGTCCCAATGATTGCATGCTATTTAGAGGGGTTAATATAAAGATGCAACACAATGTCTATAATGTGGGGAAAGCTGCTATAGGGATAATTTGCAAGGAGATAAAGTTTTTCGAAAGGTTTTGAGACAGTTCCCTATCATTCCTCGCATCGAACACATGTTTAAATGTAAGGGGATTTCATAACTCATGTCCTGGCATACTACTCATGTCATGTAAGGGGATTTCATAACTCATGTCATGGCATACTACTTATCGCTTTACCAATGGCATCATGAGGATCATAGTTAATTCACCAGCATGGCAACATGTGGTGCATCAATGGCCAGAGTTTAAAGATGAGTCTCGTCACTTACGTCTTGGCTTGGGTACGGATGGTGTTAACCCATTTAGCTTCAAGTCCACATCATGTCTACTTGGCCTATTGTATTGGTGAATTACAACCTCCGTTCATGGGTGGCAATCAAGAAAGGTCATATCATGCTTGCTCTCCTTGTACTAGGCAAGTATAAGGTGGTGAACATGGATGTGTACCTCGAGCCTTTGATTAAGGAGCTTGAGACACTATAGCAAAATAGGCATGAGGCTGTTGCCATATACATAGGCAGTGATGTGTGTGAACACACTTAGGACCACCGGGGCACTTTTTCCCTCTTTAGGAGGTTTTTTTCCCCGGCTTGTATATACGCCCATCATACTAGGGCTAACTTATCTTTTGTACATTGACACAATCTAATACACTTTGTGTTGTGTGCATTCTTGCTTCTTCTTCTCCAAGCTTTGTGTGCTTTCCTGCAACCCTAATTCCAACAATTGGTATCAGAGCAGGCATCGGCTCCCAGGGCTATGCCGCCAGCACCCTCCGACTCACGTTCTCCGATTGAGGTGAGTTTTCACGAGTGCTTGCAGGTCCCTATACTCTGCAAATAAGCCAGAAAGGGCTTTGCATTCTAAGAATTTGCATCTGAGGTGGTTTCGGGCTCCATTTTTGCATTTCAAGTTCTGCACAGGTGTTTTTGTCATTTTCTGCAGAAATTTTGACAATGCAGTTTTCTACAAAACAGGCATACGTATTCTATTGTGGACTGTGCTACATAGCACGAGTTATTTTTTGTTCAGTCTTTGCTTCATTACAGACAGCTTTTGCATCAGTTTCAGTCAGTGGCCATGGCTGATAACAGCAATGATGTATTTCGCATGTTGTCTGCTGAAGACAAACTGGATGGAGATAACAACTACCCACTTTGGGCATATATGATGCAGCATGTTTTGGTTGCAAAAGGAGTGTGGAACATTGTGCAGGGTATGGATGTACGTCTAGGTTCTATGGATGTAGGATCTGTTGAGGATGTTGCAGGTTCTAGCAGCTCTACTGTTGCTGTTGTTTTACCCACTACTGAACAAGCTCGTTGGGATGGTAAAGATGCACAGGCTCATGCCTTGATTGCACTTTCTGTCAAACGTAACATCACCCCACATATTCGTTCAGCTAAAACAGCAAAACAGGCTTGGGATATTCTAGCTGGTTTGTATGCAGGTCGTAACGAGGCAAAAATCGCTTACCTGCGTAAAGAGCTAGAATTGAAGATTATGCAAGAAGATGATGACATGAATGTTTTTCTTGCTGAGAAAAGATCTCAAAGAACAGTTGATTTCTGCAGGTGAGATTATTCCTGATCATTCTCTTTTGCAGACTGTTTCTTGATGCTTTACCTGAGACATATCAGACTTTTGCTTCCACGTGGAGACTTCTTAATGAGGACAGACCTGATGCTGTCAAGTATGATACTTTAGTCAACAAGCTCTTGCAAGAAGCGCAGTCCAGGCAAAACAGGGCCAGGCAGCGTGCAGTTGATCAAGCATTTATTGCTGCCCAGCAGAGAAGAAGTGGTAAGGCAGCCCCTTCCACTGTTTCTTCTCCTATTAGTAGGTCTGCAACTTCTTCTCCTTCCACAGGTAGCAACAATAAGACTGAGAAGGCTCTTGATAAAGGCAAGAAAAAGACTAGGTGCAACTATTGTAAGGCAAATGATCATGTCATTAAGAATTGCCCTAAGCTAAAGGCTAAAGAGGCAAAGAAGAAAGAGTCAAATGCAGCCACAATAGCGGATGCTTCTACAAATGCAGATTCTGCAAATGTTGTGCAGGATACAGAATGGGCGTTTAGCGTGTATTGCCAGTATGACCCATCTGTACATGATGCATGTTTGGCAGTTTCTGTTGACTCTCATGTTTGGTATTTTGATAGTGGTGCAACAAAGCACATTACCTCACATTGTGATATGTTCACTTGTCTTGAGGCTGTCTCTAATGGGAATACTGTCACATGTGCTAATAATGCTTCTTACCCAGTAAAGGGCATTGGTAAAATTATGCTTACTGCTGCAAATGGCAGCGCTTTCACACTTTCAGATGCTTTGTATGTGCCAGGGATAAAGAAGAATCTATTGTCTGTCTCTGTGCTAGACTTGGATTTGTAGTCAAATTTGTGGATGACAGATGTACTGTTCATGATTTGACTTCTGGTGATACGATTATTGCATCTGGCACCTTGTTTCGTGGGCTGTATAGGCTCAATTCTTATGACAAGTGTGTGGAAGATTCAGCAAATGCAGTTTCTGATGAAAGGGCAGTTTCAGATGCAAAACTATGGCATGCTCGTTTTGGTCATCTGAACTTTGCTAGTTTGCTGCGTTTGCAGAAATTTGATATGGTTGCTTCATTGCCCCCTCTTAAGGCACCATTGAAACATGTTTGTGAAGGCTGTATTTTGGGCAAAATGGAGCGTTTTGCGTTTCCAAAGGATGGTTCTGTGCGGGCCACTCGCAAATTGCAGCTTGTACATAGTGATGTATGTGGGCCTATGCAAACTCCGTCATTTGGTAAACACTTGTACTTCGTGACTTTCATTGATGATTACTCAAGGCATGCATGGGTATATCCACTGAAGGAAAAGTCCGAAGTGTTTTTGTGCTTCAAACAGTTTTTTCTTATGGTTGAAAATGTATCCAATTGTACTGTGGGCACCCTCCGTACTGATCGAGGGGGGGAGTACATGTCTAAAGAGTTTGATGCATTTGTGGCTAGTCGTGGGATAAAACACCAATGTACAGTGCCGTATACCCCTCAGCAAAATGGTGTTGCTGAGAGGAAGAACAGGTCACTTATGGAGATGGCACGATGTATGGTCAAGAGCCAAGCTTTGCCACATGCGTTTTGGCTTGAGGCTGTCATGTGTGCTACAAATGTACTCAACAAGTGTCCCACTAAGGCCTTGCAGTCTATTACTCCATACGAAGCTTGGCATGGCAGGAAGCCTTCTATTGGTCACTTGCGTGTCTTTGGTTGCTTGGCCTATGCTTTAGTGCCTGTGCAACAATGCAGAAAATTGGATGATAAGACTGTCAAATGCATTTTTGTTGGTTACAGTGCTGAGAGCAAGGGTTACAGATTGTATCATCCGCAGTCAAAGCGTATCTTGATTAGTCGAGATGTTGTTTTTGTGGAAGATGCTATGCAGCCCTTGTTATCATGTACCAAAGAGACAGGTGTGAGCTCAAGGGATGTATTTGATACGTTGTTGCCTCTCTTTACAGGTGGGAATTCAAATGTAAGTCCTAATGAGGCAAATATTTAGCCTACGCAGATTTCAAATGACATCATAGATCAGCCTATTTCTGATGCAGATTTACAAGATGTAATTCATGAGGATAGGGCTGAAAATGAGCAGGCTAGAGGTATGCCTAAATGGTTGGTGCAAACCTTGCGTGATAGTAAGATTGATGCACCTATTACTAGTCGTACTCGTTCAGGTTTTCAGCATGCCTCTTATGCATCACATTGTTATGCTTTGGCTGTGTCTAGTATGTGTGAAGAGGAAGAACCTCTTTCATTTGATGAGGTACAAAATTCAGAAAATTGGTTGGCTGCAATGCAAAGTGAATATGATGCTATAATGAAGAATGGTACATGGTCTTTGTGTGATTTGCCTATTGGTAAAAAGGCCATTGGATGTAAGTGGGTTTTTAAATTGAAACGAAAGCCAGATGGCAGTGTTGATCGCTATAAGGCTAGACTTGTTGCAAAGGGACATGCTCAAGAAAAGGGCATTGATTTTGATGAGACCTTTGCTCCCACTTGTCGTATGACTACCATTCGTAGCATTTGTGCATTGGCAGCTCATAATGGTTGGAATGTACATCAGTTGGACATAAAGACTGCATTCTTGAATGGAGATTTGCATGAGGAAGTGTATGTATCGCAGCCTCGTGGTTTTGTTCAAAGAGGGCAAGAAAACAAAGTGTGCAGGTTGAAAAAGGCTTTATATGGTTTAAACCAAGCTCCACGAGCTTGGTATGAAAAGATACATGCATATTTGACTGCACATGGTTTTCAGAATAGTCCAACAGAAAGCACTTTGTATGTTAAACGTGTGGATGGTGTACATCTAATCATTGCTCTCTATGTCGATGACATGCTGCTCACAGGACCAAATGAGAGTCATATTGCTGATTTTAAGGCTGATTTGAATGCCTCTTTTGAGATGTCAAATTTGGGGCATTTGCATCATTATTTGGGGATACAATTTAAGCAGTGTGATGGAGGTATTGCTTTGTGTCAGACAAAGTATATTGAGACATTGTTGCGGAGATTTGGCCTTGAAGACTGCAAGCCTATTGCTACTCCAATGGAGACAGGTTTGAAGTTGAGTCTTCATGATGCTGGAGATCACTTTGATGTCACACTCTATCAGACAGCTGTTGGTTGCCTCATTTATGTATGCATTACGAGGCCAGACATTCAGTTTGCAGTCTCACAGGTGAGCAGGTTTATGCATAGCCCAGGGTCTCAGCATTGGAAGGCAGTTAAACGCATCTTTCGCTACTTGAGTGGCACCATACATCTTGGGTTGTTTTATCCCAAGGGGGGATCGTTGCCGCCAGATTTACATGCTTTTTCGGACTCAGATTGGGCTGGTTGCTATGACATAACCAAAAGGCAATTTCATATTGGGTGTGTAAGTGGTGTGACTAGTTTTAGTTTACATGAATATCCGGTTAGGGGGCTTGGGAACTCTTTTCCCTGGTACTCGGGACAAAACCTAACCAAATTCCTAATTGGATCCCATCACTACAGTGGTTGGGAGGTTGGCTAACCCATGGGACTAGATGGGGTTAGGTTGGACTGATGGATCCCTAAATTGAGACTCCATTTTGTTATGGTACGATAGATGAAGTAAATCCCAGACAAAAATTATTCTATGGAAAAGAATCAACAGCTGTGCCTCTCAATGAGGAAAAAAGCGTTGGTCTCTATGATCCAAGTGCAATCTTTTCCCTGATTTGACTATGGGACTTACGGGTTCGGTCAAATCAGTTCTGTTAGATAAGGCTTTTGACTACATTAGACAAAAGTTATCCTGGAGGAATTGCCCGTGCTTTCTGGGCAAGGAAAGTTTTTTCGGGTTCGTTTTGGAAGAACCGATGGATTAGTCTCTTGTCCGGATATCCGTGGGCAAGGCCCCGAGTGTGGGACCCTACCCCGCGCAAGAAGTGCTATTTCCGCCTGCTAGCATCCCTGAATTCGTTACGCGGTGGGGAGAGGGATCTTACATGATGTCTTGTGATGAGAGGTAGAGATTGGTTTGAGGCATGGATAAGCACTCCCAATCCACCACCAAATGGGTTGTCTAGACACTCAATCTTCTTTCGATTTCCATATTACTGTGACATGAAGATCAATCATCTCTTAGATCCCATGCATATCTTCAAGAATGTGGTCGTAATTATTTGGGACCATTTAATTGGTAAAAGAGATACAAAGGGTGCAAGGGGGATGACTTACAAAACATTGGACACCTTCAAAGTGCATGGCCAATTGAAAGTGAGAGTGGCAACATAGTCCTACCAAAGGCACCATGGGTACTAACCAAGAGGGAGCATAATAAGGTGAAAAGTGTGATTGTCTCTTTTCATACACCAACGGGAGTAATACATTCATTGAAGGGTGCCTTCACAAAGACCAAAAAGAAAGGAGAGGAACAATTATATGGCCTCAAGACACATGATTGGCACAAGATATTACAGGTATATAAATATTCACTTATTCATTTTCTCTTTGTGATACATAATTTGTAAGCTCATATACTAACTTCCATTTTTTTCTATGCATAATTTATTCTTCCAATTTCGATAGTTGGTTGTGGAGACAAGAAGGTAAGAGAGGCTATTTACAAAATGGGAATCTTGGTGAGTATGAATCTTCTCTTCAATTCACTAAGTTATATTGCTTATTTGGTATTCTCATGCGCTCACAAGTTATGTATTGGTAAATAGCATACATGATTGCTATGTATGTAGGTACATTTCTTAAAGGAGATAGATCTTACATCCATTGAGATGGCTCGTCTCAATGCTATTGAGGTAGTATGTATGATAGAGGTCAACTTTCCTAGAACAATTCTCACTAGCCAATTGCATCTTGGGGTGCATTTGGTTGATGAAGTGACATTGTGTGGTGTTGTTCATGTTCGATGGACGTTTTTCCTTGAAAGGTTCATGAAAACCTTAAAGGACTTTGTGAGACAAAGAGCAAGGCCAGAAGTAAGCATGGCAGAGGGATAGTAAATACAAGAGTCTCTTATGTATATCTCAAAACATCTATCTCACATAGATCCTTCCATGCCACGATTGTGGAGAAATGAGAAGGATGACCAACTAATCACTAATGTGCCTCAGGGAAAAGGAAGACAACAAAGACTGGATGAAGCATTACGCCACAAGGTGAGTACATTCTGCATTCTAGATAGTTCCATTGTGGAGAAGTGGATTAGAAGATACAAGGATGCAATCAATAGACAAAAGGATAAGAGAAGAGCTTTGAGAAGAGCAAATAGACGCTTGCCATTCCCGCCTAGCTTGGAACCTCTACCAAATGTGATCAATATAGAATGGCTTTGTATGGCAATATCGATGGCATCGTAAAATGGAGAGATGACCACAAGATAAGAGCATGAGTATGCAAGAGGATGTGACCCTCAAGTAAGTACTCTCTTCATCTCTCTCACATATATATCTTGTTTAATGTACTATACTAAATGTCATGCTTTTGTTTAATGTTAGTACAAACTATGTAATGCAATATGGTCAGAGGAAAGGCACTTTCGCATGGAGCATGTGGATTCTAAAAGAAACACATTTTATTATGGTGTGATGGTAACTTTTGAGCAAGAAAGTTGAGCTAGTAGACATGATACCAATGTTATAGAGGACAATCTTGAGTATTGTGGAACTATTCAGGATATTCTTGAGGTTGGATTTAGAGCATTTAGTCTATTCATCTTTAATGTCAAATGGTTCAAGGTGATATATAGAGGTGCTCAAAAAACTATGAAGAAACATCCAAATGGGTTCTTTCAAATCGATTCCACCAAGTTTTGGAATGATGAGAACGATACTTTCATACTACCCCAACACTATCAACAAGTTAGTAACCCAACCAATCCCAAATTAAATCTTGATGTAGTATAATAAAAGTGTAACCCCTTTGCTTTGTGATATTAGGTTGTGTTTCGTGCGCCGATCGAATTGATCCAAAGTAGTGGTATGTTATACAAGTTTTCCCTCGCTCAACATATCTGCTCAACATATCTTTCAAGATCAAGATGTGGAGGTCGAATCTCTGGATAAGGTGCAAGTACTACCTCAAATCGTCTGATTGAAAGGAGACAATGAAGAAAACTTTTTGAAGGGGGGTGATCAAGAGCATGAGGAACATCAATCCAAAGAAGATGATGAGTCACCTATCAATCATGATAATGCTTCATTGGATCATGATAGTGATATTGATATTGATATTGATATGGAACCTCATCTTTTTATTGAGCTTCCATTAGATATAGATATTGATGAAACAACACATATGGATTTATTACAAGATGGGATAGATTCATGATCTTGACATTGTTTCACTTCTCAAAAGTTATTAACTATCTTTTTTTTACTCGAAACATGGCTCCAAGGGTTCTAATGGATATGGATCAGATCATTATTGAAGTAGAATTGAGAGATTCAAACTGTAGTAGAATCACATGATTGAAGAAGTCAAATTGCTTAACGAAAGAAGTTAAATTGCTGATCAAAAGATTGAATCAGATGATCAAAAAAGATTAATTGATCGATTGATGAAGATGAATCTTGGAAGTTAAATCATCGATTGAAGTGTTCCTAAATTGGCGATTTGCAAAGACTTATCTACCACATGGCAGGTTATCCATAGCCACGTGTTAAGCTAGACATAGTAGTACCTTATCTACCTGTCCTCCATGTCGACCTCTAGAGGACTCATTATTAGCAATGATGACAGAGAGGGACGAATGGCATCGTATGATGGCACAATATTACCTACAGCGTGACCAAATGGGTGGACATTGGGAAAGGTGTGTGTCTCTGAAGTTGACAATGATAGCAATGCACCCAACAAAAAATGATGAAGATAACACTATCTGCCACTCTTGTTAGCTTGTTGAACCTACCTCTATGAATGCTATAGTAAGATGATGTTTGACAGTCCCACGGTGTTTCCACCTCTAACAAAGAACAAACTGGATGATGGAGGGTGCCGTCATGCCTATTGTCATTGGCTTGTAAAAGCTTCTAGGAATCTTTTGGAAAGCCTTTAGATAAACTTATGAAGAAGCTTTGAAAATCTTCAATGGCTATCCTTGTAGGAAGAGAAGCCACCTTGTGTTGCATGTCGCTGTCACCTTGGTGGTGCTTAAAGTAAAGCTTTCATTAGGCTTTGTAGACTTGTTGATTATATTGTTGATACTAGCTCTATAGTACTACTACCAAACAGCTTTGTAGAAAGCTTATGAGTGGAGCCTTGATGTCACCTTATTCTTGTAGAAGCTTGAAAAAGCTTATGACCTATTGTGTGAGTGAAGCTCCAAGTATGCAAGAAGGATTCAATGGAAGCTTGCAAGAAATCTAAAGCTTCAGTAAGAAAAACGTCAATGGTAAAGAAGTTTAGAGATCAAAGTATGTGCTCTAATACCACTACTAGATCTCATAAGATCAAAGAACACACACACACACACACACACACACACACATGTAGGGAACAAAAGGATAGAGACGTGTAAAACAGCTAGCTCAATAGGAGAGAGAGATGTAAAGCTCTCAGCCCCTACAAATGAGACAATACAAATTGTTGGAGACAACACATGTTATCTTGCTATTTATCCACTGCAAAGGGTAATGTGTAGCCATTGTGTGTGAACATTCCTTGTGAGTGTACTAATTTGTACTAGTGTGTATTTGTGTGAGAACAATCTCTTAGGATTAGATATTATGCAAGTGTGTAGGATGCTTCCTTGGGAAAAACTAGTGCAATTTTGATTGAGTCAAGAGATAAGGCTTTATGTCTAAAAAGCATGTATTTGGTAACTGGTTTTAATATATCAAACACTCATTGAATCGTGCAATCTTGTTCTCTTTTGAGCATTGTATTTGTTACATATCTCTCTCTCTCTCTCTCTCTCTCTCTCTCTCTCCACACAGTAGCTATGGATCCCTTCAAACCACCATAGTTGCACCTACGCTAAGCCTACACCACAATTGGTATGAGAGCTTGGAAATCACTGTTCACTGAGCTTAGCCTTCGCACTCACTCTCTTTCGCCACCGACACCCATCGGCTCAAACTCTGTAGTCGACAATTATTTTGCTCAGCTGTCGGCTTCGCTCGCGAGACCTTACAAAGGCATCCAAATCTGCCCGTCAACACCTACCCGACCTGCTGACCTCGCCTTTGACTATAGCTGCATCGATCTCTTTAACCGCTATGCTGCGCCCTCCTTTGCATCTCATCTCAGCAGCGTTCATCAGCTGTCGGCCATAGCCATCTGCTAGTCGCTTGCCACAATCACTCCCTCCAACAGAGAGAGAGAAACAAGGCTTCAGACTAACGAGGTTTCCCTGAGTGCTGCCCAACAGAAATCAGACCAGGATAAGATAAGGTTGAAAACTTTATTTTTATTTTTTTAATGTAAGTTTTAATATAAAATCCCCCCAAAAAAAAAACAAGAGGGTGTTCACATGGCTTAATGGAGACAATTGCTTTTGAGAAGTTCCTTATTACTGGAATTCTTTTTGCCTGTTGATCTGGGCATTTGTCTTGTGCATTTATTCTTTTAATGTAAACGAGGAAGACACTGGCTATCAAGGCTAAGACCTCGTCAATCGTTAGCATTTTCACCAAATTTTTGGTAAAGAGGAGAAATTGTGTGAAGTGATCTCAAATTTTGAAAAGGATTTAGACACTGCTCTTGACCTATAAAGAGTAAGATCTATCTTCATTTATTAATCATTGGCACTCAATAAATTTGAAAGAGAAGGTTTACACACCTAGCAGACGAAGGTCAAATTCACCCTTATGAGAAAAGGGCTATGGAATGTGGCAAACAGAAAGAGAAAAAGTCAACAACACGGGAAGGAGAAGTTTCTTGGCTAGTCAAAGATGAGAAGGCCCTTGCTATCATAGCCTTGGGATTGACTGACTCATTCATCCACCATCATATTAATGGGTGTGATACATCACATGAGGCTTGGGTACATCTTGAAACTATGTTTGGTGCACAAGGAAAGTGCTCCAAGTTTAGCTTAATAATAAAGTTTTTTGAGCTAAAAATAAAATTGGGAGACTCTTTGTCCTTAACATTTAAACTCAATGAAAAGCATGCTAACACAATTGGCAAGTATCAAAGCTACCACATAGACGAAGACATCACAATTGTAATCTTACTCAAAAGTCTTCCAGATGAAGAGTACGGTAATATTGTTTATTACCACTCTGAAAAATCTACCGACATCAAAATTGATAGATATTGATGCTTCTCTCTTAGAGGAGGAAACAAAGATCAAGCAAAGCAGTAGTTCTAGCTCCAACTACAATGGGAGGGGGGGGACTTACTTCACAAAACAGAAGCAAAAAGGCTACACCAACCCACTCTTATAAATCTACCGACATCAAAATTAGTAGATATTGAAGCTTCTCTCTTAGAGGAGGAAAGAAAGATCAAGCAGAAAGATCAAGCAAAGAAGTTCCATCTCCAACTACAATGAAGGGGGGGGCTTACTTCACAAAGAAGAAGCAAAAGGGCTACACCAACACCAGAAATTTCTCGAAGTGTTCACCAACAAAACCAATAATGGATGTGGATTCTGTGGTAAGAAGAATCATTAGAAAGAAAACTATTTTTTGAAGAAAAATACGAAAGCTTTGATTGTTTAAGATAATCAAGATGAAGTGGAGGCCTCACCAGAAGAGGCCAATCTTATGGTTGGCTCAAATTGGTCCTTTTAGCCTACTCTTGCTCTTCTCTTGTTGCTACCAAAGACCCCTTGTCCTGAAATTTTACAAGCAACCTCCAACTAGGATTTATATCAAACCTATGGGCATTAGATCTCTAATGTATCCAAATATATATCACTTGATAGAACGTCTGTGTATCTAGCATTGTATCGATCCCTAGGCATAGAACATTTGTTTGTAGGGGGGACGTTGAGACAACACATGTTTTCCTGCTATTTATCATTGTACAAGTTCCAAAGTCAAAGGGTAGCATGTAGCCATAGTGTGTGAACATTCCTTGTGAGTGTACTAATATGTACTAGTGTGTGTTTATTTAGAACAACCTCTTAGGATTAGATATTATGTAAGTGTGCAAGTATGTAGGATGCTTCCTTGTTTGGGAAGAACTAGTCCAAGTTTGATTGAGTCAAAAGATAAGGCTTTATGCCTATAAACGCATGTATTTGGTGAAGACACTTATTGAATCGTGCAATCTTGTTCTCTTTTAAGCATTGTATTTGTTACATGTCTCTCTCCCTCTCTCTCTCTCTCTCTCTCTCTCTCTCTCTCTCTCCACACAATAGTTATGTATCCCTTCAACCCACCATAGCTGCACCTGTGCTAAGCTTACACCACACAAATTAACTAGTATGGATGAAAAAGTACAACGTGAGAGGTTACTTATATACTAACAGACCCTAAGGGTTCCATTCACACTGAGATGTCTGAGGGAAAATCCCAATGGAAAAATGTGCCCTCAATGAAGGGCATGGGTGGCCTCACATGTATTGTTACTATAAATAGCTAACTAATAAGAGGTCAAGGGTTCTCAAAATAGGTTGGAAAGCCCAGTGCAGGATGCACTACATGAAGTACATAGATAGGTGATTTCCTTAGTAATGAAAAGGTTTCTAATGAAAAAATGAAAGTTGTCTTAAGGGAAGCCCAAGCAAAAATTGCACATCTAGAGGAGGCATAGGAAGATGCCAAATAACATATATATGTGTACAAGATGGTGCAAAAAGTAATGAAAGCCAAGAATACCCATATAGTTGAGTTTGAGGCCAATATGTCTAAGTTCAAGTTACCGTGCACCCATCAATGATGCACAAAGAAAGATAGATGTGCTTACAAATACAACGTTTGATCTTGTTGAGATGCCAAAGCAGGCAATTAGACCTAACCATATACTTTCCATGCACATGGAGATGCTGAGGTTTTACTTACTGTAGTTTGATGCCATTTTAGATGAGCTAGTGAATTTCTTTACCTTTGGAACCATACTCATTATGAAAACTACCCTTTTCCAAATTCATGAATTTTGGAAGGAAAAGGTACCTTCTCTCTTCTCCCTCCCTCCCCACACTACCTCCTCTCTCTCTCTCTCTCTCTCTCTCTCTCCAACATTTTACACTCTTTTCTCCCTCCCTTCCCCACACCATTTCTTCTCCCTCCCTCCCCCACACCATTTCTTCTCCCTCTTCTTTCCTCCATAGCTATCTCTCCTTAGAAACCTATTCATAGCAACATTTCATGGCATTTAAGAGTTATTTTTCCCATCCTTATATACTCACAACTATGCCCTCTCCTCTCTCTCTTTCAATATTTCCTGGTCATTTGTTTTTCTTTACATAATATCTCTCTTTGTGTTTCTCTCTATCTTCATATGTTTCTTTGTTCACTACACCATTCCATGACACCTTTTTTGAGAACATCACCAATGCAAAGAAAAGATATCATGTTAACTCAATGTTGGATAAAGAGTATGTTATATGGAGAAGCTCTCACCAAAGGGTATTACAAGATGAGGTTGAAGCTCAAAGGTTATAGGAAGAAGGAAATTGTATTACTTCATTAATGAAGTGGGTGCCATTGTCACTAACAAGCTCTAGGGGGGACCAAAGTGAATGATCACACACTTGTAAAAGTAATTTAGTTGTGGACCTGGTGTCGGCTTTTCTTGTGACTCTAGCTTCGACCCATTGTGTAGTAATCCATGGCCGCTATGATGTACCGTGCTTGGGTATGTCGGGCAGTCGAACTAATGGGTCCCACAAAATTAATGTCGTATTTCTCAAATGGTTGTAAGGACATGATAGGTTATAAGAGCATTCTATCCTTATTGTGTGGAATCGCCGTCTGTTGGCACTCATCGCATTGTTTGACGTATTTGGCGGCGCCTCCAAACAAGGTTGGCCACTATAGGCCTATTAGAAGCATCTTTTCGAGCAGTGGTATCCACTCTGCGAAGTGTCCACCTGTGGCTTCGGAGTGAGCTTACTCCAAAATAGAGACATACTTGTTAGACAAGTATGTTTGTAGAGTTTCCCTGCCAATCAATTGGTAGGGGGAAGCTTTTTTTATGAGGCGTCTTACTCGATCCTTATTGATTGGTGCTTCGGTGGTGTGGTGGCTAGGACATTAGCTAGGAAGTGTGCAACTTTCTCTCTCCATTCAGGAATCAAACATAATTGGAATAGGGGAGCATCTGGTAGGTCATCATCAACACCCACCAGTGGCTTTTCATTAGGGATGCACGACATAAGGTCAGCCAATACATGCTAGGAGCCTTTGTGCACTGTCATGTGATGATGAAGTCAAATTCAAGTAAAATTAGAAGCAATCTGGTGATCCTACCCATGGTGAAAGGTTTATTCACACTAGATAAAGAAGAGCTTGATGGTCTACAAAGAAAACAAATTTGGTCACACCAAAAGGTAACAATATAGACCATAGCCAACCCTTCTCTTTCCATGATGGTATAATTTCACTCCGCCTCATTTAATTCACGATTGGCAAAGCTAATGGGAAAATCCATGTTGTGTTCTCCAAGTTGAGCCAGCACACAACCAATTGCGAAGGCAAAGGCATCTATGTAGGCATGGAATATGATTTCCCAATTAGGGGATTTCAAAATGGGAGCACTTTGCCAATGCCTTTTTGAGGGCATCATATGCTTGTTGGCACTCCTCTGTCCATTAGAAAATCACTAGGGTTCCTTAAAGGGGACGAGCTATGCCGACATACATAAAGATGAAATGTCGGTAATAATCGACATGCCCCAATTGTTGGACTCCCTTGAAGTTGGTAGGAGGTAGCAGCTCAAGAATGAGTCACATCTTGCTATCATCTATGGAGATACCGTGTTTTGAGATAATGTGTCCCAGGATTTCTCCATGCCAGACCAAGAATTGGCATTTCATAGTGTAACGAAGTAGATTTAGTGTCACATGCACATGAGAGATGGGGCCTAGGCATTTGTTTACATATGTGCCTTTGGGGGCCTTGGGCTATAGGATACATTGGGCTCATGGACATTATACACACACTTATGATCATTTTGACTATCATCTTTCTTGGAGCTCTCATGCCCAAGCTTTCATCGGTGAACTTCTCCCATATGAGATATGAGGATGGTGACCCACACCTATGTTGTCACTCTATGTCTTCAGTGGCCAACCCTAGTTTCTTGCATTGGTATTAGAGCTTTGAATTGTCTTTGATCTAATTTTTTATAATTTTTTAAATTTCTGCATTTTCTTGGACTTTCTTGATTTTCTTAATCAAGAAATGGGGTATGGTGGTTCTGTTTGAATTGATTTGATCCTTTTTTATGAGCTTTTGGGGCTATGGGTTATGGTGGATCAAATTTGGGGATGGCATCATCAAATTTGAAATTCAGGACCAAATTTGGAAAGAAGATCATTAATTCCACTAATCAAGATTAATGTGGCTAATCAAAACGTTTTCCTTCTCCCTCACCTTTGCTTGATTCTTGGAGCTATCATGCCTTCATCTTGCAAGCATTGTTGCCCAAACCGTAGGGTTTTCACTTTGCACATCTTGCTCTTCACATAGAGTATAAGAAAGCTACTCATCTTTGCCGTTTTCTAGCATTAAGGGCGTTTTTTTTTTTTGGCAGTCGCTGTTTTCAACATATATGCACGTTTTTCATGAGCAATTAGCGCTTATGGCAAGTTAATAAGCGTAATATGCACAGTATGCCTTCCAATAGAATAATGGCTAAGGGGCGACTTCTAGTGTCAGGGCTGCGCGCGAATCTTCCCTCCTTCATGGTGTTTAGGAGCTTAAAGCAAGCTTAGCATCGTGTGGACGACTGTGGATTGTTTCACCTCCTCCAATGTGCGATTTGGCTGGCTGCTATCCATGAATCTGCACGCTTCTTCACCTCCAATGCTGCCATCTACGTCGATTCGTCCATGAAGGTTCACTCCTTTTATTATGTAGTTCGTGCTTAATCCATTTAGCTTGGTAACTCTAATTAGGTTATCATTTCTTTTACAAGGGAGAGAGAGAGAAGCTACGTTTTTCCTTTTAGAGTTTATGCACATGGGAAAAGGATAAGAGGGCTTAATTAGTGCTTATTAAGCTTAATCATGCCATATAAGTGAGCAAAGTATTTCTTCTTCTCATTAGGGTTTATGCACATGGAAAAGAGATAAGAGGGCTTATTAAGCTTAATCGTGCCATGTAAGTGAGCAAAGTATTGAATATTGCTTTTTCTCATGATATTTGGGCAAAACCTCATGATTGAGGCTTAATACTGCTTAAGCTTGAAATTAAAAAGCCTTAATCACCATTGCCAACAATTTGGGGGTTTTCTTTTCAACAATGGAGAGTCTGTTACCATATTATAGTAGTGATGTGTGTGAACACACTTAGGACCGCCGGGGCACTTTTTCCCTCACTAGGAGGTTTTTTCCCCCGTGCACTGTATATACGCCCATTATCTTCTAGGGCTTGTTATCTTTCATTTTTGGCACTCATAATACACTACTGTGTTGTGCTCAAGCTTCCTCATCTTCTTGAAGTTGTGTGTGCATTCCTGCAACCCTAATTCCAACAATTGGTATCAGAGCAGGCTTCCTCCTCCCGGGCAGCATCACCGGCACCTGCCGCTTCATCTCCTCCGATTGCGACGAGGTTTCACGAGCGTCTGCAGGTTAGTATATGCCGTGGGCGAGCCCGTAGGGCTCGGTCATTTCAGAATTTTGATCTGAAGTCATTTCGCCCTCCGTTTTTGCATTCCAAGTACTGCGCAGGCAAAATCGTCCTACTGTGCAGATTTTCTGTCAAGATTAAAATCTGCAGGACAGGTGCCCATTCGTCTGTTTTGGGTTGTGCTACATAGCACAGGTCGATTCTATACAGGTTTACCTCTTACAGACAGCATTTACATCTAGTAGTACAGTCATTGGCCATGGCTGACAACAATGATGTATTCCGCATGTTGGCTGCTGAGGATAAGTTGGATGGCACCAACTATCCATTGTGGGCATATATGATGCGACATGTATTGGTAGCAAAGGGGTTATGGAACATTGTGCAGGGTATTGATGCACGTCCTATTGTGGCTGGGAATGCTGCAAACACATCAGAAACAGGTACTGTTGATGATGGTGCAGGCACAAGTGCTGTAGCAGCTGTTCGAGAACCACCACTTTCAGCAGAGCAGATTCGTTGGGATGGTAGAGATGCGCAGGCTCATGCCTTGATTGCGCTGTCTGTCAAACGTACCATTATCCCACATATTCGCTCCTGCAGGACTTCTAAGGATGCTTGGGATGTACTTGCCACATTGTATCAGGCAAGAAATGAGGCTCGTGTTGCTTACCTCCGAAAACAGTTGGAGAGTGAGCATATGAACGAAGGTGATTCTATGGATAGCTTTTTGACAAAGATCAAGGATTTCAAAGAGCAGCTCATTTCTGCAGATGAAATCCTGTCAGACAGTTCACTTGTGCAGACTGTTTTGAATGGTCTACCAGATTCTTATCAGGGTTTTGCTTCCACTCTTCGCTTGATGATGAAAGGCAATCCCAATGCCTTATCATTTGAGGAGTTAGTTTCTGTTTTGCTGCAAGAAGACCAGTCAAGGCAAAACAGGAATATTATGCGTGTCGCAGATCAAGCTTTTGTTGCTAGTCAGAGAAGCGGGAAAGGTAAAGCTGGCTTTTCTTCTAGTAAGCAGAAATCTGCAAATGCTGCGCAACCAAAGAAGGAAGACAAAGATGAGAAGAAGGGTGACAAACAGAAGACATTTTGCAAGTACTGTAAGGGAAATGATCATGTCATCAAAGCGTGTCCTAAGCTGGCTGCGAAAGAGGCTAAGAAGAAAGAGGCTGGTATGGCTGTTGCAGATGCCTCTCCTTCTAACAATGAATCTGCTAATGTTGTTCAAGATACAGAATGGGCATTCAATGCGCAGTGCAGTTATGACCCATCTTTGCATGACACATGTATGTCTGCAGTAGATTCAGATGTATGGTACTTTGACAGTGGTGCCACTAAGCATATCACCTCGCAGCGCAGTTTATTCACTTTCCTTGAGTCTGCTCCCACAGGGAATACTGTCACTTGTGCCAATAACTCCTCTTATCCCGTTAAAGGAGTTGGACAGATTGTGCTGAATGTTGCAAATTGCAACACCTTTACACTTTTTGATGCATTGTATGTGCCAGGGATCAAAAAGAATCTGCTGTCAGTCTCCGCATTTGCCAAAACAGGTTTGGTTGTAAAATTTGTGGATGACAGATGTACTGTTCATGATCTCTCTTGTGGTGACATCATTGTAGCATCTGGTTCACTATGTCGAGGGATGTATAAGCTCAATATGGATGGCAAATGTGTAGAGGATTCAGCATGTGCTATTATGGATACGCAGGCTATTTCAAATGCAAAACTGTGGCATGCACGTTTTGGTCATCTAAATTTTGCAAGTTTGCTGCGCCTGCAGAAATCTGAAATGGTGTCTTCTTTGCCTAAGCTTGAGGCACCTGTCAAGCATGTTTGTGAGGGCTGCATATTGGGTAAAATGCAGCGTGCTTCCTTTCCCAAAGATGGATCAGTGAGAGCTGAACGCAGATTGCAGCTTGTTCACAGTGATGTTTGTGGTCCCATGCAAACTCCATCATTTGGAAACTACCTTTACTTCGTGACTTTCATTGATGATTTTACCAGGCATGCATGGGTATATCCTTTGAAGGCAAAGTCCGAAGTGTTTTTGTGCTTCAAACAGTTTTTGGTTATGGCTGAAAATGTGTCAGAAAGTAAGATGGGCACCCTCCGTTCAGATCGAGGGGGGGAGTATATGTCTTCAGAATTTAATGCATTTCTGGCTGAGCGTGGGATAAAACACCAATGTACAGTGCCGTATACACCACAGCAAAATGGTGTGGCTGAGAGAAAAAACAAGTCTCTCATGGAAATGGCAAGATGTATGGTTAAGAGTCAAAGTCTACCACATGGTTTTTGGCTTGAGGCTGTCATGTGTGCCACTTATGTACTAAACAGGTGTCCCACCAAAGCATTACAGGTTGTCACTCCATATGAGGCTTGGCATAGCCGCAAGCCATCTGTTGGCCATTTACATGTTTTTGGTTGCCTGGCATATGCATTAGTGCCTGTGCAACATCGCAGAAAATTGGATGACAAAGCTGTCAAATGTATTTTTGTTGGATATAGTGCTGAGAGCAAAGGCTATCGTTTGTATCATCCACAGACAAAGCGCATTTTGGTTAGCCGTGATGTTGTATTTGTGGAAGATGCAGTTCAGCCCTTGGTTTCATGTACTAAGGAGACAGATATCAGCTCACGTGATGTCTATGATACATTGTTGCCTCTTTTCAGTGGTGCACAGTCAAGTGCAATACCTCATGAGGCAGTTTTTCAGCCTATGCAGGTTTTAAATGATGGCACAGATCAGCCTATATCTGATGCAGATGTGCATGATGCACTTGAGGATGAGAGACAAGAGATTGAGGGCTCTAGGAACATGCCTAGATGGCTGGTGCAGACTTTGCGTGACAGCAAGTTGGATGCCCCTTTGTCTAGTCGCACTCGTTCTGGCTCTCATGGTGCCTCTTATGCGTCAGATTGTTATGCATTGGCTGTTTCTAGTATGTGCGATGAAAGTGAGCCTGTTTCATTTGATGAGGCACAAAGTTCAGAAAATTGGATGGCTGCTATGCAAGCAGAATACGATGCTATTATGAAGAATAGTACATGGTCTTTATGTGACTTGCCCTCTGGCAAGAAGGCCATTGGCACTAAGTGGGTATACAAATTGAAGCGTAAGCCTGATGGCACAGTGGATCGCCATAAGGCTAGGCTTGTTGCAAAAGGTTATGCTCAAGAGAAGGGCATTGATTTTGATGAGACTTTTGCTCCCACATGTCGTATGACCACTGTTCGTAGCATCTGTGCATTAGCAGCTCATAATGGTTGGAATGTACATCAGCTGGACATAAAGACTGCGTTCTTAAATGGAGATTTGCATGAGGAGGTGTATGTATCGCAGCCTCGTGGTTTTGTTCAAAGAGGGCAGGAAAACAAAGTGTGCAGGTTAAAAAAGGCTTTATATGGTTTAAAGCAAGCTCCACGAGCTTGGTATGAAAAAATACATGCATATTTGACTGCACATGGGTTTCAGAATAGTCCAACAGAAAGCACTTTGTATGTTAAACGTGTGGATGGTGTACATCTAATCATTGCTCTCTATGTCGATGACATGCTGCTCACAGGACCAAATGAGAGTCATATTGCTGATTTTAAGGCTGATTTGAATGCCTCTTTTGAGATGTCAGATTTCGGGCATTTGCATCATTATTTGGGGATACAATTTAAGCAGTGTGATGGAGGTATTGCTTTGTGTCAGACAAAGTATATTGAAACATTGTTGCGGAGATTTGGCCTTGAAGACTGCAAGCCTATTGCTACTCCAATGGAGACAGGTTTGAAGTTGAGTCTTCATGATGCTGGAGATCACTTTGATGTCACACTCTATCAGACAGCTGTTGGTTGCCTCATTTATGTATGCATTACGAGGCCAGACATTCAGTTTGCAGTCTCACAGGTGAGCAGATTTATGCATAGCCCAGGCATTAAGCATTGGCAGGCAGTGAAGCGTATCTTTCGCTATTTGAGTGGTACTCGGCATCTTGGGTTGTTTTATCCCAAGGGGGGATCATTGCCGCCAGATTTACATGTTTTTTCAGATTCTGACTGGGCTGGTTGTTATGACACACGCGTGTCCACGAGTGGTTTTTGCTTCATGCTTGGAAGCTCATGCATATCATGGTTGAGCAAGAAGCAGCCTACTGTGGCCACTTCTAGTTGTGAAGCTGAGTACAGGGCAGCTTTCACAGCTACGGTTGAGTGTGTGTGGCTCAGACGCCTTATGGCTGATTTGGGTGTTGGGCAGCCATCTGCCACCACCATCTTCACTGACAGTCAGAGCGCATTGGCAGTTGCGCGGAACCCAGTGTTCCATGCTCGTACGAAGCACATTGAGGTGCACTACCATTATGTCAGGGAGAGACTCTCTGCAGGAGAGATCAGTTTGGCTTATGTGCCAACACAGGATAACCTTGCAGACCTTTTCACAAAGGCTCTGCCTCGTGAGAAGTTCGAAGCTTTTCGCAAAGCTTTGGGCTTACTCCCTTTTGTGGATTCGTCCACATAGCTAGACACTTCCCTATACATGAGTGCTAGCTCTTGTTCACCGCATCACTCCAGGGGGGATTTGTTACCATATTATAGTAGTGATGTGTGTGAACACACTTAGGACCGCCGGGGCACTTTTTCCCTCACTAGGAGGTTTTTTCCCCCGTGCATTGTATATACGCCCATTATCTTCTAGGGCTTGTTATCTTTCATTTTTGGCACTCATAATACACTACTGTGTTGTGCTCAAGCTTCCTCATCTTCTTGAAGTTGTGTGTGCATTCCTGCAACCCTAATTCCAACAGAGTCTTTTCTCTTAGATGGCTTCAATCTTGCCAAGCTATGGACAAAGATTTGTGGTTGGTTTGCATTCTTGATGCTTAGTGTTGAAATGCTTGAGGATTTTGCCATTTTTGCTTAAGAATGAAACACTCTTAATGTCATTCATTGACATCACATAGCCTTGGACATTCTTTGAAGGCTACACATACCCTAGAGTGTATTATGCAAGGCTAAGAGACTCATTGATACTATGTGAATGCATTTTGATGCATTGGTGCATCTTGGTGAAATTGGAATGCATTGATTGGTATTGAAGGCATGAATCAATACTTGTAATGGCACATGGTATGCTTATGTGAATGCCTAATACACATGTACATGGAGGTGTTGATTGCCCATGTTTTTGACATTCCTATGTAAGGGGCATACATGTGTTTTGATTGATAATTTTGGAGCTATATGGTGTTGTGGAAGACATTGGACATGATGAGATTGACATTATGATATTGTGCATGAATTCATGCAAAGCATTGTAAGTCATCCTACCTACATCTTTTAAGTTTAAATCACACTTATCAGATCACTTTGTACCCCACATTCTATTCCTAGAATCTTGATGTGTGAGAGGGTACCTTGGCATTTGGTTTGAGAGGCCAAGGGGAGCGCATGGTTTGAATCTTACTTGCCATGAGTGCCGTGGTAAAGCGATCAGGAAGAGGATTAGGTACCGGATGTGAAGAAATGGCCCCAACTTGTGTCTAGTTTCGACCTAGGTGTGAGAGTGGGAAGTGCTTAGCCAGGAGATCGACAAGCATCGATGCGCTACATCAACAACAATTGGATTGATTCCAGCATCAACAACATCTTACATTTGGCATTGCATGGACAAATGCAAGTATGTCACATGATAAAGTGATTATGGACAATGGCAATGGCATTGCATAAGCCTATGTTATATGCATGATTGGGCAAATGATGTCTTTGTTTGGATGCCAAGTGATGCAAATTTGTTGATGGGGTGTTGACAAGATTGATATGAGCGGTGGATATGAAATTGTGGTCATACTTTTATTGAGATTTTATCTAAGATACAAAGGAGATATTGCCAAAAATTTTCCAGACAGCTAGTCAAGAAACTCACTAATCATTCATTGGTGATTGAGAGTCTCTATTGGGCAATCACACATCTTGGAAGAGCCATTTGGAAGCTACAAAGAGAGCTATTGACCTTTTGAATCGGACACCCATAGGACATCCAAATTAGGATTTAGCAAAAAATAAAAAACCGTAATTCAATCATAGACCCTTAGGGTTATCAAAAGGTGTTTAGATTTCTTCATATTAATCCCTTAGAGATATCCAATGAGCCAAGAACCACTCTATTCCAACATTGTTTGATAGGTCAAAACTAGCAAGTTGACGTTTTCACAGAAAGTCAATTCAGTCTTAACTGAAATTTGACTTAGTCCAAACACTTGGAGTATAGTTGGTATATCCCTAGTGCTACTCAACAAGCCAAGAAGTACTTGATTTGGACCCATATTTTGTGTTTTAGGACCATTTTTCCATTCTCTGTGTAGTGCGATAAAACCCTAAAACAGATAATATTATGGCTATTCAAAAATCTTCTATTCTTGCATATTTGTAGTCTACGTCACAAGATCTTTCAATAGATCCCTAGATCATCAAATTTCGACACCAATTGGGCCTTCTATATGAGCCATTTCCCATTTCCAGCCATTATGCTAAGTGGGCGTTCAATTCAAGCAAGCGATGGAACTTCAGGAGATAAGGGAAGATAGGGGAATGATGAATGAGGATATTGTAGAGGATAGATGAAGAGGATTTCAGAGACATGCAAGCAAGAAAATATGTTTTTTCCAAGCAACATTCTTCAAGCATATTTGGTGTACATGGACAACACTTCTCTCAAGCAAGGCCAACTGGAGCTTCTTTATTTTCAAAGGCAATGGATGGAAATTCCTATCAAAGGTCTTTATCATTTGAGAGTCAAGACAAAGAACAATATGCTTTTGAAGACATAAGGATTATAGAACATTGTGATGCAAACGCAAGGCTTAGATTTGCCATGATGCATGTACTTTTGCATACAAGGTTGTTGGAATCAATGAAGGTGCAAGCTTTTCTTGATTATATGGTATCTACTCAAGTGAGTAGTTTATGGTTCAAAAGAGGAGAGTCATTTTCACAAAGTTTGCTTACATTCGATGGTGAAGGAGTCACTTGCATGGAACGGATTCGCAATTGGGATGCTTATTTTTATGCCTTTCCGAGCTTGCCAAAGTGAAGAAAGTGACTTTTTATTTTAAAGGAAAAGCTAAATCTTGGTGGTTGAAGGAAATGCAGAATTTGGCATATGATGTTGTGCAATACTTTGCAACCACCCAAGAGAAAAATTGCTTTAGAGATCGATGCATGGTATTCTCACATAAGGACTCTCTATCTAGGTATATGGAGAAATATTAGTACCTTTCCTTCTTCATTCCCAACATCAAACAGAAGGAAAGTATAGATAGTTTTGTGCAAAGATTGGACAAATATTTCATGTAATTATCTCAAAGTAATTTTCAGATTGATGAGGACATTAGTCTAGACGAGATCATGGTGTTGATGGGACTTGTCCACATACATGCTCAAAGGGTCAATCACAAGGGCAAGTTTGTTGAGCTAAGCAAGATAGAAATGATTCAATTGGTGGTACCCATTCTTGGCTACATTTCATGTTTAAATAGGGAAGGAATTCTTCAGCTCATGTTGAAAGATTTGGATACTACCAAGATTGATAAAAGAGGTTATCCACTCACTCAATCTTTTGGTCATTGCATAGAGTATAACTATGCAGGTCTTTATGCACACATTATAGGTGTTGAAGTGGATGAGACGCTTGCTGTAATTCCTGGACAGTAAGTACATGCAGCAAGTACATGAGGAGATCTCGATGTCGATTCTCTCTTGACAAGACATCACCGATGTGTTCGTGGCAAAAGGGAATACACAAGTTGAAAAATGGGAATGCTTGGATGGATACATTTTCAGCTTATGCTATGATGCCACGAGATCATAAAGACTTGATCATTGAGGATATTTTGGATGTGCATGCAATTATGTTTGACACAAGGAATGATGATTCATGTGATGATGCACATGCCTATGAGGATGCATTTGACATATGGCACGCACATGTGGATGAGGATTATACATATGGTGGAGACATATGCATTATTGGTCATGGTGGTGACATTAGGCATCTTGATGATGATGCTTATGCAAGTGTTGATGATTCATCTACGGGTAGCATCATTACTTGTGATTGTGAGGAGAGCATCAATGTTGATGTGGATGATGGTAGTATGCATACACATGCTACATATGATGAGGATGAGTTTTATGATGCTAGTGAGCATGTGGATGACATTATCGATGTGGATGACATCGATGATATGGATGATCCAATCCTTTAAGTCCTTCCATAGACTCAAGTTGCCTTGAATCAAGGTGCCAATGGGAATCTGAACTTGTGAAGATAGAAAGGAGGAAAGACCTGCAATGTCTCTTGGAACGGGTGCAGGTTCATGAATCTGGTTATCTCTATTCGTGCATAGGCTTTTTAGGTTGTAGGGTATCAGGATATGAACTTCCGTGTCAGTTCTTCTTGGGTGATCATCCCTTAGATTCTTAAGATTTGCAACAACAAGGTCTACCTGGTGCGGGACTAGTGTGGCTTTTGGTTCTATCCTTCGAGGGAGATTCTCAGGGCATGCTTGGTTGTCGAGACCTCTATTAAGCTCTTGGGTTTCCTTAGTTAGTTGTAAGTTTGGTATAGAAAAACTCCCCATAGCATGTACTGCTTGAGGTTTCTCCTCCAATCAAGATTGACACTCTATGACACCAACTCCAAGGTGGCTTTTAGCCTTCCCGTCTCCTAGATTTGGCTTGGATATTCGGCTATCTTTCAAGAGGTAGCCGATCGGGGTCTCTTTGCTCTCTTGCTTGAGGAGCGGATGGTAGTATCCTTTCCTCTCATCAAATGAGGAAGATGACACATTGGTGGTTTTCCCCTCATCGGACCCACTTTTTATAACCACATAGCTATCCTCTTTACTAATCTTTGTGGCCTTTTTCTTCCGAGAGCGCCTAGTTGCTCATGCTTGTTCAAGAACCTCTTTAGGAGGTAAAATCCTTGCATGTCCTAGGATTTCTTGCTTTTACAAAGTAGATGCTTCAACGACAGTGTGATTTGCGGCTCTCCTTCTACTTTGCATTCAAGTGACTACATTCAAAGGCTGTGAATGAAACCATCTCGTATATTCAGCAAGTTAATGCTGGTACTGGGCTTAGTTTCATTTCTCTTCCCCCATGGACAATCCTTGTACATATGGTTTATCCCACAACTTGTGTATAAAGAACTTAAGGTGGGAGTACTCACTGGAGTACCCCCACCTTAACTCATTGTAGTACTGGACATCCCCTTCTTGACTGGACACTCAATTATTCGATGAGGTCCAACACAATGATAGCACTGCATAGGTGGTTGTTAAGACAAGTCTCGTCCCTAAGGACGAGTATTGTACTCACTGGAGTGCTAGACATCCCCTTCTTGACTGAGGTCCAGCACAGTGATAGCACTGCATAGGCAGTAGTTTAGACAAGTCTCGTCCCTGCAACGTTCGCAGGGATGCTACTGGTACACAGGGTACATGTGCTCACCCTCCATCACATAGTGACTTAGGATTTGTGAGGGTGGGCTGCTTGACTCAATAGGTTTGAAGACGATGTTCTTCATAGCTTCTCCCTCCTCACCTTCTTCACAAAGATTTCAGTTAGAGTCAACTGGTGAACAGGGTCACTCGAGGTAATGGTGGTTACGGTGGAAGAACTGGGGGTGGAAGGGTACTTCAGGTACCCTTGTTGAGATGTCAAGATCAACACGAGCTAACACTTATGATATACCTGGGTGATTGTTTTTGCCACTTACATCAATGGTGTGTTTGTTTTTGTAGGATGCTAACATGATGGATCTTTGCGAGTGATTCTGTAACTAGACTATACCATCTACTAGTCCACCGCATACTTATCTTGCTAGCTCACTCACTTAGCGTGTTCACATTATGGACTATATGTACATAGTACTTTAGTACTTATGTTGTGTTTTCCTTATCTCTTTTGTAGACCTCTTTTTGTTGAGAAGAAGAAGAATAAATTTTCAACCTCTCATCTTGTGTGTTCACTTCTAGGGTTTGTGTGAGTGTGTGTGTGTGCTTGCAACAGCTTAAGCTCTCTTCCTCCCTGCATCGTTTCATGGTATCAGAGTGTGGTTCATGCTAAGGAGCTAAGCGGCAAGCAAGACAAGCACAGGAAGAAGTACGAGAGGGTAAGAGTTTCATCTACCCTTTCCCCTTTATGTTGGCTACTACACCCTTATCGGGAGATCTTTGAGAGGCACCGACAAACAAACTCCGATTAAGGAGCTATCTTCACGGAAGCAAAGCTGAAGGGAAATTGATTTATCCTTTCAGTGTAAATTTTGAGGTTGAAATCATGTTTCAGTCGCATCTTAACCACCGTTTTTAAGTTAGCAGGCGTTCGCGTGCACTACAGGTAAGTTTCGATATTCTACATAACTCTATTTTTGGAACTGCACGAAAAAAATTCGGTTGTGTAGAAACTGTGTGTTCTGCAAAGAGGTCTTACAGGTGTTATTAGATGTATGTATGCAAATTGAGGTCATTGGTTGTGACAATTTGGGTGCAATATATAGTATCATTTTATAGAGAATATAACAGTTTGTGCAAGTCAAACAAGAGTGTTATTTTTGGTAAATTTGTGTTGAAAATAAGATGTTAAATGATGGGATTGACCAGATTGTGCTAAGAATCTTGACAAGAATAATGTTTATGCTTGGAGGTTTACATTAACAAATTTTTCGATAGGAAAAGACTACTAGGACTATATTGAAGGTGAACGTGAGGAGGCACCAGAGATACCTGAGATTAATCCAACTACTACTACAGATGTAAAAGAATACAAGGATTGAACTCAAGGAGCAAGAAAAGTAATGTATTAGCTTTCTATTAGTATACAAGACACCATGATTGGGCATATACAAGATGCCAAGTCACCCAAGGAGGCATGGGATACCTTGGTAAAGTTGTATGAAACTAACGCCAAGGCAGGAAAAATTAAGTTGATAGAATGAGCTTCATAATACTGTGGAGAAGAAAAACATGTTTGTAAATGATTATGCCTTGAAGATCAAGGGCATTGTGAAATCCCTTCTATCTATTGGTGTTTCTATTGATGATGATGATAAGGTGGAAGTATGTCTACGTGGTCTCAGCATTCAAGACATCTATTCAGACTCGACAGAACATTCTTAAATTTATAGATTTGGTATCAATGTTAATCGAAAAGAGTTTTGGTAAAGACCATTCTTCACCCAAACAACGGAAGTTCGGAGCAACAGGCCTTCTACACAAGCGCAGGTAGAAGACGAGGTAGAGATCGAGGCCGTGGGGCCAAGGTGGCGGCCAAACAAGTAATCAAAATAATGGTCAACAATAGTCCCATGAATCATAACAACAATAACACACAGGTGGAAGAGGCCAATTTAGAGGCAGGGGGAGTTAAAGAGATCGTGGAAACTAGAAAATTTAATAAAATGATACACAAGGTTGTTTTTATTATGGCAAAGCTGGGCATTTTCAAGAAAATTGCTATAAGAAGAAAAATGACATGAGAAATGGAAAAGTGCAGCAAAATAACTACGTATCCTCTAGCAGAAGTAACGAGGAAAATAAAAGGTTGTTTATTATGCATCCTCTAGTAAAAGTAATGAGTACAATGAAAGGTTGTTTATTATGCGGCCATGTGCTTAATGCTGTGTTGGAAAATAATGTATCCACATGCGATGATGATGTATGGTATGTGGATTCAAGTGCTTTAAACCACATAAACAATCATGGTGAGTGGTTCAAGAATATGAAAAGTCAAGTTTTATTGAAACAGGAAATGATACTTCTTATCCAATTGCCCATGTTGAAAATATGCCATTGTCTATGCAAGATGGTAAGGTGAAGTACCTTCTAGATGTACTTCACGTTCTAAATATTACAAAGAATATGGTTCTGTTAGCTAGATGATTGAGAAGGGTTTGCAAGTGCACTTTAACCATGATCGTTATTATGTCAAATACTTTAAAGATAAGTGCAGGTTGGTTGCAACAGGCAATAGAGTGGGCATAATGTTTACACTAGATGTAAATATGCCTGAAGTGAAAGTTGTAATGTTTGCACAGGGATCAAGAGTTGTTGCAGATATAGACATTTGGCATAAGAGAATTGGGCATGTAAATGTGCAAAGAATGAAGTCTATGTAGACTAAAGAAATTGTGACAGGGCTACCTAAGTTTAAGGTTGATGGTATGTAGAAAGTATGTGAAACATGTCAATTTGAAAAGCAGACAAAGCATGTATTTCCACATGATAAAATTTGAGCAAGAATGTACTAGATGTGCATTTAGATATATAGGTCCCTACAAAAACTACGTCTATGGGTGTCTGTAAGTATTATGTAACATTCATTAATGACCACACAAGTGTGGGTGTATTTTATAAAGGATAAGAGTGAAGTTTTCACTCATTTTCAAAATTTTAGAGTGAAAAGCAAATAGGAAAGCATGTGAAGTGCCGAAGGTCAGATGGAGGGGGAGAGTACTTCTCCAATGAGTTCTCTAATTTTTTGCGAAAGAATGGCATTCAAAGACAGTTTACATGTAGATACACTCCGCAAAAAAATGGGGTTGCTGAGCATAAAAATAGGCACATTACAAAGATAGCGTGAGCATTAATGACAGAGAAGAATATGCTGCATAGCTATTGGGCTGAAGCTGTTTCTACTACAGCAATTTATATCATGAACAGGAGTCCTACTGCAGCCATACACAACGTAATGCAAGAGGAGAAATTCACTGGCAAGAAACTTAATTTGTCTCACTTGAAAGTTTTTTGATACATTACCTATGTGCATGTGCCAGATGAGGTGTGTAGTACAAAGTTGGATCCAAAAGCAAAAAAATGTGTGTTTATTGGATATTACCTTGAGCAAAAGAGATATAAATGCTATAACCCTACTACATGTGAGCTAAGGGTAAGCAGAGATGTTGTGTTTGATGAAATGAGTAGCTGTTATGCTGCTAAAAAAGATGTTGGTGTTGGGACTGATGTAACTAGAAATGTGATTGCACAAAATGCAAGTCATCAATCATAGTCATTGAGTGGACCTGGAGAGTCCTCTTACGTTGGGTCTGTTTTGATAGACCAGAGAGTGGCAGGGTGTGTCAAAACACCAGTACTGAAAATGTAGTTAGTACATCACGTAACGGCAAAGAGAAGGTTGGTGAGCCTCTTAGTATGCCTGACATTTCTGCAAGACACTCTTTTGTTTTCGTGGAGAGTCTAGTGGCTCAAAGTAGAGTCTTGATGATGATCTTTGGATTCCAGCTATTAGAACACCTCGTGCAAGGGAGGCAAGAGAATCTACAAAAATGCCAAGTAGTGATCATGGACAATGCAAGTCAAGGAGATTTAGAAAATCTATTGACAGGCTGACATATGACGGTTATGTGGCTCATCATTATGCATATATGGCTAAAGTTGTGTAAGATGTTGAACCCACATGTCTTGAAGAGGTTGTTGTGGGAATGTAAATTAGGAGAAAGCCATGAATGAAGAAATGGCTGCATTGGATGCAAATGAGACTTGGGACTTGGTGCCATAGCTTGAGGACAAGAAGGCTATCGAATGCAATTGGGTGTACAAAATAAATCACAACTCAAATGGAACTATTGGCAAGTATAAAGCAAGATTGGTTGCCAAAGGTTATGCTCAAAATTATGGCACTGATTATGAGGAGACGTTCAGCCCCATTGCCAAGATGGCAACCGTGAGAGCTGTTATTGTGGTGGCTACATCAGAAGGATAGCTTTTACATCAAATGGATGTTAAGAATGTGTTTTTGCATGGTGATTTGCAAGAAGTGTATATGGATTGGCATAAAGATGTGGGTCACCGTGATTTTGTATGTGTGAGGTGGGATTTCTATCCAAAGGGACATGGTGCCTTGAGGGTATGCTAGCCCGCCCCGAATAGTTTGCCTCTATATGGGGAGGAGGTGCAAGGAGAGGCAAAGCACGGACCCATGGTAGGCACCTTAGGAACGTACTCATGCATCGGGTAGGCACGTTAGGCCTTCCCGGCGGGTGCAGGGGAGGTTCCGTGGGTGCCAAGTGCCCCGGGGGTTGCCCTCCCCGCCTTGACGGTGATTGGGCCGAACGTGGAGTCGGGACCGAAAACGATCGAAAAACCACCATTTTCGGTCCCGACTCCACGTTCGGCCCCATCACCATCAAGGCGGGGAGGGCAACCCCCGCGGCACTTGGCACCCACGGAACCTCCCCCGCACCTGGGAAGGCCTAACGTGCCTACCCGGTGCGTGAGTGCGTTCCTAAGGTGCCTACCATGGGTCCGTGCTTTGCCTCTCCTTGCACCTCCTCCCCAGGGTGGGCTAGCATACCCTCAAGGCACCATGTCCCTTCGGATAGAAATCCCACCTCACAGTATGCAAGTTGTGTAAAGCCTTATATGGCTTGAAACGTGCACCGAGAGCATGGCATGATAACATAGCACAATATCTTATCACCATTGGCTTTCATGTGGAAGATGCTAATCATTCACTCTATGTGAAGAAGAGTGATAAGAGCCTTGTGGTCATCACAATCTATGTGGATGACTTGGTTGTTGGGGGTGACAATGGAGAGGAAGTTAAGAGTGTAAAATGTCTCCTCAAGCAGAAATTTTACATGAAGGATTTAGATGAGCTGAGATACTTTCTTAGCATTGAGGTTATTTAGGATAGCCAAGGGCATATGGCTGTCACATAGGTACATGATAATCACCAGAAAAGATTTGAGTTATACAATTGGATTGGAGAGTCAATTTGTGAAGGTTCCTCAAAAGCCACATTTGGATGTTGTGAGGTGCACATTGCGCTATGTGAAGTCCACATTAGAGTATGGTCTCTTTTATGAGGCTAGTACAAACTTGCACGTATTTGGATACACCGATACATATTGAGCTAGTAGTCTCGCAAATAGGAGATCTACCAGTCGATTTATGTTCTCCTTTGGGAGTGGTGATGTGACATGGAGCAATAAGAAGTCACCAACAATTGCCTTGTTGATTACGGAGGCAAAGTATAGGGGTGCTGCAATGGCGGCATGTGAGGTAGCTTGGTTGCGCAAGTTACTTGGTGATTTGGGACTGTAGGTTGACAAGCAGGTTGTCATCTATTGTGACAACCTTAGCAATATACAATTGGTGAGGAACCCAATTTTTCTTGTGCGGACCAAACACATAGAGGTCCACTATCACTTCATCAAAGAGAGGTTCTTAGCAAGAGACATTTATCTCATGTATGTTAGTACAGAGAAGCAAGTAGTTGACATTTTCACAAAAGCCCTGGGAGCAGAGAATCTTTGCAAATTTTAGACTATGCTTGGAGTCCTAGAGATGGAGTTAAGCTTGGGGAAGTGTTGAGATGTCAAGCTCAACATGAGCTGACACTTATGATATACTTGGGGGTGACCATTTTTGCCACTTATATCACTGGCGTGCTTAGTAGAATCCTAACATGATGGATCTTCGCCCGCTGGACTATACCATCTACTAGTCCACCACTAATTTATGGCATACTTATCTTGCTAGCTCACTCAATTAGTGTGTTCACATTATGGACCACATGTACATAGTACTTTAGTACTTATGTTGTATTTTCCTTATCTCTTTTGTAGACCTCTTTTTGTTGAGAAGAAGAAGAACAAATTTTTAGCCTCTCATCTTGTGTGTTATCTTCTAGGGTTTGTGTGAGTGTGTGTGTGCTTGCAAGAGCTTAAACTCAACCCTAAGGATTCCTCTTGGGGCCACTTCATGGCCAGGTTAAGGTGCAATGTGTTGAGCTACATGAGGATTGTGTCACGAGTGACAATGCACAATCACACTAGTAACAATGTCATACCTCCCTAGTAACAATGTGTAGGATGGTTGAGCATCATCAAACAAAGTGTTGTCAAGTACTAATACCATTTTCCTCCACCCTGTGTTGACCGAAAGGGTCAAATCTCCCTAGTAACAATGTGTAGGATGGTTCAGCATCATCAAACAAAGGGTTGTTTCTCGATTTCTCGACAATTTCCATGAGCATAGATGCATGAATGTGTCGAGTAACAATGCTCGGATGTTCTTCGCATTCACTGGGGTTGTCAAGGACTAATACAGTTTGCTGCCACGTTGTGTTGTGATTGAAAGGGTCAGATATCCCTAGTCACAATGTGTAGGATGGTTCGACATCATCAAACAAAGGGTTGTTTGACACCAATTTCCATGAGCGTAGGTGCATGAATGTGTCGAGTGACAATGCACAATCACACTCTAGACAGGAAAAGTTTTGCCCTTTGGAAGACGGATGTTCTTTCGTGAAGGTATGGGTGTGGCTTAGTGAGAGAGTTACAGGCGACTATACGTGGATGTAGTTATAGTCAGGGACAAAGAGAAAGAATGAACGTTCCCCTATAGAGGAATTAGCATTCGTCAGCTAGAAGGGTATGGATGTAGATAAGCTAAGGAACGGACATTCCTTGGTGGAGAAATGATTGTCCTCTTAGGAGATGTGCGGTCATGGTGACTAGTGTCAGCAAAAAGATCTTCAGTGTGGGGGGAAACAAGCGTTCAGGTAGAGAATGGACATACATATGTGAAGGTACGGACATACGTTCATAGCTTTGCACATTACTTCAAATATTTAACGTACAGTTTAGCTATACTTCAAATATTCTCCTAACAATTCTTCATCTATACTTATTTAATACCCTTTTTAATGCACTTTACACTCTCTTTAATGCACATTACTCGTATTGATGAGGCAAATATGGAAAGATTTACTAGAGGAAATGAATGTGCATGCATTAAGAGCGTACGACCGTACCTCTATGAAGTAAACAGCCATTCACTCCTTAGAGAAGCAAGCCAAGACTGAACTGCATCGAGTTTCTTCTCTAGTTTTTACTCATTTTAACCCCTCAATGATGATTTTTTATGTTTTTCTTGTTGTGGATGGCTTAGGCTAGTTCCAAGATATCCATGATGCATAGAATACCTAATTCAACCTAATGTCCTAGGATTAATAGTATGCAATTTTTAACTAGTTGAAGAAAAACAAAAAATTAATAGACTCAAGAACAAGATTGGGACACTTACTTTTAGCTCCCGCTTTTGGTGTAGCCTTTCAAGCTCCTCATTCTCCTCATGCTCCATTGAACTCCATTGTATGAGGAAAAAAAATCAAACAAATCAAACATGCATCTCATAACCTAGTCCTACCGGTGGATTTGCATTCCATCTAGGCAAATCAAGACTCTAGCTAAGGAATAAAATGTGGAGGACACCTAAGCTAAATGCATTCTCCAGAAATGCCAAAGATGTTCACCAAAATGAGCATAGTTCCTTGCATGAGAGAGAGAGAGAGAGAGAGAGAGAGAGAAGAGAAGAGAAGAGAAGAGACGAGAAGAAAAAAGAGATAATGCAAGGGTCAGTTCGAGGACTAGCACTTAGCCAACCCTGACGAGGGGTAACTCCTCGATGTGAAGCCACTAGGAGCTCACTCCACCACCACTTGTGTCTCCTAAGTGGAGCTTTCCTCAAGCTAGGTGGGGAGTAATGAGACAAGGAGCTATGGTGAGCTCAACTCCTACTCAATGCCTTCATGTGTGCAAGAGTGAAGGAGAGAGAGAAAGAGCAAGAAGAAGAAGAAGAAGAAGTGGCAAGCAAAGAGAACATCACCTACATGCACACACACACACACAACCAAGCAAGAAAGTATGCATACACACAAGCTTACCACCACCATAGCCACCACGAGAGAGAGAGAGAGAGAGAGAGAGAGAGAGAGAGAGAGAGAGAGAGAGAGAGAGAGGAACTCAATTGTGATAATGGGATTGTCCCTTTTCATATTTCCTAAGTCACTTATATACATGAGCTCTATTTTTATAATAGTCGACCGCCCATTTAACAATTGGGGACACAAAATTAGTTCTTCTAGCTCTATGTACACCTAGGCTTATGCTCATGGCCGACATTACACAAGTCGTCTTAATCACCCCATATATCTTTTACATAGAGCATTTAGCATAGTTTACATAAAAATAAGTTCCATGAAGCGTAACCACACTTTAAAATAATGTTAACCAATGTGGTTAACACCTGCTGAATTTGGTTTTTGCTATTCAAACATTTACTGACTAGATTTATTCCATTCAAGTGTTAACCAATGTGGTTAACGCCTGCTGAAATTGGTTTTTGCTATTCAAACATTTATTGACTAGATTTATTCCATTCAGGTTGTTGCATGGATTCTAGTCCACATCTCCTATGGACGTAGAGCTATAAAAGAAAAATATTCAACTCTTTAGTAGCATAGTCTACAAACTTAAGTTATCGGAGTACATCTAGTTTTTCATGTCAGTGACATGTGAAAATAATGTATCTCCAAGACAACATAGTTTGTCTTAAAGTTGTAGTTGACTCCTTGGATATACTGCACTTCCATATGAACCAAGGAGAATTCTTAGGTTCAAAGATCGGAACATGAGGTGTACTATGTACCAATAGGAATTGTTAAGTGGAAGGGTAGGTCAGAAAAGGTCTCAAGTGAGAACAACTAAATGTGCTTACCAAAAGCGTTCCGAGAGAGTTTTCACGCACGAAAACTCTTTAGAAGGGGTGGTAATGTCATGTATCCTATAACAGTGCGTGGGAGCTAGATTGGATGTGGAGCTTGAATGCTAGAGTGCGAACAGTGAGTGTATCCGGGGTCTAGGGTGAGAGCGACCGAGCAAGCTTATGGCTGCGTTGGCCTCTATAAGTTTCCCAGATTTTGGAGTTATACACATTCTCCTCTATGGTTGGGTGGTGACTAGATCTCTTGGCCCTCTTTGGCTATGGTGGTGGCTACCACGATGTAACAGTTAACCACTCCATAGGTTAACATTTGATCGGCTTAGTGTGAAAACTAGTCACTTGTATATAAGTCATTTTACAAGTCAATACACAATCATTCCCTTGTAATAGTTTTCTTATGAGCTCTCCTTCTTCCCTTATATTGCTTGTTTGCATGCTATTGAATCTTGTTTGCTTGATGGATGCCAGGATTGATTCTAGGTTTTCTACTTGCATTAGCTCCCTCTTCTTCCTCCACATTTTGTGAGAGTTTGTTGCCTCCATTAAGGCATATAAAGATCGCCCTTAACTCCTTTGCCAACAAGCATTCCGATGTGACAACAGAGTGAGGACACAAGACGAGCTAGTGCACCCACATGGAAAGTTACAAATTGTGGCTCTAAGGTAAAACCCAAGAACACATGCTTTGGCAAGGCTAAGGTAAGCTCTTGACTTGAACATATTTGGTGTGTCGGTGCTACAGGGGACTAGCTTAGGGCTTAGCTCTGTTTTTCCATCCATTCCGAGCTATTGGGATCACCAAATATTGTCTGCTATTGATTAGGAGGTCACACTCCGAAAAACATATAATTTTGGAGCATTGGATGTGTTTGATTTTGATTTAGAGTTTATGTTGCATTAGGGCATTCTGTTTCACCTATTAGCAAGAGAAAACCTTGCTTTTAGTAATTTGATGAAATTGAAACCTAAGAGACTTAGATTTCATTGCTTTGATTTAAGAATTAAGTTAGAAACTATTATTAGGAGTGGCATCCACTCCGAAAACAAGAGCATTGATCTCCATTGGGCTTAATTAGAGTGAAATTGTCAATCCCACAAAGAGACATGGTTCAATGATACAAGCACGGAGTGTCTGATACTGAGGCCCAGATAACAACAATTTTGTGCCCATTGTCAATTCCATGGGAACCATGATACATAGCTCATTGTTGATACCAGGGAAACTTGGCACCACAATCTATGCTCCCGGTGCTAAAGCAACCACTAGCCCTACTGCCAATACCAAAAACTTCTCAAACTAGCACATAATCTAATGCCCATTCATAAAAACCCTATACCAAGAGGTATGTACGAGACCGGCACACCAATTCCATACCCATCTTTGATATTACCACCCCAACTGGTTCCTCCGGGAACCACACTAGTACAACAATACTTTGTGACTACCAACGGACTCAAAGAGTCTAGAACAAGAGAGCTATGAGTCATATGAGCAATATGATTCATATGGATATCCAAAGCAACCTCTAGCCATAGACTATACCTCTCTATTCAAAGCCATGGTGTAACAAAGAGCGAGAGACCTCAACAATATGGCACGTAGTCCATTGATGCTATGTTTCCATTGTAGGCTCGCATAGTATTGTTGAGTGTCCTCATAGAATCATCGCACCTAGTGCCCCAACTCCATCCCCGAATCTAGTGCAAAATCCCAATGTTGTTCCATACAAAGGCACATGGTATTGTACAAGTGTGGATTCAAACTGCTTTCAAGGATTGTCCAAACACGATAACAATTACCCCAGTCACAAGAACATTACCTACTTCGACGAGCCTTAATTTGCTGAGTGTACAAGGTGGACTTATTCATACATTCCTCTTAATGATATCACAAGGCTCTAGACGAATTCGAGGGAGTTAACATCTAAGGCAATGAAGAAGTAGAAAGCTAAAGCTTCAACTCAAAGTCAACAGGTGCAAGCCCCAAAGGCTATAATAGCCCCTAAAGACTAATGAACCAGAACCAAAGGTCCAGAAGAAGAATACCTCAAAAAGCATGCAGAAACACAATGCACGCTTAGTTTCCAAGGATAATGATGTTGTAACCCTTGAAAGTAGTTCGGATGTTAGCTTCCAAGTTGCCTCCCTTGCAAAGACAACGAGCGATCTCTTAATTAAATAAGTCATTCAAACCAGCTCTTCCCAAAGAGAAGAAACCAGCTCTTCCTCAAGAAGAGAAGAAACCCATTGACTACAAAAACCTTCCAAAGAAACTCAGAGAGTATCCCACTCCTGTGTTGGATAAAGAGAGAATGAAACAAGCCTAAGAGCTTGTAAGGACGGTGCATGTTGTCACCTGAGCCGATCCCTGACCCCATCCCAAAGCCACTCGTAGAACCAATGTGGGAACCTCAGTGCTTGTTAAGGGTCTTAACTGAGACCGTAACCATTCTTAAGGGGACTCAAAAAGAGCCATTTTCAAAGCCTTTGTCTTTGGAACCAATCTAACCAAATTTCGTATTGCTAGATGCTGTGAAGGAGGACTCGGTGTGGGAGGTGAAAGTTGGCCTTCCATGGGTCATCATAGTAACGACAATATTTTCTTCGATGTGATAGGTGACTTCATTTCGACTCCATCAGAGGCACCGGATCCTAGGGAAGGATCAATGCACATCCCCTACACATTAGCAAGTCCAAGCTTACCTCCGAGTAAGTATGAGCTAAGTGAGCGCGAATATCACACGAGGGACATGGCGGGCCTCACAACCTTCTTATCCTTCCTGATAAGTTCTCTGTTACAAGGAAATTATCAACTTTAGAGAGACTTATCCGAGTAGATGAACAAGAATTTAAGAGCCCACATAGTTGAACCTGAACCTAAAGAGGAGGAGGATGATCTATGCCACAATGAGCGCTCTCCCTCCATACCCAAGACAAGGAGTCAGACTGCCCATGAACAAGCTCGGACACTACTTTGAAAGTGATGAAATGAACGCTATGTTACGTGTCATTTATAAAGGCATGACAATCTCCGCAATCTTGGATGGTGGTGCTAGTGTTAGCATAATCACCAAGAATTGCTAGGAGACATGGGAAAGTCGACCACTCATAGGCACAAGTCTCGTGGTCAAGGTTGCCGATGATAATACAACCATCCTTCAAGATGCAAAGATTAAGACCTTTGAGCTAAGCTTCCACCACACATTCCTGATAATGGATTTTTGAAGAAGAGGTTCATCCACCATGATCCTCAGAAGACCTTACATGAGAGATGTAAGGTTGGTTCACGATTGGGAAACCAGTCACATTTATATACACAAAGGTAACCACTCCTTGAAGATAAACCTAAAAACATGGAAGGCTCATCCCATGGGTCACGCATTCTTGCCATTGAATCTGACACAACCATTCATACCACTTCAATCAATATTTATAGAGCATGTAATGCAAAGAATCTCACACCACCTTGCAATAGTTTTCTAGTGAGCTCTTACTTACTTGCATGCTATTTACTTGATTGATGAATTTATGCTAATAGGATTGATTGTAGGCTTTCTTCTTGCATTAGCTTTCTCTTCTTCCCCTACCTTTTATGAGAGAGAACCATCGTGAAGATGGATCTCTTGATGCCTCCATAAGGCATAGTTGACGCACCGACATGGAAAGTTGTAGATTGCGGCTCTAAGGCAAAACCCAATGACACATGCTTCAACAAGGCTAAGGTAAGCTCTTGACTTGAACAAGTACCCTTAGAAAATGACAAACGAGATACCAAAAGAGAATACTCATGCTGATTACAACCATCCAAACACAAAGATCTTTAATTATGTTGAGAAACACCTCTACTATTTTGAAGATTATAAATCCTTGAAGGATTCAAGGGTTTCATCATGGCTCTGCAAGATTTTCCATGCTTTTACACCCATAGAGACATATTGAACCATCATTAGTATATGTTCTTCCATACTAGTGACAAAGATGTGGAGAGCATTTGTATCCTGTCGTCTCCAAGCTTGGACAAAGGTGATTCATGACTTCCATCGTCTTAAGCTTGGACAATGTAGGAAGCAAGTGATTGAACACCAATGATGGTATCCCCAAGGCACATAGGAGAACAGGACAATCTTGAGGTTAAACTTCCAAGGAAGATAATTGGTGCCATTAAGCTTTCCATAAGCACTTAATGGTGCAAGCGAGGTCTTGAAGAAGATGCCATTTCTCTTAAGTTATTAGACAGCAACTACCAAAGAAGTTTTGTAGCTAGCTGAAGCTCTGATATCATGTGAGAGGATACAATGTGTGATGTATACTCAAGAACACTCACAAGATGTAGGATCTTTCACATCAAGAAACTTATAAACTTAAATTTCATAATAAATAGACAAGAATGTGATATTAACCTATTTAGTACTGTGCCAAATTTAAATATGGAGATGCCAAAGTGACCAGGTTCTTCAATCATGGCTACTCTTCATAATGGGGGCCATACAAACATAAGCTATCCGATGCATCGACAATATAATATGAGGGTGGAGCATTGATATTCAACAAGAAAATCTCTCTCTCTCTCTCTCTCTCTCTCTCTCTCTCTCTCTCACCCCACCCACACACATACACATGCACCCAAAGGAGCGAGCAAAAGCAATGTAATGTTTTACCCAGAATAATCACTTACAAGGTGTGCACATCCAATGACAAAACAAAGAATATATGTATATTACATAATTGGAGGCACTCCCAACAACAAGCAAGCGTGAGCGAGCTAGAGGAAGACTGAGCAAGTGGGAAGGCTAGAGGCCATCATGACAATGCTATACAATGACAAAACGGATGCTCCTCTCTCTCTCTCTCTCTCTCTCTCTCTCATACACACATGCACACCCCATGTGCACACACACAAGATTCAAGCCATGCCCTTGCGTGTACTTAAGTATGTATATTACCTCTTCGAACACTCATACACACAACAGATAATCCTCTCTCTCTCTCTCTCTCTCTCTCTCTCTCTCTCTCTCTCTCTCACACACACACACACACACACACACACACACACACACATACACACACATAAACACACACCCTATGTGCACACAAGATCCATGCCATAATACACACAATAGATAATTACGATGCACTATGATATTGGTCTATTCGCACAAAATTACAAAGTTTATGATGAGGTTCAACCAGTGACACATCTATATGCGAATTTTAATCGTCGACACAACTTTCATCATCCAAAAATAAGCATTGTCATCGATGATTCTCTCCTGTGACAACCTTGTCAAATCAACGATCTCGAGTGCCTTAGCATAATCTGGCAAGACACTTGGAGTTGAGCTTCATTCTCATCAACAATATGGTCATCATCACCATCTCTACCCAACCCATTGTTACCCTCATGCACCTCAATAGTAGGCTCATCTTGTGGCTCTTCCACCACCATGTCAAGTGTTGATCTCCCACCTCTTCTTCCTCTTCGGGGAGCTAGTCCCAAGGCTTGATGCCGCACTAAAACAACATTAGAGACAAGAACACAACCAAAGGTCACTTCACATTGCATAAGCATGTCATGAAAGGCGTGCGAAAACACTGTTAAAGAGGTTTCACCTCTTTCGGGGGGGTTCCAAGCATTCTGCAAAACAAGAATCTCCATTGTAAAAACCACAGAATTACATGTTCATCATACAATCCCCAAAACATTCTCTCTCTCACTATGTCCCTCTCTCTATCTCTCTCTAACTCTCTCTCTCTCTCTATCTCTCTCACACATGCTCTCTCTCTCCTCTCTCTCTCTCTCTGTCTCTCTCTCCGAGAGAGAGAGAGAGAGAGAGAGGAGAGAGAGAGCATGTGTGAGAGAGATAGAGAGAGAGAGAGAGATTGGATGCCAAGTGAGAGAGAGCAGAGGAAGAGGGTTAACTATGTTAACTGGTGAAATCAATTATATCAACATTTGAACAATGTTTCAGAACCACACATATAAATGATAAGGAAATAAACAAGAGAAAGTAGAAGAGGAAGACGATGAGAAAGAGCATATATAGTTTTTTGCAGAGGAAGAACATTTGTTACTTGCCTTACATTATCACACTCATTTCTGCCTCTCTCCCAATCTCTCTCTTTCCCCCTCGCTCTCTCTCTTCCTCTCTCTCAATCTCTCTCCGTCTCCCTCTCTCTCTGCCTGCTTGAAAGAGCCTACATCGGCACAGGCTCTTTCGAGCAAGCAAAGAGAGAGAGGGAGACAGAGAGCGGAAGAGAGAGAGAGGGTTTCTTTCTCCATTCCGAGGGCAAACAAGAAGTGAAGAGAAGGAGCAAACAAGCAATGAAGAGGAGTAGGTTATCTTCCATAGCCTCTCTCTCTCTCTCTCTCTCTCTCTCTCTCTCTCTCTATACTCAAAAGAGCCCACGCCGGTGTGGGCTCTTTCAAGCAGACATAGAGAGAGAGAGAGAGAGAGAGAGAGAGAGAGAGAGAGAGAGCACAACAGCACTTCAAATGTAGACACAATAGCACTTACCCAAGACCAACGGAGCCGTGGATGTGGATGCAGAGGCGGACCGACGGATGCGCACAGGGAGGAGCAGAGGCAGATGAGTAGGAGGCACAGCATGGACGAGCAGAGAGGGAGGGAGAAGGGAGGGATAATAGAGAGTAGAAGAGTTGCTAGGGTTCTCAATAAAAAGGGAGGGAGAATAGAGAGTAGAAGAGTAGTGCTAGGGTTAAAGTGATAGTGCTAGGGTTCGACGGCATCCAAGTGTGACATGGCATCAAAAATTCAAGTGACCATCACCCCAGGCGGTGCCTACTACTAATTCATCTCATCCAAGGTGGCGCCTGCAAACCGGTCTAGCTCACCCTGCACACGAGTGTAACAGGGGTCTAACTTCACCTAAACTTGAGTGATCATCATTGTCGTTCACGTGGTCAGAGATCTTGGGCGATTGTGCATGATATATTCTTCAAGCACGCATTAAATGTTGGTGTTGATTGCTTGATAGGCATACTCATCAAAAATTATTACAAAAAAAATATTAAAAAGCTTTCAAAAATACAACCATTATATAGGAAAGTTTTATAAGGTTTGCAAACAATAAATCCCAAGATAAACCGTCATTAGCTCATTGTGTGCTTCATAGTCCTCAAGCTAAAGTTGTTATTGCATTCTCATCTATTGGCAAATATGTCACGATCTATTACTATATTCGGACTTGTTGTTGTTATTCAAAACTTATCATACGTTCATCCATAAGACTCAATGAGATTGCAAGTTCTAAGATTCAAGAACAGTTTGATATTGGAGGCATGACTTTTGCCTTGTATTCTACTTCATTGGGTGGTGAGGGGGTGAAAATTGAGCCGCAAGTGCTTTCAAACGTTGATGAAGGATTTGGTCTGGATACAAAGAGTACACCCTTCTATAAAGTGAAGCTTCAACAGGTTTGTAGAGCCCGACAAAGTTATGGTTATTGATGCAGATGAGCCCGCTCTCAACGACAAGGTTCTAGAGAGTGGACCTTCTTCATCTACACAGAGTGTATTTGATTTTCTTCGAATTCAACCAAAAGATAGCACCCTTCATGTTGCATACCAAAGTGCAACAAAAATAGTTGTTGTTGATGAGTTGCCAATTACATATGATGGATACATCGCATTTGAGCTGCCTCCTGCCAAAATGTCTTCCCCAATGGTTGGAATGGAGCATAGGTATGATGGTCATATTTGGGTAGAGTATGTTACATGCAGATGTGATTGTTTTCCAAGCACTGTGCGCCAGGCACTGTGCGACTGAGCCGTTGTGTTGGTCATTTGCGATGCTACAATGTGGATTGCCCTCATATACTATCTTATTCCACTATAGACGAAACACATTGGGTTAGTAAATTGAAGAAGGCTCCTCCTACTGGTGTTTATTGTATGCCTAGAGATCAAGAAATATATACTAGGTGTGCAATTCATATGGGATTTCACAACCATCCTTTTGCAAAAGGAGTGAGTCGTGTGTGAAGCAGAAGATTGTAGAGGAAGAGGTGCGCCTAAAGACTGTGGCCTCTCCTCTATCAACTCCGAAGCAAATTGAGGTAGCGGTTGCCCAAGACATGGTATTGGAGCTTTTGATGGAGGGAGGTCAATCACGCAAAGATGGTTTTGGGGGGACAAAGAGTTGAATGAATTGCTTAGCGTGGTTACTCCATTGTCAAATAAGAAGCGAATTGAGCGTTGTGTTCAGGGAGCTAAAGGAGGTTCGATGCTTGGCTATAAGGGTCTCGAAGCAATCCTAGAGTTGAAACAAAAAATTAAGTATCCTTTTATTCATAGTATTCTATTTCCAGGACAGCTAGGAAAAGATGGGTAGCCCCATGTCTTCAAAATGTCAACCCTTGGCCCGGGAAGTGGGGTGGACTTGGTCAATAGAATGAGACTAGGTGGAAACTTGAAAGAGATGTGGGTGCACTTTGACCACGTTCACAAGGTTGCTGGTTGGTCCACTATGGCTGCTCATGTTTACGATCCTTTTCTGCAACAAGCGTTGCTAACCATTGCCACCTGTGAATTCAAAGTTGAGGACAGATTTGCCCAAATAGAATTCTAGAAGATGTTGAACGAAGTGGTGCAAAATTGTGGTTTTGACAAGCCTGAGTTTCGAGGATTTATGGCACATGAGATAAATGCAAACTGGATTGCTGTCCGCTCTGTGGATTTTGGAGGGAGACCTTGTCCAAACAGAGAATGCTCATGTGTGTGTCATTGAGAGAAAAGCATGGTGGCCCACACAAAACGCTGTATTAGGTCACCTTTCCATGAAGAGCACAAGATGTTATGTAGAAAATGGAGAAATGCTTGTTCAGAAGTGGCAGCTACAAATTGTAAATATGCCTTACAATAGTGGTGAGGAAGGGACATGCTGTTGAGAGCGAATCGGCATCACTTGAAACATGGATTCCTTGGTGAGAGGTCCGAGCAACACATTGGAATCCATGGTTTCTGACTCAAGAACAAGATGGCCCATTCCTGCCAACAACAAATCTTGCAGAGATCAAACACTCGAGCATGAGGGCTGCTGTTGGAAATAGAAAACAATTGTCATTGTACGAAGCAACTGAATTGGATCTCACTATGGCTGTGCTTCAGAGTGCCCATAGTAACGCTCACTTGGTGGGAGGATACACAAGAAGTGGACCTGGATTGCAAGAGATCAAGGATGGATTTCTCATGAGACAAGCAGGGTCATCCTCTGCAAAGAGGTTGATTGACTTGACACATGTTACAATGGATGAATCTAGTATTCAAGGTGAGAAGGCTATGCAAGAGCAGAGGTCAGTGCGGCGTAAACGGCCTACTTTGTCAACACCGAGAGTAGTGCTTGACAATGATAGCCATAGGCCACAAACGGTGAACAAAAGACAGAGCACAAGTGTGAATGTGCCAAAAAGCACAGCAACCATTATCAAGGAGAGAGCAATAGCAAGGACATTGTGGGCTATTCGTATAGTGGATGCCAAGTCCAAGGTCACTCATTTTGGCCTGCTCGAAGAAACAAAACGACGATATGGTGCATTAATTAATCATTCAAGAGCGAATCCTGAGAGAGGTGTACCAGCACCATGCTTCTGGGGGCATCATGTCTACCCTAAATCCACAATTACACCTGCTGGAGTGCGAGGGATTTGTATGGTTTTGTACTTCTACAAGCACACATTGCTAGAATATGGACACAACATGGGTCATAGCTCTCCTTGGTCCAGCACCTGGAGTGTGGCATGTTGTTGAAGGAACAAATCTCTCATTGGTTAAGGTGGCCGGTCTTGGAAGGGCTAACTTCTTGTTGGAAACAAATAAAGCCACTACCAGAATGAGTACAAGGGTGACAGCGAGCATGGGATCGACACCAAAGGTCCTAAGCTCATTTCGACCTAAGTATCGAGATGCAAAGGTGGTGCGTTGGCATTCAAAGCTTACTAAAGAATTTCAAGAGAATGTGCAAAAAGGACGCTCACTTGTTGCTACCATTGCAAGAGAAGATATTGTCATATGTAATGAGTTTCAGATGTTTCATGTGAGCACTGAGGGTCCCGTGCAACTGGGGTGCATTATGTGGTGACACTCGCAAAGTTTCCAGCCTGCTCATGTCCTGAGTTTCAAAAGAGGGAAGCAAAACATGAGGCAAACCTCCCCTACAAAACACATGTATTATGTATACTTGCAAGTTTTGAATCTACATGCATCTGTCCATGAATTCATGCACCGAGCAGCATTGACAAAGGTAGAGTTATTCCAGGCGCTTTCCAATCGTCATTACCATGCAAACCTCAGTGTGCCATGAGAGATAGTCCCTTGATTACAAGCTCTAACTAGATTAAGAGATGCCATATAACCCTATGCCTCCAGAATTTTCTTCTGCATGGGCTTGGCGCATAGCATGGGAAGTGCCTGCAAGTTTTGGTTGGTATTGTTTGCTATCTAGGGTTGCGGCTTTATCGTATGTAAAGCAGAATGGCTGCTTCTTTTTGTAGGCAAAAATATAATTATGGAATTTTGGTAAACATGCTCTGACATAATACCTCCTGTGTTCTTTCCTTGGTGGATTCTTTCCTTGGCAAGTGTCTTTTTCTTTGCTCGGGGCGCATAGACAATCTAACAATGTTCAGGTGTGAAAAGATTGAGACGGAAAAGACCGCAAAGATAAAATTTGCTTTAAAGAGTGTTAAAAATATTGAAAGCTTTCTTTTGGAATTTGGTTCAAACTTCACTTGTCCAGCACTTTCACATGTGGAAATGTCTCTTTTAATTCTTCTTTGACTAACTCATAATACAGAAGAGTGAAGAACAATAATGCGGTGACATGCACAGTTTTCCTTTCGCACTTGCTTGAGGCAGGGCTTGGCTTGTTCACGGTTGCTCGTGAAATGGGCATCCTCACATAATTGAAGCAGCTACGGTCATTTGACCTCTCCATGCTACTGGAGCAAATATACCTCGCATCTGAACTTCAAAATATACTTTAACGTGGTCGATTTTCATACTTCAACTGACTCATATTTATTGTTGATATACAGCAATTAATCCAGCCTTGGTTGGAAGGGCTGCAAACTGAGTACTCCAGCAAAGCAATCAATCAATTTAATCAAAAGTTTTAACAACCTCATACCAGAAGATATCATGAAATCCACTGCTGAACAATAAATATAATACATGGTGGGTATATCTTCCCTTCAGGAAGAGAACTTGCTGCTTACAAGAAGCCTCTGGAAGAGACCGTTGCTTGTATCCTTGCTGCCACCTCATCCACACTCATCGTTCCAAGCTCTCCTCCATGTCTTGTGCGAACAGTAAGGGTTTGGCTTTCAGCCTCTTTAGGACCCACGACAGCCATGACAGGAATCTTCTGTACTTCGGCATTTCGGATAAGCTTTCCTAGCCTCTCTCCTGACGCCATTTCTGCACGAATATTCAGATCTAGCAGTTTTTTCACTACCTTCTGGCAATACGGTACCTGCCATATTGCAAAAAGATGCCTGTTAAGTCTTCAATAGAGATGAAGCACAAATCTGCATGAAGTGCTTATCATTATTAAAAAATGCATGGCTTTAGCCCTATTCAGTTCAGATACTAACACAAGGGTACGTCGAAGGTCAGAAAGAACATGCTTAAAAAGAAGGTTTTCTGTGGGAAAGACACTGACACAAATTATCATCTCAACCCTTGATTAGTAGTACTGCGTGTATCCTCAGTAAAAACTATCCAGATAGTGCTCTTAACATGCTGTCCCTCCCTCTCAAGGAGCCTTCTCGACAAGTGGTCACTCATATTTAAAGGTTTACCTTATCTCAGAAATTGGACTTGGTCCCCTTGCCTGCTTTTATTCTGTGAATTTCCTAGTGGATAGGCCCAAGGAATATAGGATTCCATCACCTGGCTCATCTTCATGGTATTTCCATGCAGTTCCCTGTGCCTAAGGCTATGGATATGTGCCTAAACTTGAAGATGTGAAAAGGAACAAGGAAAACAATATATAAACGCCCCCAAACACCCCCCCCCCCGCCGCGGCGCGGCCCCCGTTTCCCCGTCAGAATTATGAACAAACTCTGAATGCAATGGAGGGTAGCACTTAGCAAACATGAATCTGGGTATTTCTTCCCACTGCATACTAGAAATGAGTGAAACTCGCAGGGCACCCATAATGCCTTGGATGGGAGCATTCTGTGTTATGCTCAATTGTCACATGCACGCCCATGCCATGGCTAATCTTCGGCATGAACAGACTTTATCCCAAATTAGTGCAGCAATTAGTAGTAGCATCAGAAGCATCATCATCAGCATCAGAAGCATCTTCATCAGCATCATCAACATCATTATCATCAGCAGCACCACATCATCGTTAGCATCATGATGGAGCTGCATGGAGGCCTGTTGGCTGGCAGCAATCATATGTCGGCTGGCAGCAAGTCTTGTGCAGCAGGCGGCCAGGGGCTACAGCAAGGGGTAGCAGGTGTGGGCAGAACAGATAGTAAGTGCAGCAGTAAAGGTCTACACAACAGGCCGACAGCTGTGTAGCTGGCCGACTGGTGTCCCACACAAGTATATAAGCATGAGTCATAATTCAGCAGTCATTTAGTCCATAAATCATTTCATTCATTCTAGCATCAGTATAAGTCATGTAGAAGGGCCAAGGTCACCCCTATGGGAACTGACCAAAGGCCTAAGTCATGTACAAGCATGTATGCAGCCTTTTTGTACCATATGAATAAAGAAAACCCTGACACCCAATCTCTTTCTTCTTCTCTCTCCTCAGTTTTTAATCATCTTAATTCAGCATCAATGTTCTTAATCAGGCTTAGCGCTATGGATCAGTACAGCAAGGCTTCCACGCATGCAATGAAACTACACCAACTAGGTGTGAACGTCCTTGAGCACCATCTCGTGAACAATACGCTCATCAACACAAAATGAACTAGCCACAATACACCTAATCATTGAACGATACACCATTGCTCAAGACAATCTGCAAAAGAGAAGCGCTGCACAGTATACCATTGGGGCCGCGAACGGGCTGACCCCCCGCCGCCCCCCCCCCCCCCCCCCCCCCCCTCTCAATACTAAAGTATATTATTGGAGTATTTTATTTGTGTACAAAGTTCCAAGGGCTTGCTAGCCAAATAATCCATGCAATGCATAATATGAAGGCATATTACCCAAACAAGTATTTGCCGGTGAAGAATGTCGAAGCTGGACTCGTCGAATGAGTCAATACAACCAGCCCTGGAGTTGTGTGGACACGAAACTGTCATCCCGAGACCACACACGAAAAGGCGCTCGCGTACTAGAGCCTAGCTCGCACAACTCGCAGAGGAACGGGCTTGATCCCCCCAAGTGTAGGCACACAACCAAGTGCTCACACTCTACAAGTACACGAACAGGTACTTGTAGAAGATCCGGTACACAAGCTGGTACTATTAGGGTTTCAACAGGTACAACCGTGAGTACAGTTCTGATTTTCAGCAAGTACAGCTGGTACATGCAGTACAGCAGGCACAGTATGTTCTCACAGAAGGTAGAACAGGTACTGAGGGTACAGCAAGTACTGTGGGTACTGCAAGTACGGAAGGTGCTGCAGGTATAGAAGGTACTATGGGTACAAAGGGTGCTGCAGGGACATTAGGTACATAGGCGGGTACAGTACTGCAGGTACATTCGGGTACAGAGGAGAGTTCGGCACTGCAGGTACAATTGGGTACTGCAAGTCGGGGGCGGTAAAGCACTGCAGGTACAATCGGGTATTGAGGGTACAGCATGTACTACAGGTACAATTAGGGTTTCCGCAGGTGCTGAAAGTACTGAAAGGTGCAGTCGACCAGTAGAAAAAAGGAAGTGAGCCAAGGAGAGTTGGGTGCCAGCTTCTAGGAGAAGGGAAAGTGCAAAGAGGTGAAGGGGTCCAAATCCCTTGTGCCATGTGGCATATCCCACCATAATTAATGGTGGGCACCTCCTTAAAGTGTCAACACACTTATGAGGCCCTATGTGGGAGCCCAGTGTTCGGGCTGGCCACACTTTTGACCTTGCGCCCCGGGCACTAAGCCGGTGGCCAGTGCCCAGCTTTAATAAATGTGAACTGCTAAGGTTATAAAACCTTTGCAATAACAAACAAGGTTAAATGAATACTTACCACTTGTTCACATGCCACAAACCATGTCAGAATACAGGGCATTCACACGGCTCACAGGTGGACGTCCCCTGCCCGTGAACTAGACACGTCATAACAGGATTCACATGAAAACAAGTCACACAAAAACAGTTTCAAACACGTATAGATACATGCATATGCATTATGCAATCGAAATATCTCCCATTCCTGGAACCTGTACATAGCAGGTCTTCCCAAGCACAGAACTAGCTCAATGGGAAGCCTAAACTCGGATCCCTGACAATGGGTTCCACATCCTGGCCACACTATGGGTGACATGAGGCCTAGCCTCCCGTAGGTGATGCGGACGACACGAAGCTCCCTCGCCTCCCGTACCTTGGCACAAAAATAGAGGAAGACCACTTGGGCGGCCAAATGGTGACTTTCCCCCCGGCTTCTAAACAAGTGACCTCAATTGAATAGCCTCCAAATATACCTAAAGAAGTTGTGGGTAATCTTTGAAGTAGTCTTTATCATTTCATTTTGAGTCAATAGGCAAATAGTTCTTGAACTTCACAAGGTATCTCCTGGAAAGCTTACCGGTAGTAGCTTTCTCTCCTTGTGAAACACAATATGTTCAAATTGAAGAACTTGCTCTAGCTCATCAACCTCTGGTGGCATTTTTGTGATAGGCTCTTCTGGCTTTGGCCCCACATACTTGCGCAATAGACTCACATGAAGGGGCATTGTGAATCTTCCACCAATGATCAGGCAATGTGAATCTTCCACCAATGATCAGGCAATGCAACCCAGAAAGCAACCTCATTGATCTACTTGATCAACTTAAAAGGTATGTAATACCTAGTAGAGAGTTTAGGACATGCTCCCTCCTTCCCTGGCCTCTTACGGAGTCTCGCTTTGTCAAATTTCAGCAATACGCAATCATTTTCTTTGATGTCTATCTCTCTTCTATGCTTGTCAGTAGCCTTCTTATGCTTATCTTATGAACGAGCAATGGCTGTCCACATTTGTGCAAAGGCAACATGTGTATAGATGGGCGACAGTACCACTTTGCCATAAACAATTTCAAACAGGGCCTTTCCCGTGCAGACATGCACTGTCTTGTATGCAAACTCTACCAATTGTAGATACTTTTCCAAAGCTGTCTTTTGGTCTACAACATAGCATTTAGAAGATCCAACACAGCTGAATTTCCAGCCTCACTTTGCCCATCAGTTTGGGGGTGAAAACCCGACAGGAAGTCCAGCTTAGTGCCCATATTGTCAAACAAAACTCTCCAAAAGCGGCTTGTAGTCCTAGGATCTCTCTCCCCCACAATGGATTTAGACATACCATGGTGTTTGAACACTTGTGCCACAAATATCTTGATCATATGCTCAAGCTTAATGGTTTTCCTGACCGGCAAGAAGTGTGCTTGCTTGCTAAACCTGCCAACAATGGTCCGAATAGCATCATTGCCTTGCTGAGTACGAGGAAAATCCATTGCAATACTTTCCCATGGCATGAAGGAAATAGCCAAAGGCTGAAGCAAACCAGGAGCCTTTTGCCTGTCAAACTTGACTTTCTGGCAAGTGATACATGCACGTAAATATGCCTCTATATCTTTTCGCATTCCTGGCCAAAAGAAGTAACGCTCAATTATGCGCGTAGTAGGCATTATACCTCTATGTCCTATATACGGAGGAGCATGGCACTCATCAATAACTTTTTGCCTCATGTTTCACACAACAATAGGCAGTTATCCTTCATGAGATACCCCTCTTTGATCACATAAGAGGGATGTGCATGTCCAGCCACTAAATCAGTCCATATATGCCCAAAATCAGCATCGGTATGGTACAATTCACACATGGTAGATAAGTCCCCATGTGAGGCAATTGAGACTGCAACCACATATGGTTGTCTAGACAATTGCATCTGCAACCACATTTTTGTTTCCTGGTGTGTGCATAATCTGAAAATGAAACATAGATAAGAAGTTTGCCATCCTCATACGCTTCTCCGAAAGCTTTATTTGCATAAGCAGCACCTTAGGCTTTGATGATCTGTTTTGACCATAAAATCAGCCCCAAGAAGGTAGTGTTTCCAAGTAGTCAAGGTGTGAATCACAGCCAATAACTCCTTGTCATAAATGCCCAAAGAAAGTTTTGCATCATGCAAACAATGGCTTTCATAAGCTATGGCATGTCCTTCTTGATTTAGGACAGCCCCAATGCAACTTCCGAATGCATCACACTCCACACAGAAAGATTTCTGCAAGTTTGAAATAAGTAGGACAGCCCCACTCATCACGGCATCCTTGAAATGAACAAAAGTCTCTTTCTCATCAACTGTCCATTTGAAGACTGCCTTCTTAGTGACCTCATGCAATGGCGAAGCAATCCATGCAAAGTGTTTGATAAAATGCCTGTAATAAGAGCATAAACCAAAAAGCTTCGTACTTGATGTACGGAAGATAGCTCCGAATGGCTTCAATCTTTGCAAGATCCATCCTCACGCCATTCTTTGATACAATATGCCCCAAATAGTGAATCTCGGAAAGGAAAAATTCACTCTTTTTTGCATTAATGAAGAGCTTGTGAGTATGAAGCTCTTCAAAAACAATGGCCAAATGTTGGCGGTGCTCTTGCTCATTCTTCAAAAATACCAAGATATCATCAAAAAACACACCTGTGAATTTTCGATGCTCACGGAAAATGCAATCGATCATTCTATTGAACGTGACCGAGGCCTTCGTAAGACCAAACCGCATAACCAAAAACTCATATAGTCCAAATGACGTCCTGAATGCCGTTTTTGTGTATATCCTGCGGTGCCACACGCACCTGGTGATACCCACTCTTAAGATCAATGCGGCTGAAACATGCAGACCCATCAAGGTTATTGAGGATGTTATCTAAGCGCGGGATTGGGAACCGGTTCTTGGTAGTAAGCTTATTTAAAGCCCAGTAATCCACACACATACGGAAGGAACCATCCTTCTTCTGCACTAACAAGACCGATAAGCAATATGGCGAAGAGCTTGGCTGAACCAAACCTCGGTCCAAAAGCTCCGTCACATGTTTCATAATCTCCTCTTGCTGCGCTCAGCTTACCCTATATGCAGGTCTATTTGGTGGGGAGCTACCCAGCACCAAATCAATGCGATGATCCTCGGGTCTCTCAGGAGGTAGCTCTTCTGGTAATGCATCTGCAAAGCAATCATTGTATGCATTTAAAAATGTCAGCCTTTCACTTGTGAGAGTATCTACACATACATCGTTACATTCAACCTTAACACAAACAAAGACTAAGTACACAGAAATACTCTTTCTCATTGCTTTATTAATCTGAACATGAGATACAACTAGGATGGAGTCTCCCTCTTAGCCGATGCCAAGGCTTTCCCACAATACATCACATCCCTACAATGGTGCAACCAAGAAATTCTCATGATCAAGATACCCCTGGATGTGTATGCGCAACTTTCCAATGATAGGGGTCACTTGCACTTGTTTGCCCACAAAAGCAACCTTCGCCTCAATATGAGGGTCCCATGTCCCCTACATCAATGTTCAATGCGGATGCCATCTCCACAGAAATGAAGTTGTCTATGGCACAATCATCAAACATAAAAGAGTGCGGGCTGATCCTTGAGTTATCCCCACGCTTTGCAAACCATACTCTCTTTGTCATCCTTACCTGTGTTCCCTTGCACGTCGGGAATGGTATGCACATTAGCCTTTTGCTGCTTGTCGTTGTCCTTATTCTTGTGCTTAGGACATTCACGAAACACATGATCTTGGCTACCACATGAGAAGCACTTACCCTCCTTGGCATATTGCTCCCTTTGCTCAGGAGTGAGGCTAAATTTGTGCTTTTTTTGAGAGGCATCCTTTGACTGCTTATTTTCAGCTTTCCAACCACTCTTTACATCTTTCACAAAAGATTTAGCATTGCTCAGGAGTGAGGCTAAACTTGTGCTTTTTTTGAGAGGCATCCTTTGACTACTTATTTTCAGCCTTCCAACCACTCTTTACATCTTTCACAAAAGATTTAGCATGCTGTCCGCTCTTTTGCATGTTATCACTAGCCTTTTCTTTGCCCTTGAATGCATGGTCTCCTTTGCCGGAACGCTGTAATTTGTGATCCAATTGCTTGGTGGCAAGGGCAGCTACAATGTAGTCCTGTAAAGCGGCATTATGATACGTATCAAGTCCGGATTTGTAGACCGGACTTGAACTTCCTTTTCTTCTCAGGTTCACCCACAAGCAAATATGCTTGCACAAACTTGTTGTCCTTTTGCTTTATCTTGTCCCATTTGCTCATGATCTTCTCTACCACATTTGGAGGCAAAAACTATGCATAAAATCTTTCTTTGAAGTTTTCGCATGTCTACACAGGGCTTCTAGAAAGCTTTTCCGTAATCCACCAATGGGTAGCCGGGCCCTTCAGAAACATGCTCACATGGTGAATCTTGGATTTCTCAGAGAATTCCTAATCATCGAAGGCAATGTCAAACTAGGCTATAAAAGCATTTGCCTTGCTTGCATCATAATCACCATGATATGCTTTAAACTTCACACATTTGTCACTTGCTTTAAATTCTTTAAGCCTCTCGGTATGGTGACCCCCATCTTCCAGCTTTCTCTCCCCCTTGTCCAATGGGGCAGCAATAGGTACATGCATATGTCCCTGGCAAGAAACATGCGGCATCGAGGCATGTGCCCTATGCAACGGGGATGTGTGCAACGGTGGTCTCCCAGTACTTGCATTCACAAAAGGGTCCCTGCGTGAAACTTGTTCACCATGGTTATACTCGGTGACATGAGTAGCGGGTGGCACATGGTCTTCTTTGGCTGTCCCAACATTATATGTAGCTTTCATATAATGTAGCTTTCAACCCATGACAGGGCTCTTCTTTTGTAGCATCCAGCGCTTGTGAACCTGCAAAGGATATAGATCAAAGAAAGGCATAAAGAGGTTGCTAGAGGACCCTGGAGACACCACATATATGAGGAAAGACCAGTTGCACAAGAGCACGCGATGGGGCTAGTACCATGATCATATGGAATATTTGTACCCAACAGCTAAGGACAACTGTGATAGAAGAGGGGGGAAATGTAACTATTTGGCCCTCCAAGCTCTTTTCAGATGATGGAGCTCATGCCCAGACACGACAGGTTGATGGACACATGGAAACAAGGATGCTTAGGCTGGCAAAGGAAAAAGCACCAGTCTTGGTCAAAAAAGCAAGAAAAAGCAAAAAGTCAAACTATGTTGACCGAGATATGAGGGCACCCATGGAAAGAGGACATCAAACTGGATCAAAAAGATAAAAGCCGTTTTTCCAAAAAGCAGCTCCAGGGTCAAAAAGCAAGGCCCTGAGCTGTAAAAGCACAAATCCAGAACTTTGGCTATTATTAATAATATTTAAAAGAGAAAAAGCAAAAGCAAGAAGATAAAGCAAATTATTAATAATATTTAAAAGAGAAAAAGCAAAAGCAAGAAGATAAAGCAAATGCAAAGCATGGCAAAAGTAGGCACCCCATCAAGTATTTAAGAAGCTTGCACCCTCTTGGAGATTCATAGAAGAATTTGTGAAGAACCACCTTGGAGTATCATCTTATGTGAGCAAGGATCTCCATCATCATCATCTACCTCTCCACCTCCCTGCACCACCTTGCTATGACCCTACAAAGCCAACTTTCGCCAAGCGCTGCCTCTGGATCGCCCATCTCTGCCGGCTGTGAGCCGCCTACCGTCGGATGAACCTCCACCTCCGCCAGCTAAACCGCCGCCTCTACCGACTGAACCTACACCTCCACCAGCTGAGCCACCAATGGTGTTGCCGCCCCAGAGCCGCCTGCTACTACTGCCCAGAGCCTAGCTCTGCCACCGCCTATTTGCCGGTTTGCGCCGCCTCTGTGCTGCCTATCAGCGCCACCTGCACCGCCTCCAATAAGTGCTGCCTATCAACGCCGCCGCCAACAACCACTGCCGCCCATCACCGCCTTCAGCAGCACCACCGCTTCCATCAAGCCGCCACCTGAGCCGAGTTGAGAAGGCTGCCGCCATCTTGAGAACGCCGATGCCGCTTCATTGTACTTGTGCCACCCTTAAGGAGGAAAACCTTGAGCTACTATTGCATCATTTCCTCCTGTCCTGCCAGCATCTCTACCACGGTGTTTTTCTTATCAAGACTCTTTTCAGATTGGGGTACAGAGTTTCTTGTGGGATTTTGTGAGCATCAAGTATTTGATTTATACCTTGGTACTAGCCCGGAGTAAGACTCTTGTGGGTCATCCTCGTGGGGTGAGCTCGGCATCAAAGATCTGGTGCCTCGACCTCGACTTCAGTCTGACCTCAACATCAACACTCTTGTTTGATATATATACCTAGATGAATCCAGGAACATGCCCAAATTCACCTTTTAGGAACGTGCATGTTAAATACTCATGGTAGTCAACCCACAAGACTATATAACTATCAACTCCATTATGCATAGTATGGACTAGATACTACGACATCCCCACTAATGTCATTAGTGCCCAATAGTGGGTGTAGAACTCTGTATCAAGATATGCTCTCACACGCGCACTCCACACACACACACACACACATAAGAGCATATATTCACACAAAGCCCTTCGTACTGAGTTTCTGTCAAACCTCCGGAGATGCAAGGCAGACTTAGCCATAATGAAGCCTAGCACTAAGGGAAGTAGCAAATAGAAAGAATATTGTATTCATTTGTTGTATTGGTCCTGGCTTGGAAGAGCCCGTGGATTGTTCCTGAAATAAATTCATGAAAAGAGGGCGGAGCTTGTTCCCCACTCAGTGTGGTGTACAGTGTGGTGTACTGTGTGAAACCCCTATACCCATTTCTCTCTCTCTCTCTATTCATATCTCTTGGACACGTGGTTAAGTCTATCACTGCATGCTCCGTTGGGCTTATACCATCCACAAAAAATTTACACCACCCCTTGGTCAAAGCCTAGACTCTAATACCATTGTTACTTGAAGCATAGCAGAAGTCTTCTTATTAAATGATTATGGTAAAAACGAGAGAGAGAGAGAGAGAGAGAGAGAGAGAGAGAGAGAGAAATGGAGCATACAGAGTACACCCGATGGAGTCCCAATCACCCACAACTCAAGGGCCCCCCTCCGAAGATAGTGTTTTCTTGGATTGTTGCAATTGAATGAGTACAATCGTGCCACCTTACGGGAGGCCAGGCATACTTCATGCCACTCGTAAAGTGACGAGGATGAGTGCCTAGGAATCCCAATTGTGTGTTTCCACTCACCAGCTCCATGCCCAGGAACACCTATGTTGTGCATATTCCATAAACCGGAAGTTTGGCCATGACAAAATGCATGTGCACACATGTTTGCATGCCTGAAATTGTTTTCGTGTGACTTTTGTGGGAATGCCTACTATGGCATGGACTGTGAGTGTGCTTGTCTTTTGACATGTTTCGTGGCATGTGAACAAGTGGTAAGTTTATCAAAAACCTTTATTTTAGTGTTTATAAGGCTTTGTAATGTTTATAACCTTTTTTTTTTCTTGGAAAATGGATCCTTCTATTAGTTATATGAAAAACCAGCCAACAGGCTGAAGTACATGCTCATAGCCTCCAAAAGAGGAAAAGCATTGAGGAGGGATTGTCCCCTCCATGGCGAGCTGCTCTCAGAGGGAACTACCTCATAGGGGGGGGGGGGGGCGCGGGGGGGGGGGGGGGGGGGGGGGGAGGAGAGGAGAGGGGGGGTGTAGCCTGTATTGCCAAGTGAGTTCACCAGCACTGTCCGATAGGAAGGGGCCTTACTATCGGGTGCGGAGGGAGGCCTCTCAACGTCTCCGCATGTGGTCTGAATCTCCCTAAAGCTTCTGCCACTGACTACAGAGGGTATGAATGATATCTGTCCATATGGCACCGATAGACTCCGCTAGGCGGGTGAGAGCCCTCAATGGCCTCATTGCACCACTCCGCTAGGCAGGTGAGAGCCCTCAATGGCCTCATTGCACCATGCCCACCGGATGTGCCATGCCGCAATGCTTCTCATGATCTCCCACCGCTAACAAGCGTTGGGGACCAGGCTACTACTAAAGAGTCGGGGGTAGGGATAGACTCATCCTGCAATGGGTGATCCTGAGGGCCTTACCATCATCTGTCTCCTCATAGTGAAGGGCAGGTCCTGACTCCATCACCCAGGCAACTGCCCCCCGGATGTGCCATGCTGCAATGCTACTCATGATCTCCCACCATTGACGAGTGTCGAGGACCAGGCTACTACTAGAGAGTCGGGGGTGAGGATAGACTCTATCCTGCAATGGGTGATCTTGAGGGCCTAATTGTCATCTGTCTCCTCATAGTGAAGGGCGGGTCCTAACTCCATCACCAAGGCAACTGCCCCCCAAGCGATGATGTGGGAGGATGTCCAGGAGGTGGTGAATAGACAAAAAATCCTCAGCCAAACCTGCTGCACTTTGGGATAGTCTCAAAGGCAATGGTGCTAAGACTCCTGCGGGTGGTTGAGTCTCGTGCACTGTGCTGGACAACCACCAATGGCCAGCCGTCTGCCAACTGCTAACTCTTGTGAGCTACCTGCCAAAGGAAGTGTGACCTTCCGAGGTGCTGTCCCACAATCACTTCCAGTAGTCTCTCACGAAACTAGGTAAGATGTCCTGTGAGAACCAGTAGTCTGCTGAAGCAAGATTACCGTCAATCTCGTGCATGTGCATCTGTATCCGGCAGCCAAGCCTCGCGGAGTAGTGGAAAAAGGGAATGGTGGGGCTCTCTGGGCTGAAGGGTTCTGTCTACTCCCACTCACCTGGTCCCACTAAATCCGCATCAAGGGCCGGCCCTTCTAGAGCCAAAGTCTCCGGGACCTATCTCGAGCTACCTCCACCAAGGGGGAAAGGAAGGGGGGACGTTTGGGGGGTGGGTGGGAGGGGGGGGGGGGGGGGGGGGGGGGGGGGGATGTGGGTGTTGGGGGGGTGTTGTGTCGATGTGCCAACTGTGCTCATGGAAGCTGATGATCCAGACCCTCTGAAGTGAGCCACCACTAAAGTCCTCTACTGGGGATAGGGTCAGACGAGAAAATGAGAGCTCGTCCCTTCTCTGAGCCTAGTACCACCAAGGGGATGATCCAGACCCTCTGAAGTGAGCCACCACTAAAGTCCTCTACTGGGGATAGGGTCAGACGAGAAAATGAGAGCTCGTCCCTTCTCTGAGCCTAGTACCACCAAGGGGATGTCATGACGCATGAAAGCTCCCAGCCACCATTTGCGGGGGGGGGGGGTGAGGGGGGATCTGTCAGTCTCAGCGGGGATGGATGAGTCGATGGCAAGAGGACTATCTGCTCTCTACCTCAAATCTCCGTGAAGTGTCTGTCTTGAGCCTCCTAAAGCTAGCCCACTCACCAAGAGACTGGGCTAGGCCAAAACTAAGGGTGGGCCTAGGAAGCCACCTGAAGCTAGTCCACTCGCCAAGAGACTGGACTAGGCCAAAACTAAGGGTGGGCCCAGGCTATGTGTAATGTTTATAACCTTTGCAGGCTCACATTCATTTAAAAACCAAGGTGCCCGAGCTATACTGCCCAGGTGCAAGGACCTCAAGCCTTGTCCACCTTATCCCCATTTGTGAGAAAATCATGTTCTATCCCACTGAGGCCACCTTAACCCACATCATTAAAAATCAAATGCCACAAGTCACCTAAAGTTTGGACCCCCTTCAATTTTGACTAATCAACCACATTTCCGTACTTTGCACAAACTTCTCTCTACGCACGGGCTCAAAAACGTTTTTGCTCAAATCTCTTGCTACAGGCAACCATTTGCAAAATTGAACCCATATGTCTAATCCTCATCTCATAAGAAACTATTCATGCTATCAAGTCTCGGTTCCTGTTGTACTGCTGAAACCCTAATACAGCTGCCCCATCATCAATTGCCCACTGCATGAATGAATGGTTTACACGAGAGGTGTCCTAGGAGCTGGTGGACTGCTATTGAACCTGAAAATTCTGGTTTGGAGCTGACCCGGGTGGGCGCTGCCCATGAAGTCTCTTCTACCGCTGGAGCATTCCAACTACTACAATAACCCCAATCTCTTATCACATATGGTGAGGGTGCGGCTGTGACCGTGCTACTACGACATCTACACCGCCTATACTTCTTGGTAAATGTATTCATTTCTTTTGCTCATGGCAAGCTTGGCACATGGTGCCCATGGTTATGTACAACAAAATACTCCAAGAAATACAAATGTATTTGTAGGCATATGCTCACTTATGGTAGTGCTATGTGTGAACAGGGCTTAACCAAGGGCACTTTTTCCCATGTGGTTTTTCCCCTTGGACATCAAGTGTGAAAGGACACATATAATATTTTGTAGTTCTATATTATATGGATGTGGCACACATGCAAGGGTTGACTTGCATTTTGTGGATACCACACTTTTGGCTCTCTCTCTCTCTCTCTCTCATTTCTGTGTGTGAGCTTCTCTACCCTGCACCTAACCCTAATGTGCAGGTTTGTGTGTGTGAGTGTGTGAGTCCAACACCCAACATTTGGTATCAGAGCTGGGAGTTGGCCTTGGAGTGGTGGCTGTACAGAATCTGCTAAAAAAAAACTGCTGCTGGAAAAATTTCTGCGAAATTCCGTCCACCACCACAGGCTGCCGAATTCCGTCGCCTGCGTTTTTCCGTCGACTGTGAATTTCCGTCCGCCGGTTCCGTCGACGCCCCTCCCTCCAGCCGCCAAATACGGGCGGCACTAGTGGGGAGCCCACCACCACCTCCCAGCTCGCGGGCGGCGCCGCCACCTACAGCCGCGGTTCTTCCGTCGATGCCCGCCGTTCTTCCGTCAGCGCTCCAACCGTCGACTTTGTGTTCCGGCCAGTCTACACCTCCGTCGACGTTCTGTTCCAGCCATCTGCTCCGGCTCAACCCCGTCGACGTTCCGTTCCGTTCAGGCCGTCGCCGTTCGCCGACTCGCTTGCCCGACACCACCGGACGTCCCGTCCCGTTCGGCCTCCGTCGCCGTCGCCTCGCCCAGCGCTACGAGCCCGCCGTCGCTATTCCGTACCCGTCAGCTCTGTCCGTTCCGCTGCCGCAGGGTCTCCAGCGCCGCCTCGCCTGCGCCTGGCTTGGCAGTTGCGTGCGCCTCTTCCACACCTGCAGCCTCTGCTGGTCCGCCATTGCAAGCGACTCCAGCTCTCCAGCACGCTTGCTCGCCTAGCCGACTCCAGCGCTCAGCAGCCTTCGCTCAGCAGTCCGCTTCTGGCTCGCCCGACACCAACGCCCATCAGCTCCGTAAGCTTCAGCCCAGCTCTCCGTTGGCTGCCCACAGCCATACGCCTTCACCTGCAACGGCTACCTTCAACAAGGTCTTCCCGGCTGCCCAGGTACCTGTGTTTCAGTAAACAAAATAAGGTTTGCAGGCAGATTCAACAAATTTTGGGGATTTGCCAGGAAGATTTGAATTTGCAGATGGTACAAGATTCAAGAAATTTGGGGGATTTATCAATTTCACGACAAATTGAAAAAAATTGGGCATTTTGCTTTGCCTGCAATTTGGGGGTTTTCAAAATTAAGGTCAAAATCAGCAAATTGAACCTCTCTCATTTGCAGAAATTTGGGGGTTTTCAAAATTGAGGTCAAAATTGGCAAATTGAACCTCTTACATTTGCAGAAATTTGGGGCTTTTCTGAAAATTGGCCAATTAGATGCACATTGAAGCGATTGGAGTGCATAAAAATTGGGGATTTTCTGATTGGAGCATGTAATTGGGCATTACAGCTGCGATTTGTCGCGTATGTATACACATTGTGTGTAATTGGACAATTTGGTGCAGGTTTACACTTGCTTTGGTTTGCAGGCATACATTTGCACAGGACATTTGGTTGCCTGGCAGTGCATATTGGTGTATGGTTTGCTTGCAGTTATACTTTGTTGACATGGCACAGAATGCTCCAGATGTATTTGGTGTGCTCACCCAGGAGGACAAGCTGGATGGATCTAACTACTCCCTCTGGAGTTTCATGATCCGTAATTTGCTGGTAGCCAAAGGGCTTTGGGGCATCGTGTGTGGTGATGACACACGCCCACTTACCATACAGCCAGCCACGCCTCAAAGGGGAGGTGCTCAAAGAGCTCCTGATGTAGATCCTGCTCCCACACAAGAGCAGAAGAGATGGGACTCTAGAGATGCACAGGCCATGTCATTGATAGCCCTTTCAGTGAAAAGGACTATTATTCCGCACATTCGTTCGTGCAAGACATCGAAGCTTGCATGGGACACATTGGAAGCAATGTATCAGGTACGCAACGAGGCAAGAGTTGCCTACTTGAAGAGACAATTGGATCTTCTTTCTATGGATGAGGGTGACTCCATAGCAGATCATCTCACCAAAGTGAAAGATTTGCAGGAACAATTGCTCAACATTGATGAGGTTATCCCAGACAGACAGATGGTCACCAACACTCTTCATTCTTTACCGCCTTCCTACTTGGGCTTTCACACCTCTCTCAACCTCTCAATGAGAGGAGGCGGTGATCCCGTCACTTTTGAAGAGCTCGTGGGTTTACTCTTGCAAGAAGAGCAAACAAGAGCAAACTTATCGAGCAACCGTGGTGGAGAAAAGGCATTTACAGCCAAGGATAAGGGTAAAGCAAAGAGCTTTAAGCATGGGGGACAACAGTCTAGCAAGGCTGGTCATGGACAGCCCTCTTCTAGTGGTGAAAAGTCTGACAAAGGGGATGCAAACAAGTCCAAAAAGAAGGGCAAATGTCACTACTGCCATAAGCCTGGACACTACATCAGTGAATGTAGGAAAAGGATTGCAAAAGAGAAAAAGAAAGAAGCAGGCAATGCAGTAGCACACTCTTCGGATGACAAAGCACAGCAATCAGCTAATGTAATCCAGGAAGAGTACACTTTTTTGGTCACATGCACTAGTGACACACCAGGTGCTTCAGACACTGATATATCTTGCATTGCATCTGACAGACAGAATGCATCATGGTATTTTGATAGTGGTGCTTCGAGCCACATCACTTCATGCAAAGATGTATTTCAGCACTTGGTTTATGCTTCAAATGGCCACACTGTATCATGTGTGGATCATACCACATATCCAGTAAAGGGAATTGGTAATGTCATACTTATTGCAGCCAATGGTGCCAATATATGTATGAAAAATGTATTGTATGTTCCAGGGTTAAAGAAAAATCTGCTCTCCGTCTCAGCCATAAACGACCAAGGTTTAAAGGTTGAATTTGAAGATGGGAAGTGTTTGGTAAAAGACCCATCAAAGGGTTATGAAATAGTCACTTCTGGAACACGATACAAAGGCTTGTATAAGCTGGACAGCTATGACAAGCGCACTTATGATGCAAATACAGTGGCTGCCCACACTCCTGCTATGCATGATGCAGAGCTATGGCATGCTCATTTTGGGCATGTAAATTTTCAGAGTTTGATGCTTTTGCAGAAGCATCATATGGTTGATAATATGCCGCCTCTTAAGTCTCCACCAAGACATGTATGTGAGGGGTGTATTTTGGGAAAGATGCAACGGAAACCATTCCCCAAAGATGGAGCTGTTAGAGCTGAAAGTAAATTACAGCTCATACATAGTGATGTATGTGGTCCAATGCGGACACCATCCATAGGGGGGCATCTTTACTTTGTCACATTCATTGATGACTACTCCAGGTTTGCTTGGGCTTACCCTTTGAAAGCGAAAGAAGATGTGTTTACATGCTTTCGACACTTTGTCGCAATGGCTGAAAATATGTGTGCATGTAAAGTCCAAACACTTCGCTCAGATAGAGGTGGAGAATACGTGTCAAATGCATTCAAGGATTATATGCTTCAAAAGGGCATCAAACACCAATGTACTGTACCTTATACACCGCAGCAGAATGGTGTAGCTAAAAGGAAAAATAGATCTCTCATGGAGATGGCAAGATGCATGATGAAAACACAAAAGTTGCCTCACAAATTTTGGATGGAAGCTATAATGTGTGCAACTCATGTGTTGAACAGGTGTCCAACAAAAGCTTTGAAAACCATAACACCATTTGAGGCTTGGTATAGCCGAAAGCCAACAGTGGATTATATGCCTACATTTGGGTGTTTGGCATATGCACATGTGCCAGAACAACTCCGAACAAAGCTTGATGACAAAGCAATTAAATGCATTTTTGTGGGCTACAGCAATGAAAGCAAAGGATACCGTCTTTATAATCCAACTACACGAAGGATTTTTGTAAGTAGAGATGTGGTATTTGCTGAAAATTCAGAACAGCCCATGGTCACCTTGTATAAAAACAATGATACAGGCATACAGGACATGTTTGATGGACTTTTACCCATTGCAATTAGGGGGGATTCAGATCAGCCAGCCCCTACACAAGAAAATCCACATGTAGAACATGTGGAACAGCCAGCCATTCAGCCCCCTTCTGTGGAAGAAGTGGAAGATCTTGTCAGGGAAGAGCAAACAGCCATAGACACAGCCAAGTCAGTGCCAAGATGGTTGCTGAAAACTTTGCAAGAAAGCAAACTTGCAGCTCCACTCACAGGTAGAACAAGGGCTAGTTCCAGCCATGCTTTGAATGTACATCGTGGGGAGTCTACATTCGCAATGGGTGGTCTCTTTGATTCAGAAGAGCCTTCTTCTTATGAAGAAGCACATGAGAATGAGCATTGGTTGCAAGCTATGCAAGCTGAAATTTCTTCTATCATGAAGAATAATACATGGGATCTTGTGGAATTGCCTAAAGGCAAGCATGTAATTGGCACAAAGTGGGTGTACAAAGTCAAAAGAAAGTCTGATGGTACTATTGACAGGTACAAAGCAAGACTTCTGACTAAAGGCTACTCCCAGAAAAAGGGAATAGATTATGAAGAGACTTTTGCTCCTACTTCGAGAATGACCACAATAAGATCTGTGATTGCATTGGCTGCCCATAAAGGATGGAAAGTGCATCAATTGGATATCAAAACTGCATTCTTAAATGGGGATTTACAGGAGGAAGTATATGTAAATCAGCCCATTGGTTTTGTAGTTCCTGGTGAGGAACATAAAGTATGCAGGTTGCACAAAGCATTGTATGGGTTAAAACAAGCTCCAAGAGCTTGGTATGATAAGATACATGCTCATCTAACCAGCCAAGGTTATGAGAATAGTCCAGCTGAAAGCACATTATATGTGAAGAAAACCAATGCCGATATTCTCATAGTCATCTTGTATGTAGATGACATGCTCATTACAGGTACAAGCAAAGCACAAATTTCAGATTTCAAAGCTGATTTGAAAGCTGAATTGGATATGTCAGATTTGGGGCCTTTACACTACTATCTCGGCATACAGTTTATGCATACAGATGATGGCATTGTTATGCAGCAAACTAAGTACATAAAAAGTTTGCTAAAAAGGTTTCACATGGATGAATGTAAGCCCATTTCTACTCCGGTAGAACCAGGTGTACGGCTTACTATGCATGATATTGGAGAGCCTTTTGATGCCGGCCTTTATAGCCAGGCAGTGGGATGCCTCATTTACCTGTGTAACACGAGGCCAGACATATCTTTTGGAGTGTCTTTGTTGAGCAAATTCATGCACAGCCCAGGCACAAAGCATTGGCAAGCAGTCAAACGCATTTTTCGATATCTTAAGGGTACCCTAGATCTTGGTTTGTTCTATCCCAGGGGGGCAGCTTGCAGCTTTATGCATACAGTGATTCAGATTGGGCTGGTGATTATGATACCAGGCAATCCACCAGTGGGAATTGTTTTTTTCTTGGCAACTCATGCATATCTTGGTTGAGTAAAAAGCAACCCACTGTTGCTACATCTACTTGTGAGGCTGAGTACATGGCAGTCTTTACAGCTACAGTAGATTGTGTATGGTTGAGGAGACTATTGGCTGATCTTCGTGAGTGTCAGCAGACACCCACCACCATTCTCACTGATAGCCAGAGTGCTATGGCCGTGGCACGAAATCCAGTATTTCATGCACGTACCAAGCACATAGAGATTCATTATCACTATGTCAGAGAGAGGCTACATGCAGGGGAGATCAGTTTATCTTATTGCCCTACACAGGATAATGTTGCAGATCTATTCACAAAGGCTTTACCTCGAGAAAAGTTTGAAGCTTTCCGCAAAGCTTTGGGCTTACTCTCATACAAAGAGTGATCTGCTTCCATGTACAGGTTCACACTTCCACTACAGGGGGGATTTGTAGGCATATGCTCACTTATGGTGGTGCTATGTGTGAACAGGGCTTAACCAAGGGCACTTTTTCCCATGTGGTTTTTCCCCTTGGACATCAAGTGTGAAAGGACACATATAATATTTTGTAGTTCTATATTATATGGATGTGGCACACATGCAAGGGTTGACTTGCATTTTGTGGATACCACACTTTTGGCTCTCTCTCTCTCTCTCTCATTTCTGTGTGTGAGCTTCTCTACCCTGCACCTAACCCTAATGTGTAGGTTTGTGTGTGTGAGTGTGTGAGTCCAACACCCAACAGTATTGAGGAGGGGGTCAGCCTGTTTCAGCCCCAGTGTTGGTATCCTATGCAATACTAGTGCATTGGACATGTCCATAAAAGTATTAAAGATTTATGGACATGTCCTATGCACTAGTGATGGTGTCCTATGCAACACTAGTGCATTGTCCATGTCCATAAATCTTTAAGTGTTTAAAGATTCACTATTTACATACAGTGTCCTATGCAACACTAGTGCATTGTCCATATCCATAAATCTTTTAAGTGTTAAAAGTCTTTAATAACTATTTACATACAGTGCCCAATAAGTGCTCACACCTACCTAGGTGAATTATAGTCTATGTGAGCTTCCTACAATTGTCACCATTTGGCCGCCCAAGTGGTCTTCCTCTATTTTTGTGCTAGGGTACAAGAGGCCAGGGAGCTTCGTGTCGCCCGTATTGAGGCGAGGACTCGCGTCACCTATGGAAGCCAAGGCTCGTGTCACCCGTAGTGTGGCCAGGGCATGGAACCCACTATCAAGGATCCCAGTTTAGGCTTCCCATTGAGTCAGTTCTGTGCTCGAGAAGACTTGCTATTTATGGGTTCCAAGAATGGGAGATATTTCCATTGCGTAATGCATATGCATGCATCTTTGCCTGTTTGACATGACGCGTCCAGTTCACGAGCAAGGGACGCCCACCTGTGACCCGTGTGAATACCCTGTATTCTGACATGGTTTGTGGAATGTGAATAGGTGGTAAGTATTCATTTAACCCTTGTTATTATTGCAAAGGTTTTATAACCTTAGCAATTCACATTGTTAAAGCTGGGCACCGGCCATCAGCTCAGTGCCCGAGGCCCAAGGTCAAAAGTGTGGCCAGCCCAAATGTTGGGCACTCACACACAACCTCATAAGTGTGTGGACACTGTAAGGAGGTGCCCACCATTAATTATGGTCATAGTAACAAAAAAATTTGTTTCTAGCTTTCACAACCTCGAAACTTCGAAATGGTTTTTAAAAACCTCGAAACCTCTCCAGTACGGCAGTTTCCCCCAACTTTCAGGTTTCGTTTCCCCTTTCCTCTTCTTCTCTTGCCTCCCACCTTCCCTTTTCCATCTTCTGCTACTTCTTTCACCTCTACTCCTTCCTTCATTCTCTTCTTCTCTCTTCTTCATCTTCCTTTCTCTTCTTTTCTCCTCTTCTTCTCCCTTGCTCTTCTTATCCTTTTCTCTTCTTCTCCTCTCTTCTTTCTCCTTTTTCTTCATACACCAGCCTTCAATGTCTTACATCTTTCCCAATTTCTACCTTCTCTTCTTCAATTTCTTAAGAGTCCTTCATCGAACCACTTGTGGCAGGAATCTAATTAAGCAAAATTGCCATAATGCCTCACCAAAATAAGGATAGCTCCTCGAGATGTGTGAGAAGACACCATTTTTTCATTATTGCACTATGTTTTTAAATGGCTACTATAAGTTCTTTACGCATTTATACTTTATGAAACTATTGATTTTTCGAAACCTCGCGGTTTCTAAGCCGAGGGACATGTGTGGGAGAGACAGAAATTAGGGTTAGGTTAATGTGGGAGACATACACAGAGAGAACAAGGGAGAGAGAGAGAGAGAGAGTTGTGGGGATAAGTCAACTCATAAGGCATGAGTGTGTGACTCCCCTATCACACATGTATATTGCACTAGTACACATAGTGCACTTAGTACATTAAAAGTACTAAGTGTACTATGTACTATAACTTATGGACTTGTACACACTATAAGGGTGGGCATAACGCCTTTACCCCAACAACCTCCCACTTAAAGGCAAAGTGCCCTTAAGTAAAGGAAAAGAAAAATCAACATGTACATGATAATATACAAGGCCATATCAAGGCTGAAACTGGCCTCATCCAATGCCCATCAAGTGTCTGCAATGAGCAAACCGCTCCGGAGGCAAACTCTTTGTCAACAGATCAGCCGGGTTGTCATCCGTGTGAATCTTAACAAGCTGAATTTGCTTGTTCTCTATCACCTCTCTGATGAAGTGATACTTCACATCCACATGCTTCGTCTTTGCCTGAAAAACAGGGTTCTTTGCCAACTGAATGGCACTCTGACTGTCACAATGCAACAATGGAATATCCCCTGTATAGCCCAAATCAACCACTAACCGAGATAGCCATAATGCCTCCTTGCAAGCCTCTGTGGCTGCAATATACTCGGCCTCTGTAGTAGATAAGGCTGTGCACTTCTGCATCCTGGATATCCATGACACAGCACCTCCTGTGAATGTAAACACATAACCGGTAGTAGACTTCCGGTTATCTGGATGACCGGCATAATCCGAATCCGTGTAACCATGCACTAATGCATCCTGTTTGCCAAAGCAAATGCACATATCCTGTGTGCCCTTCAGGTATCTCATGACACCTTTCACTGCTTCCCAATGCTTCTTGCCAGGGTTGGCCATGTATCTAGAAACCACTCCCACTGCAAATGCAATGTCCGGCCTAGTAGCAACCATGGCATACATGAGACTGCCACAAGCTGAAGCATACGGAATCTTGGCCATATCAACCCTGTCTCTATCTGACTGTGGGCTGTCCATAGCACAGAGTTTCACATATGGAGGCAAAGGAGTACTAGTCTTCTTCCCCCCGTCCATATTGAACCTCTGCAAGACTTTGCCAATGTATTCCTTCTGAGACAAATACAACACATGCTGATTTCTGTCCCGAAGTATCCGCATACCCAAGATGTGATTTGCATCACCCAAATCCTTCATATCAAAGGTTTGATGCAGCCTCTGCTTCAAGGCATCCATCTCCTTACGAGATTTCCCGGCAATCAACATATCATCAACATACAAGATGAGGATCAATAGACTGCCATCCAAAGCTTTCTTGGTGTACAAGCAGTGATCTATGTCACTTCTCCTGAATTTTTGTGATTTCATGAATGTATCAAATTTATGATACCATTCCCTTGGTGCCTGTTTGAGCCCATAAAGACTCTTTCAGCTTGCATACAAGCTTCTCCTTTCCACTTACTGCATAACCCTCTGGCTGCTCCATATATATCTCCTCATGGAGATCACCGTGAAGAAAAGCAGTCTTCACATCCATCTGAATCAAGTCCAGATCATCATGCGCAACCAAAGCTAACACAGCTCTAAGTGTGGTCATTTTGACCACTGGAGAGAAGATCTCATCAAAGTCCACACCATATTCCTGCTTGAAGCCCTTAGCCACTAACCTGGCTTTGTATCTTGGCTTTGCATCTGGTGCAACTTTGAGCCTGTATACCCACTTGCATGGCAAAACCTTCTTGCCTGCAGGCAAAGGCACTAACTTCCAAGTTCCATTTTTATGGAGAGAATCCATCTCTGACTTCATGGCACGCTCCCATAGAGCCTTGTCTGCCCTCTGTAAAGCCTCCTTGTAACATGAGGGCTCCCCACAGTCATTGAGCATCAAGTAGTCAACCCCTGGAACAAACCTGTCAGGGGCTCTGAAGGGTCTAGTGGACCTCCGTACCCAATGACCATCATTTGCAGGTTGCTGTCCAGCCTGCATATCACCCATTGGTGGCTCCTGTTCCATGCCATAAGGCTGAAAAATCATGCCCGGTATCTCCTCTAACTATGGTATATCCATAGGGATATCTTCTGCCATATCTGGCTGTCCATTTGGACCATTTTCAACACCATTTAAGGGCTGGTTTTCCTGCTGTAATGGCTGATTTACAGCCCTTTGTTGTTGTCCATGATGTCCATCATCATCAAAGATGACTCTGCCAGGCTCCTGTTGCCTTGCAGGCTCCTTATACATGCATGTTTCATCAAAAATGACATCATTGCTGCGTATGATCTTTCTATTCATGGGATCCCAAAGTCTATACCCCATTTCACCTCTGTCACCATATCCTAGGAATATGCATTTGTGAGACTTGGGATCAAGTTTGGTGCGCATTTCCCTGCGTATGTGCACGTACGCAACGCAACCAAACACTCTCAAGTGCTTGTATGACGGAGGCTTCCCTGTCCATACCTCTTCTGGCACTTTCCCACCAAGCCTCGTGTTAGGTGACCTGTTTATAAGGTGAACGGCTGTCATAACAGCTTCAGCCCAAAAATCATGAGGTAATGCAGCATGTGACAACATAGAACGGACCTTTTCCTGAATAGTCCTGTTCATCCTCTCTGCTGTCCCGTTTTGTGGAGGATAATAAGGAGTAGAGAGCTCCCTCTTGATGCCTTTAGCATCACAAAAGTCCTGAAACTGTTTGGACATATACTCTCCACCATTGTCGGAACGCAAAGCTTTCAGTGTTTTGCCAGTTTGATTCTCAACATGAGCAGCAAACTTCTGAAACACTGAGAATGTATCACTCTTCAAACGAAGAGGATAGACCCACACCTTGCGTGTGGCATCATCAATAAAAGACACAAAATATTTTGCCCCTCCCAAAGAAAGCTGAGGCATCTCACATACATCTGTATGCACAAGCTCTAACTGAGCATCTTTCTGTCCAAGAGCTTTCTTGTGGGGGCACTGTAGTTGCCTACCATATATACAATGCTCACAAAATTGAAAACTTGAAAACTTTAGAGAAGGCAAGTAACCCAAACGAGACAACTGCTCCATTCCTTTGACACTCATGTGTCCCAACCGGCTATGCCACATAGAGATTTCCGGCAGCTCGGTTGCATTTACATTAGCATGGTGACAAACACCTGCATGCATAAAGTAAAGAGTGTCCACCTTAGAGCCTCTGGCAACAACCAGTGAGCCCTTACTAATTTTCCACTTTCCACTACCAAATGTGGTAACATAATCAGCATCATCAAGGTGTCCAGTAGAAAGCAGATTCTTCTTGATCTCAGGCACATGCCTGATATCATGGAGCATAAGCTGTGAGCCATCTGAAAACACAAGCCTCACATCACCTCTGCCAAGAATCTTGCATGCATGGTTATCACCCAAATAAACCACTCCTTCATTGCCAGCAGTATACCTGACAAACAAGTCTCTGCAACCTGTGACATGAAAGGAGGCACCTGAATCAATGATCCATGAGTGCATACCATGACCACCTGTAAGAAGTGAATGGGCATCAAGTGAAGACGTAAAGAGGACCTCATCCTCACTGCCACCTGCATGTGACACGTTGATTTCTTCAATCTTGACTCCACTTTTGCCCTTTGGCTTTACATCTTTGGCTTCATCTTTCTCTTTGTCTTTGCCTTTTCCCTTTTCTTTTTGATCATTTTTCCATTTGTAGCATTGCTTTTTAATGTGTCCCTTCTTGCCACAATAATGGCATTCCAAATCCTTTTTGGAGCGAGACTTGCTCCTTCCCCTTTCTTGGCTTTTCCCTCTTTGCTGGGATCTCCCACGTGCATTCATTGCATTGGACTTTCCAACAGAGTTGTTTTTCCTGTTCATTTCTTCTTGAAGAAGAGCACCCTCAACATCTGCATATGACAGCATAGCATGCGAATTGCTAGTGGCTGTCCTGAATGTGTCCCAACTCTCTGGCAAAGTGCATAACAGAAAAGTGGCTTTGAACTCATCGTCCATTGCCAACTTTTGATTAATGACCTGGCTGACAATACCATTAAACTCATTTAGATGGGCTGTCATAGACGCCCCTTCCTTCATCTGAAGACCTATGAGTTTCTTCAACCAATACACTTTGCTTGAGGCACTTTGTTGGGCATACAAGTCCTGCAATCTCTGCCACATTCCCCAAGCTGTCTTCTCTTCACGAATGCTGAAAAGTAATGAGTCTGACACAGACAACATGATAGTAGATCTTGCCAGCTCATCCATATCTTCCCACTCTTCAGCAGTAAGAGAAGCGGGCATTACGCCCTGTCAATGCCTGACTCCCTGCAAAATGTGCAAACACTGCACCAAAAGCACACAAAGTGCTCACAATTGTTCTCCCAAGCTTTATCTCCCACTGCGGAAGCACGAATGCAACTTTTCTCCCACTTTTTGTGATGAAAACACCAAAATCTGGTTGCTGTAGATTTTGGACAGCACCTTAAATGTGCTCTGTTGCCCTTCCAAAGTACTGTACAGCAGTACTAAGTGCTCACCAATGATGTACCAAACCTGTACCGGCAAGTACAGCAGCTGAAATTGAACCTTTTGGTCACTCAAAACAGTGTACAGCCATGCCAAAACATGCACAAAGCTGTGCCAAATCTGTACCAGCAGGTACAATAGCAATAAATGCTCTCCTGGCTGTCCAAATGAGTGAAAATCAGACTTTTACAATCTTGTACACTGCATACAACAGTCCCGAACAGAAATTGGGCAAAAGCCCCTTGACTGCAAGCTGATTTTTGAGGATTCAAGGCATAAATGTCTTGCCTGCTGCTTTGCCAAGCTCAACAAGCATACGAACTTGAAAAGCCCCTTGATTTAAGATCAATTTCTGATCATACATGGTACATTGACGCACATGAAGGCATCCAGAGTGTTCACGATGCTTCCCCCTGGCCACATATACATCAAATACATGAAAGCCCCTTGATTTACAGGCACATTGAGTGCTTGTAAGGCATCAACACATTGCCCAAAGCATCAACTGCGAGTGCCTGCATGCAAATCAACCAAATCGGCACAAAAGTCCCTTGATTTGCACTGCAATTTGCTGCAATTTTGCCCAAATGTGCGATTTTTCACATCATACAGCATGTATGAGTGCTTAATTGCACAATTACATCAAAAGCCCCAAATTTCGACATCCAATTTCCTGCAAATTTATCCTGATTGTGACCAATTTCCTGCAAATTGATCCTGATTGTGACCAATGTCACCCAATTTTGCCAATTTTGCTCAAAATTGAGCAATTCGACACCTGTATCTGCTCAATTGTTGATTGTACTTGCTCAATTGCAAATCCCAAAAAAAAATTGAGGAAAATACCTTGTAATTTCTGATTTTTCTTCAATTTGCAGGCTGAATTTTGATTGCAGAGGCTGTTGCAGGAGAGGGGGGCAATTCTTGCTGATGTTGCTGCAGAAAGAGTGCTGCACGATGATGATGCTGCAATTTGGTGAATTTGGTGTTGCTTGGGCTGGTCACAGATGTGGCCTTGTTTGGGAAGGCGAAGGACCAGACATAAGGCGTTGGTGATAGCGATGGCTGTATCCTCACGGCGCCAACTCTTCCACAACAGCACCTCCCCTGACACGAAGAAGGCCGCCCTGGTTTCAGACGTGGGCGCCTGGGCCATGAACATCATCAGCTCCGTTGGCATCATCATGGCCAACAAGTAGGTCATGATGTCCGACAAGGGCTACGATTTCCGCTTCGCCACTACCCTCACCGCCTTCCATTTCACGGTCACGGCCTAGTAGCCTTCGCTTCGCGTAGCGCTACGTCGCCTAGCGCCAGCCTTGTGGACCAGCCGATGCTTCTTCTTCGCTCACGTTCGCCTGGCTGCTGTGCGCTTCGCTCGCCTAGCGCCTTCTACACCCCGTGCGTGCTACGTTTTTTAACGCCTCAATGCCTGCTGTGCGCTGGAACTCCACGCTCACACAGCCTTAAGCTTCTGCAGGTTACTACAGTGCTGTCTGAGAAGAGCTCGCACGGTTTCTGGTGATGGGTTGGCCCCCAATTGCTTGTCCAGCACAGGAATAGAGAGGCAGTTTGGCAGGACTCAGGAGCTTACCTCTTAGCTCTGATACCAGTTGTGTGGGAGAGACAGAAATTAGGGTTAGGTTAATGTGGGAGACATACACAGAGAGAACAAGGGAGAGAGAGAGAGAGAGTTGTGGGGATAAGTCAACTCATAAGGCATGAGTGTGTGACTCCCCTATCACACATGTATATTGCACTAGTACACATAGTGCACTTAGTACATTAAAAGTACTAAGTGTACTATGTACTATAACTTATGGGCTTGTACACACTATAAGGGTGGGCATAACGCCTTTACCCCAACAGGACAAAACCTTTTGAAACAAAACCCCAAAAACCTCGAAACGAAAAAAAACCTCAAAACGTTTCTTGTGACTATGATTATGGAGGGTTGTGCCACATGGCACAAGGGATTTAGACCCCTCCACCTCCTCTCCCCCATTCTTCTCCACCTCTTTGCACTTTCCCTTCTAGAAGCTGGCGCCCAACTCTCCTTGGCTCACTTCCCTTTCTCTGCTGTGTACCTGCTGTACCTGCTAAAACCCTAACAGTACCTGCTGTACCCTAACAGTACCGGCCGTGTACCTACTGAACTTGCTAAAACCCTAACTGTACCTGCTGTGGGCACCTGCTGAAACCCTAACAGTACCTACTGTACCAACAGCACCGGCTCTACCTGCTGTACTTGCTGTGGCCACCTGTTGTACCTGTTGAAACCCTAACAGTACTTGTTGTACCTTCTGTACCTGCTGAAACCCTAATAGTACCTACTGTAACTTCTGTACCTACTGTGTACCTGCTGTGGGCACCTGCTGTGCCAGCTGTAAAACATGTACCAGCCACCGTACCTGCTGAAACCCTAACTGTACCAGCTCTACTTGCTGAAAAATCAGAACTGTATTCATAGATGTACCTATTGAAACCCTAATAGTACCAGCTTGTGTGCCGGATCTTCTACAAGTACCTGTTCGTTTACTTGTAGAGTGTGAGCACCTGTTTGTGTGCCTACACGGGCGAGAACCAAGCCCGTTCCTCTGCGAGTTGTGCAAGTCAGGCTCCAGTACGAGAGCGCCTATTCATACGTGTCTCGGAACGACAATTTCGTGTTCACACAACTCCTAAACCGGTTGCAGGCTGGTTGTATTGACTCATTCGACAAGTCCGTCTTCGACTTTCTTCACTGGAAAATACTTGTTTGGGTAATATGTCTTCATATTATGCATTGCATGGATTATCTCTCTAGCAAGCCCTTGGAACTTTGTACACAAATAAAATACTCCAATAATATACTTCAGTATCGAGGAGGGGGGGGGGGGCGAGGGGGGGGCAGGTGGGTGTCGGCCCAGTCGCGGCCCCAATGCTGGTGTACTGTGCAATGCTTCTCTTTTGCAGATTGTCTTGAGCATCATTGATGTATCTTTCAGTGATTATGTGTATTGTGGCTAGTTCATTTTAGTGTTGACGAGCATATTGTACGTTCACACCTAGTTTCAGTGGTATCAGAGCACGGTTTTTTCCCTCTTCTTAGTGGGGAAATGGTCGTTTGGGCATTGAGCATCGTGTGAACAGCCATCATTCACTATGGATAGACATGCACACATTGGACAAGGGCCCAGTTCCAACTGGCCAAGCAGGTGGCACTCAGGTTTTTGAAGCCTTGGGCAATAAGCATATGCATACAGGTTATGTAGAGAAGCAAAGACATGTCCAACAACCTTCTCGAGGCAAAGAGAAGATACATGAAGATGACCCAGATGTATTGAAGGCTAAGATGGAGCACATGAAGAGGCAGCTATATGCCAAGGAAGAAGAGCTCAAAATGTTGTATGAGAACCCGCAGGTTCACAAGCTTATGGAGGCTACAAAGGCCGAGTCTATGGTGGCGCACACAATGGATTCTATGGTGAAGGAATTGGGCGTGAACCCTCATGAGATAGCTCTCACTCCCCATGTGAGGCAATTGACACTGCAGCCACATATGGTTTTCTAGACAATGCGTCTGCCACCACATTTTTCTTTCTTGGAGTGTGCATAATCTGAAAATGGCACATAGATAAGAAGTTTTCCATCCTCATATGCTTCTCCAAAAGCTTTGTTTGTGTCAAGAAGTACCTTAGGCTTTGATGATCTGTTTTGAACATAAAATCAGCCCCGAGAAGGTAGTGTTTCCAAATAGTCAAGGCATGAATCACAACCAACAAGTCCTTCTCATAAATGCCCAAAGAAAGTTCTGCATCATGTAAACGACAGCTTTCATAAGCTATGGCATGTCCTTCTTGATTTACGACAGCCCCAATGCAACTTCTGGATGCATCACACTAGTACACGCATGATTGAGTGTTACTTCCTTTGGCCAGTAATGAGCAAAGATATAGAGGCATATGTACGTGCATGTATCACTTGCCAAAAAGTCAAGTTTGACAAGCAAAAGAATCCTGGTTTGCTTCAACCTTTGCAGCCATGGGAAAGTATTGCAATGGATTTTATCATGGATTTGTCTCGTACTTAGCAAGGCAATGATGCTATTTGGACCATTGTTGACAGGCTTAGCAAGCAAGCACGCTTCTTGCCGATCAGGAAGACCATTAAGCCTGAGCATATGGTCAAGATATTTGTAGAACAAGTGTAAACACCATGATATGCCTAAATCCATTGTGGGGAACAGAGATGTTGGGGTAAAGGCACTATGCCCAACCTTATAGTGTGTACAAGCCCATAAGTTATAGTACATAGTACACTTAGTACTTTTAATGTACTAAGTGCACTATGTGTACTAGTGCAATATACATGTGTGATAGGGGAGTCACACACTCTCACTTGATGAGTTGACTTATCCCCACAACTCTCTCTCTCTCTCTCCCTTGTTCTCTCTGTGTATGTCTCCCACACATGAATTAACCTAACCCTAATTCTTCCTTCTCCCACACAACTGGTATCAGAGCCTTCAACTGGAGCACACAGTCGAGCTGGCAGTGAAGCGCAACAACGTTTGAGATTTGATCTTCTTGTAAGGAAAGAGAGTGCTGAGCAGCGCACAGTACTGCACAGAGGGCAGGGCGCCAGTCAAGAAGGCGTGGGCTGCTCAGCTGCTGCCCAGGCACAGCCACGCTGCCCAGCAGGTGCAGCCACGCTGCGAACCAGAACCCTGGTGCGTGTAATCGTGGAGTTCTAGCGCTGCTGGCGGAGACGGCGAAGGCAGCATAGCGGGCGTCGAGCGAGGAGGCCAGCGCTTTCAGCGCTTTCAACGCTGACACGTGGCTGTGAGTGCATAAAGGCGTTGGTCGTCGACTAGCTTACGGCTTACAACACGTTGGGCGGAGCCCGTTATGTAGGCTGGCGCTAGGCGAGCGAAGAAGCAGGCGAAGCGAAGGCAATCAGAGACACGCCTACGTGGGCTATAGGTAGCCAACAGCCAATCAGAGGATGAGCTGGTGGTAGATGCAGCCACCCGTACAACTTCAGCACTGCAGGCACATCAGCAAGAAGTGCCCCCCCCCCCCCCCCCCCCCCCCCCCCCCCCCCCCACTGCACAGAACAGCAGCAGCATCATCATCCCTTTTCCTGCAACAACAAAACCCGCCTGCAAATTAGAGAAAAATCAAAAAATTACAAGGTATTTTCCTCAAATTTTTTTTTTAGGATTTGCAATTGAGCAAGTACATCAACAATTGAGCAGATACAGGTGTCGAATTGCTCAATTTTGAGCAAAATTGGCAAAATTGGGTGACATTGGTCACAATCAGGATCAATTTGCAGGACATTGGTCACAATCAGGATCAATTTGCAGGAAATTGAATGTCGAAATTTGGGGCTTTTGATGTAATTGTGCAATTAAGCACTCATACATGCTGTATGATGTGAGAAATCGCACATTTGGGCAAAATTGCAGCAAATTGCAGTGCAAATCAAGGGGCTTTTGTGCCGATTTGGTTGATTTGCATGCAGGCACTCGCAGTTGATGCTTTGGGCATTGTGTTGATGCCTGACAAGCACTCAATGTGCCTGTAAATCAAAGGGCTTTCATTATTTTGATGTGTATGTGGTCAGGGGGAAGCATCCTGAACACTTTGGATGCCTTCATGTGCGTCAATGTACCATGTATGATCAAAAATTGATCTTAAATCAAGGGGCTTTTCAAGTTTGTATGCTTGTTGAGCTTGGCAATGCAGCAAGCAAGACATTTATGCCTTGAATCCTCAAAAATCAGCTTGCAGTCAAGGGGCTTTTGCCCAATTTCTGTTTGGGACTGTTGTATGCAGTGTACGGGACTGTAAAAGTCTGATTTTCACTCATTTGGACAGCCAAGAGAGCATTTATTGCTACTGTACTTGCTAATACAGATTTGGCACAGCTTTGTGCAAGTTTTGGCATGGCTGTACACTGTTTTGAGTGACCAAAAGGTTCAATTTCAGCTGCTGTACTTGCCGGTACAGGTTTGGTACATCATTGGTGAGCACTTGGTACTGCTGTACAGTACTTTGGAAGGGCAACAGAGCACATTTAAGGTGCTGTCCAAAATCTGCAGCAACCAGATCTTGGTGTTTTCATCACATAAAGTGGGAGAAAAGTTGCATTCTTGCTTCCGCAGTGGGAGAAAAAGCTTGGGAGAACAACTGTGAGCACTTTGTGTGCTTTTGGTGCAGTGTTTGCACATTTTGCAGGGATTCAAGCATTGACAGGTTGCATATTGCTATGGCAACCACAGGTGAGAGCTCTTCATTGCTTCACATCAAGAAGCTTGAAGGCTCGCATAATTATGATATTTGGGAAACCCAGTGCTACAATGTGTTGCTCCAGAAAAAGCAGCACAAGCCTATCAAAGAAAGGGGTGTAATTCCCGCTTCTCTTACTGCTGAAGAGTGGGAAGATATGGATGAGCTGGCAAGATCTACTATCATGTTGTCTGTGTCAGACTCATTACTTTTCAGCATTCGTGAAGAGAAGACAGCTTGGGGAATGTGGCAGAGATTGCAGGACTTGTATGCCCAACAAAGTGCCTCAAGCAAAGTGTATTGGTTGAAGAAACTCATAGGTCTTCAGATGAAGGAAGGGGCGTCTATGACAGCCCATCTAAATGAGTTTAATGGTATTGTCAGCCAGGTCATTAATCAAAAGTTGGCAATGGACGATGAGTTCAAAGCCACTTTTCTGTTATGCACTTTGCAAGAGAGTTGGGACACATTCGGGACAGCCACTAGCAATTCGCATGCTATGCTGTCATATGCAGATGTTGAGGGTGCTCTTCTTCAAGAAGAGATGAACAGGAAAAACAACTCTGTTGGAAAGTCCAATGCAATGAATGCACGTGGGAGATCCCAGCAAAGGGGAAAAAGCCAAGAACGGGGAAGGAGCAAGTCTCGCTCCAAAAAGGATTTGGAATGCCATTATTGTGGCAAGAAGGGACACATTAAAAAGCAATGCTACAAATGGAAAAATGATCAAAAAGAAAAGGGAAAAGGCAAAGACAAAGAGAAAGATGAAGCCAAAGATGTAAAGCCAAAGGGCAAAAGTGGAGTCAAGATTGAAGAAATCAATGTGTCACATGCAGGTGGCAGTGAGGATGAGGTCCTATTTACGTCTTCACTTGATGCCCATTCACTTCTTACAGGTGGTCATGGTATGCACTCATGGATCATTGATTCAGGTGCCTCCTTTCATGTCACAGGTTGCAGAGACTTGTTTGTCAGGTATACTGCTGGCAATGAAGGAGTGGTTTATTTGGGTGATAACCATGCATGCAAGATTCTTGGCAGAGGTGATGTGAGGCTTGTGTTTTCAGATGACTCACAGCTTATGCTCCATGATGTCAGGCATGTGCCTGAGATCAAAAAGAATCCGCTTTCTACTGGACAGCTTGATGATGCTGATTATGTTACCACATTTGGTCGTGGAAAGTGGAAAATTAGTAAGGGCTCACTGGTTGTTGCCAGAGGCTCTAAGGTGGACACTCTTTATTTCATGCATGCAGGTGTGTGTCACCATGCTAATGTAAATGCAACCGAGCTGCCGGAAATTTCTATGTGGCATAGCCAGTTGGGACACATGAGTGTCAAAGGAATGGAGCAATTGTCTCGTTTGGGTTACTTGCCTTCTCTAAAGTTTTCAAGTTTTCAGTTTTGTGAGCATTGTATATATGGTAGGCAACTACAGTGCCCCCACAAGAAAGCTCTTGGACAGAAAGATGCTCAGTTAGAGCTTGTGCATACAGATGTATGTGAGATGCCTCAGCTTTCTTTGGGAGGGGCAAAATATTTTGTGTCTTTTATAGATGATGCCACACGCAAGGTGTGGGTTTATCCTCTTCGTTTGAAGAGTGATACATTCTCAGTGTTTGAGAAGTTTGTTGCTCTTGTTGAGAATCAAACTGGCAAAACACTGAAAGCTTTGCGTTCCGACAATGGTGGAGAGTACATGTCCAAACAGTTTCAGGACTTTTGTGATGCTAAAGGCATCAAAAGGGAGCTCTCTACTCCTTATGATCCTCCACAAAACAGGACAGCAGAGAGGATGAACAGGACCATTCAGGAGAAGGTCCGTTCTATGTTGTCACATGCTGCGTTACCTCATGGTTTTTGGGCTGAAGCTGTTATGACAGCCGTTCACCTTATAAACAGGTCACCTAACACGAGGCTTGGTGGGAAAGTGCCAGAAGAGGTATAGACAGGGAAGCCTCCGTCATACAAGCACCTGAGAGTGTTTGGTTGCGTTGCGTACGTGCACATACGCAGGGAAATGCGCACCAAACTTGATCCTAAGTCTCACAAATGCATATTCCTAGGATATGGTGACAAAGGTGAAATGGGGTATAGAAATTGGGATCCCGTGAATAGAAAGATTATACGCAGCAATGATGTCATTTTTGATGAAACATGCATGTATAAGGAGCCTGCAAGGCAACAGGAGCCTGGCAGAGTCATCTTTGATGATGATGAACATCATGGACAACAACAAAGGACTGTAAATCAGCCATTACAGCAGGAAAACCAGCCCTTAAATGGTGCTGAAAATGGTCCAAATGGACAGCCAGACATGGCAGAAGATATCCCTATGGATATACCACAGTTAGAGGAGATACCGGGCATGATTTTTCAGCCTTATGGCATGGAACAGGAGCCACCAATGGGTGATATGCAGGCTGGACAGCAACCTGCAAATGATGGTCATTGGGTACGGAGGTCCACAAGACCCTCCAGAGCCCCTGACAAGTTTATTCCAGGGGTTGACTACTTGATGCTTACTGACTGTGGGGAGCCCTCATGTTATAAAGAGGCTTTACAGAGGGCAGACAAGGCTCTTTGGGAGCGTGCCATGAAGTCAGAGATGGATTCGCTGCACAAAAATGGAACATGGAAGTTGGTGCATTTGCCTGCAGGCAAGAAGGTTTTGCCATGCAAGTGGGTTTACAGGCTCAAACTTGCACCAGATGCAAAGCCAAGATACAAAGCCAGGTTAGTGGCTAAGGGCTTCAAGCAAGAATATGGTGTGGACTTTGATGAGATCTTCTCTCCAGTGGTCAAAATGACCACACTTAGAGCTGTGTTGGCTTTGGTTGCGCATGATGATCTGGACTTGATTCAGATGGATGTGAAGACTGCTTTTCTTCACGGTGATCTCCATGAGGAGATATATATGCAGCAGCCAGAGGGTTATGCAGTAAGTGGAAAGGAGAAGCTTGTATGCAAGCTGAAAGAGTCTTTATGGGCTCAAACAGGCACCAAGAGAATGGTATCATAAATTTGATACATTCATGAAATCTCAGAAATTCAGGAGAAGTGACATAGATCACTGCTTGTACACCAAGAAAGCTTTGGATGGCAGTCTATTGATCCTCATCTTGTATGTTGATGATATGTTGATTGCCGGGAAATCTCGTAAGGAGATAATTGCCTTGAAGCAGAGGCTGCATCAAACCTTTGATATGAAAGATTTGGGTGATGCAAATCACATCTTGGGTATGCGGATACTTCGGGACAGAAATCAGCATGTGTTGTATTTGTCTCACAAGGAATACATTGGCAAAGTCTTGCAGAGGTTCAATATGGACGGGGGGAAGAAGACTAGTACTCCTTTGCCTCCATATGTGAAACTCAGTGCTATGGACAGCCCACAGTCGGATAGAGACAGGGCTGATATGGCCAAGATTCCGTATGCTTCAGCTTGTGGCAGTCTCATGTATGCCATGGTTGCTACTAGGCCGGACATTGCATTTGCAGTGGGAGTGGTTTCTAGATACATGGCCAACCCTGGCAAGAAGCATTGGGAAGCAGTGAAAGGTGTCATGAGATACCTGAAGGGCACACAAGATATGTGCATATGTTTTGGCAAACAGGATGCATTAGTGCATGGTTACACGGATTCGGATTATGCCGGTCATCCAGATAACCGGAAGTCTACTACCGGTTATGTGTTTACATTCACAGGAGGTGCTGTGTCATGGATATCCAGGATGCAGAAGTGCACTGCCTTATCTACTACAGAGGCCGAGTATATTGCAGCCCCACAGAGGCTTGCAAGGAGGCATTATGGCTATCTCGGTTAGTGGTTGATTTGGGTTATACAGGGGATATTCCATTGTTGCATTGTGACAGTCAGAGTGCCATCCAGTTGGCAAAGAACCCTGTCTTTCATGCAAAGACGAAGCATGTGGATGTGAAGTATCACTTCATCAGAGAGGTGATAGAGAACAAGCAAATTCAGCTTGTTAAGATTCACACGGATGACAACCCGGCTGATCTGTTGACAAAGAGTTTGCCTCCGGAGCGGTTTGCTCATTGCAGACACTTGATGGGCATTGGATGAGGCCAGTTTCAGCCTTGATATGGCCTTGTATATTATCATGTACATGCTGATTTTTTCTTTTCCTTCATTTAAGGGCACAAGCTTAACAATAGCAAGTAGAGTCGATGACAGCGGAAGTCTTCGCGATGGAAGTCCTTGGAGTGTTGAGATCTTTGATCTTGTAATCTGGTTCCTCCCTCCTGCTACTTGCTCCCATATTTAAGCATAAAAGCTTACCAATAGCAAGTAGAGTCGATAACAGCGGAAGTCTTCGCGATGGAAGTCCTTGGGGTGTTGAGATCTTTGATTTGTCGCCTTTCTTCGCGACAACACTCTTCAAGAGGATGAAGGGAACCTTGGGAAAGCTTCCCCTGTGGTTCAACTTGAGAAAGGAAGGTTGAAATTAGGGTTTTCAGCAAAAAGACCAGAAATTACAGCAAAAATGAGAGCTGTTTTGCTGAATTTCAGTCATTGGGAGTGAGTAGGAGAGTGATTAGCACTTGGAAACACTCTTGGAAGCTTGGAAAACACCCTAGCAAGTTGGGTATGGCTATGGAGAGCTTGGAAATGGAAAGAAATGGTGGAAAAACAAAGTTTTCAGCCTCCAAAAATCTTCATGAAGAGAAAACATGAATTTTCTCTTAATAAGTGAGTGAATTGGGGTCCAATTAGGTGAAGGGACATGGGGAGATGCCCATTTATGAGTAAAAGGGGAGGATCAGGTCCTGGACATTGAGTCTTGTCCGCCTCGGGACTTTAGTGAGTGTGAACTTGAAAGCGGTCATAATTTATAAGTGACTTTGGGCGCCCAAACTTTAATGAAGTGGGAACGCACTCACTTATAAATATTGGCCAAGTCCTAAGGGCTATTTGAGCCTAGATTGGGTAATACTTACCACCTATTCACATGCCACACAACCATGTCAGCAGACGGTTTCACACGCACGGTTCACGGGCGGGCATCCCCTTACCCGGAACTACACATTGGTTAAGCAAGCATAAAAACAGCAGGCAATTTCAATTGCAAGCAAGCACATAAAGATGCTATGCAATACAGCATTGGTATGGACAATCCCCGTTCATGAGACTATACCAAAATAGACATGCTCCAGGCAAGTACACGAGGTACCAGACCCAATGGAACACCAATCCACCAAGCATTTCCGAGCATGTACACGGAGGCACAAGTCCCAACGGAAAGCCAAGTCTACAGTATCACATGAGTGGCATCAATCCCCAGCATAAACAACTGCCATGGACACCAGTCCAATGTACATACATGATAAGAAAGCACGGGTGGACCAATTGGGTGGCCAAATGGTGACAACTTGTGCCCATGGTCTTGGACCAAGAGGAAAGATTCTCGAACCCTCCACATGGCGGAGGTTCGGAGGCCTTAACTGGCCAACGGTCGAAAGGCCATAACAAGAAGGGCAAAGGGAAGGCTTCATCGGAGAAGTCTTTTGAGAAGATGTCCGACGTAGACCGCGAGAAACTAAAGGCAAAGAGGACCTGTAATGATTGTGGCAAGATCGTGAAGACTTCAGCATTTGTGCACCTGGAGGTGATGGACACCGATGTTTCATTTCCTTCGGGCAGGGAGGAGGTTGGAGGACTCGCCGCTACGGATACTCGGGAGTGGATTCTAGACAGTGGTGCTTCCAGGCACATGACTCCTTCCCGTTCAGATTTACAGGATCTATGCACGTATTCTAGTCACATTCTTACTGGGGATACATCCACTATCCCAGTTCACAGTGAGGGCAGGTTGGAGATAGTTCCCGATGGCAAAGGGGGGAAGCATTCCTCCTAGGTGTTGTATGTTCCATCACTTGGTTTTCATATGTTGTCAGTGCATCAGGTTTGCAAGACTGGCGTACGGGTGGAGTTTGATGAGTATTTTTTTGCTCTGTGGGACAAGGCAATAGGCCAGGTAGTTTGGGAAGGTTTACAAACTTTCAGCACTCTCTCCCACGTCCTCAGTTTTGTGATGAGTGGCAATCTAGTAATGGCCACTTAATTGTGGATACGCTGCAGGTGCAGGCTTTCCGGGACCAGATGGAGGTTTCATTTTCTTCGGGCAGGGAGGAGGTTGGAGGACTCGCCGCTACGGATACTCGGGAGTGAATTCTAGACAGTGGTGCTTCCAGGCACATGACTCCTTCCCGTTCAGATTTACAAGATCTATGCAGGTATTCTGGTCACATTCTTACAGGGGATACATCCACTATCCGAGTTCACAGTGAGGGCAGGTTGGAGATAGTTCCCGATGGCAAAGGGGGGAAGCATTCCTCCCAGGTGTTGTATGTTCCATCACTTGCTTTTCATATGTTGTCAGTGCATCAGGTTTGAAAGACTGGCGTACGGGTGGAGTTTGATGAGCATTTTTTTGCTCTGTGGGACAAGGCAACATGCTAGGTAGTTTGGGAAGGCGGAGTGGAAAATGGAGTTTACAAACTTTCAGCACTCTCTCTCCCAGGTCCTCAGTTTTGTGATGAGTGGCAATCTGGTAATGGCCACTTAATTGTGGATACGCTGCAGGTGCAGGCTTTCCGGGACCAGATGAAGGTTTCATTTTCTTCGGACAGGAAGGAGGTTGGAGGACTCGCCGCTACGGATACTCGGGAGTGGATTCTAGATAGTGATGCTTCCAGGCACATGACTCCTTCCCGTTCAAATTTACACGATCTCTACAGGTATTCTGGTCACATTCTTACTGGGGATACATCCACTATCCCAGTTCACAGTGAGGGCAGGTTGGAGATAGTTCCCGATGGGGCAGACGGGGAAAGCATTCCTCCCAGGTGTTGTATGTTCCATCACTTGGTTTTCATCTGTTGTCAGTGCATCAGGTTTGCAAGACTGGCGTACGGGTGGAGTTTAATGAGCATTTTGTTGCTCTCCGGGACAAGACAACAGGCCAGGTAGTTTGGGAAGGCGGAGTGGAGAATGGAGTTTACAAACTTTCAGCACTCTCTCTCCCAGGTCCTTATTTTTGTGATGAGTGGCAGTCTGGTAATGGCCACTTAAGTGTAGATACGCTACAGGTGCAAGCTTTTCGGGACCAGATGGAGGATAGCTTGCCAGTTGATGGCAGCAGTTGGCAGGAACTTTCCAGTACAGATGTTGGTAGTTCTTGTGTTCGTCAGTCAGAGGAAACTTTACATGTAACTTATGCTCTAATGTCTCGTAGTATTCGGGACAAAGAAACTCCTGTAGATGAGGAAGTTCTTTCCACGGGGACCTCTTGGAAAGCCATGCAGGTGACAGTTGATTACTTGCAGAAGGAGGTAGATGTTGCACATTCTCCAAGATTTGTGGTTCCGGATTCAAAGGGGGTTGGTTACACGTTTCCAAAGGCCTTGAGTGGTCTTCAGCAGGTTTGGCATCCCACCGTAACAGTTGTTGATCCTTGTGAGCAGTATGGTGCCTCTCTCACTCGGAAGCAGAATGGTTCATTGATTTGGTTGATGTATACCAAATTGGACGAGAGCTTCCTGATGAGACTGTTGAGCTCATGTTTGCATATGACTCTTTGGGAGGCAGGATTGCATATCTTGTGGCTTCTACAGCATACGAAGGATCTTGGACTCTTTTACACAGGAGGGGGATTGATGGATGGAGTGACTCAGATTGGGGAGGAGATCCAGACACGAGGAGATCTACTTCAAGTGACAGTTTTACCCTCGGCTCAGGAGCAGTTTTATGGAGCAGTAAGAGGCAACTATCTCTTGCCTTGTCGACAGAGGCAGAGTACCGGGCTGCTTGTGGTGCTGCTTGCGAGGTGGTGAAGATGCAGAGGTTGCTTGGCAGGATTGGGTTTCCACTGGTGGAACCCACAGTCATCCAAACGCACTTTGTTCGAGAAAAGATCGTTGCTAATGACATCTTGCTAGAGTTCTATTCAACGGAGGACAGTGCGGTGGACCTCTTCACGAAGTCGCTATCTCAAGCGTTGCTCCGGCGGCACTCCAGCTCCCTGGGGATGGTTCCACAGCCAGGACCTAAGAGGGGGTGTTAGAAGTCATCTCCTCTCTATACATTTACACCAGGGCCTCTATTCTAGGTGTACCCGCCCTTATTAGGTGTTTTCTCATTTTTCCCCACTCTCCATATTTTTTTCCCATTTTTTTCCTATTTTTCCATGGCTTGGGTGGCTGCCCTATGATGGCAAGATGTCCCAATAGCTGGCTGATTGCATGTGTTCACCTTCTGGAGCAGGCCGACTGTTGTGATCTGGTCGTCGACCTCTCAGATGCTGGCCGACTCTTTTTCTACTGGCCGACTGGTGACATATTTTGGTCGTGGGCTTTTGTGTACTGTCGGCTGTCCCTTCTACTGGCCAACTACTCTCTTGGGACCATATAAAATGGCCCCATAGCCCCCATGCCATTGTATCAATTTTCGGGATTTTCTTTGTGTATATAGAGCAGAGTTACACGCCTCTCTCTCTCTCTCCATTGCTGTATTTTTTCTGCACTTGCTCTTGTGTTCTCAGATTTTGTCTTCATCTCCGCGCATATTCTGACAGAAACGCCCACCCGTGAGCCATGTGAATGCCATGTATTCTGACATGGTTTGTGGCATGTGAACAAGTGGTAAGTATTCATTTAACCCTCGTTTATTCTTGCAAAGGTTTTATAACCTTAGTAGTTCACATTTATTAAAGTTGTGCATCGGTGACCGGCCCAATGCCCGGGGCCCATGGTCAAAAGAGTGGCCAGCCCAAATGCTGGGCACCCACACAAGGCCTCATAAGTGTGTGGACACTTTAAGGAGCTGCCCACCATTAATTATGGTGGGCTGTGCACATGGCACAAGGGATTTGGACCCCTCCACCTCTTTGCACTTTCCCTTCTCCTAGAAGCTGACCCCTCTGTGTCACATGGCACAAGGGATTTGGACCCCTCCACCTCTCCCCCATTCTTCTCCACCTCTTTGCACTTTCCCTTCTCCTAGAAGCTGACCCCCAACTCTCCTTGCCTCACTTCCCTTTTTCTGCTGTGTACCTGCTGAAACCCTAACAGTCGCTGCTGTGTACCTACTGTACCTTCTGTGTACCTGTTGTACTTGCTGAAACCCTAACAGTACCTGCTGTGTACCTGTTGTACTTGCTGAAACCCTATTTGTACCTGTTGTGGGAACCTGTGCTGCCTACTGAAACCCTAACAGTACCTTATATACCAACAGTACCCACCGTACCTGCTGAAACCTTAACAGCACAACTCCAGGCCTTATTGTTCACAAGACGGTGCTCAATGACGTTCACACCTAGTCGGTGTAGTTTCAGCAATTGTGAAGTATTATTGTGCGTAGAAGCAAGATGCAAACCGTCTTACACAACACATGTTATACATGATGTACAGCATATTATTCTTTCCCAAGAAACAAGAAACTAGAGCTTGAGTGCCATCCTTGCAACCAAAAGAATGCAGTCGCAATTAGTATCTCCACCTGCTATTCATGCAACATTTGCCTTAAGCCCGGGCACAATTGAGACCTGACCTTTTGCAATCCACTTATACACCTGATGATAACCTAATCTGAAACCGGCCTCTGATAGAAACCAAAGTTGTTGGGTTTTATGCTGTGTATGCACCCAGAGGAGTGCTAGTGATCATCAGTAGATTACTGGGGCACTTTTTACTTCAGTTAGTGGAGGTTTTTTCCCCCAGTTTAGCTCAGTTTCACTTATATGCAGTTTATAAGTGTTTTGGTCCACCCGGCACATTTATGGCCGGACATGTGAACACTTATCTTTAGGGTCACTATCATGTGGCTATTGTACTTCACTTTTTCATCATTGAAGCATACTGAAGTCGTGTTCTCTCTTATCTTGGTTTCCACGCCTGCTTGAACCTGTGTAAACCCTAACCCTAACCCTCCATTGCCTTCAATTGGTATCAGAGCATTGAAGCTCTGCATTGCCCTGCCCGTACACTGCCAAGCTTTTGTTGCTGCTGCCCGTACAGCATCCGTACATCCAGTCAAGCGCCGCCTACAACTTCTGTACCTGGTCGCCTTCAGTCGGGTACTGCACGCCGCCTACAACTTCTGTACCTGGTCGCCTTCAGTCGGGTACTGCAATAGGCGTCGCCTACAGTTACTGTACCAGCCCGTACAGTCAAGCGCAGCCACCATCACCTGTGCGCCTTCAGCTACATCTGTGCGACTGCTGCCCGTACACTTGCTTCCGTACCTGGCGACTGTACACACCTGGCGACTGTACAAACCTGCGCATTCTGTACCTGACGTGTACCTGCTCGCCCAACATAGTACTGTACCTGCCCGTACAGTAAGCGCTACCTGCACAGTACTTCCACCTACATCAGTCCTGTGAAGTACAGTCATTTGTACTTGCACTTTGGTGATCAGTACCTGCAGAAATACCACAACCTACACAGTCATTCAGTGGTAAGCATTAAAATTCAGTTTTTGGGCATTTTTATTTTCTCTGTGAAAAATATACAGGCACAACAGGCAGATTTTCTAGCAAAGAACAATACAGGTTTTTTGCACAGTTTGGGTGCAGCAAATTTGGGCATTTTTGGGCCATTTTGGCATTGTGTACGCCATTTGCTGCTCTACTCAGTCATTGGTGCATTGAGCTGCACATTCAGAGGATTGAGAGTGCAGGCATATTTGGGTGAACTGTATTCAGTGGAGTACAGTTGTTATCAGGGTTTCTGCTATTGGGTTTTTTGGTAAACAGGTACAACATTGTGCGTAAAGCATAATGGCAAATCAACAGCAAAGTGATGTATTCGCATATTTGTCTAAGGAAGACAAATTGGATGGCACGAACTACTCCTTGTGGAGTTTTATGCTGAAAAATGTGCTTGTGGCAAAAGGTCTTTGGGATTTTGTTAGTGGTGATGAACCACGTCCAGGTCCATTGGCTCCAGAGACTTACACCTCAAGTTATTTGCCATCTATCTAAGAAAAAACATAAATACTTAAAAGTCTTTTGCATAGGAAGGATTTGAGAGAGCAACTCATCAATGTGGATGAGATTATTCCTGAGACACAGCTTGTGTCCACCATCTTGCACTCTTTGCCAAGATCTTACTTGGCTTTTCATACCTCTTTGAACCTCAGCATGAGGAATGCTGTTGAACCCCTCAAGTATCAGGAACTTGTTGCTCTCTTACTACAAGAGGAGCAAATGAGGAAGAATATGAATATGAACACAAATGCTGAACAAGCATTTACTGCAGGTCAAAAGGGGAAAGGAAAAACTCAGCCAAAGAGTGCAAATCAAAACTCAGGTGATGGTGGTTCTTCAAAGGGTACCAAGAAAGGTGATGGACAGCCCAAAAAGAAGGGCAAATGTCATTACTGTAAGAAGCCAGGTCACTACATCACGGAATGTCGGAAGAGGATTGCCAAAGAGAAGGCAAAGGAAGCTGGGATGTCTGTTAATGATGCTTCTAAAGCTCCTCCAGAGACTGCTTCTTTTGTTGAGGACAGGGATTACTGTTTTTATACATGCAGCTATGATACCTCTTGGTCTTCACAGGCACTCAGTTTGACAGAGCATGCATGTACTTGGTATTTTGATAGTGGTGCCTCAAAGCATATCACATCTCGCAGGGATTTGTTTAGTCATGTTGACCCTGCCCCTGTTGGCAAAACTGTTCAGTGTGCCAAGAATGCTTCATATCCAGTTCGTGGCATTGGGGAGATTCAGCTCACAGCCATTGATGGCTCCATTCTCCGCCTTACAGATGCCTTATATGTACCAGGGATAAAGAAGAATTTGTTGTCCATTTCTTCTTTAGCACATTGTGGAATGCAAGTCCACTTTGATGATGATAAATGCATGGTCAGAGACAAAGCTAATGCCTTGACCTTGATGCTTACTGGTACACAATGTCATGGACTTTATCAGTTGGATGCATTTCAGCCAGTAGATCAGTCTGCTTATAATGCATTCACTCTTACTCCAGCTATGGTTGATGCGGAGTTATGGCATGCTCGCATGGGACATGTAAATTTTGGTAGTCTTATGCTTATGCAGCGACATAATATGTTTACAGATCTACCTCTCATGGAGAAGCCTCCAGATCACATTTGTGAAGGATGTATTTTGGGAAAAATGCACAGGTTTTCCTTCCCACGTGATCAGGGTCTAAGAGCAACTGCAAAGTTGCAACTTATACATAGTGATCTTTGTGGTCCCATGCAGACGAAGTCATTAGGTGGTTGCTTTTATTTTGCAACATTTATTGATGACTTCTCTCGTATATGCTGGGTCTATCCTTTGACACAGAAATCACAGGTATATGATGCATTTTTGGCCTTTGTAGCACTTGCTGAGACAGAGTCAGGATGCAAGGTGAAGACTCTCCGTTCTGACCGAGGGGGGGAATATATGTCACATATGCTGAATTCCTTTCTTGGGAGTAGAGGTATAAAACATCAGTATACCTCTCCTTACACTCCACAGCAGAATGGGGTTGCAGAAAGGAAGAATCGGTCACTCATGGAGATGGCCAGATGTATGCTAAAGGCAAAAAGACTACCACATATCTTTTGGGTGGAAGCAGTAATGTGTGCTTGTCATATTTTGAATCGATGTCCCACAAAGGCATTGGTTTCTATTACTCCTTTTGAGGCTTGGCATGGCCGCAAGCCTTCTGTATCGCATTTTCGTATCTTTGGGTGTCTTGCATATGCACACATACCCAAAGAGTTGAGGAGGAAGCTGGATGATAAAGCCACAAAATGCATTTTTGTTGGGTATAGCCGTGAGAGCAAGGGCTACAGGTTATATGACCCACTATCCAGGAAGATATTCATCAGTAAGGATGTGATTTTTGATGAAAAATCAGAAATATCCATGGCTGGTTATGAGGCAAATCAGGCTGAAAATGATGTGTTTGAAGGTCTACTACCCATGGAGTTTCATTCCACAGTTGGTGATCCAACTCATGAGGGTACTGGACAGCCAGCAAATGATGTAGGTGGTGCAGAAATTCAGCAGCCAAATGAGCCAGAAGCTGAACCAAATATGGGACAGCAGGCACCACAGGTCAGACATATACCTAGATGGTATTTGAGGACATTACAGGGTCCTCTTGCTGGTCGTACTCGTAGGGAAACAAGGACCAATGAGCATGCACACATCAAGGATTTGAATCTGGTTATGGCAGCCAGTTTAAAGGATGATGATGAGCCTGATTCATTTGTGGATGCACGAGATAATGTGCATTGGAACAAAGCCATGCAGGATGAGCTTGATTCTATTAAAAAGAATCAAACATGGGATTTGGTTGATCTGCCCAAAGGCAAGAAAGCAATTGGTACTAAATGGGTCTCTAAGTTGAAAAGACATGCAGATGGATCCATTGACAGGTACAAAGCCCGTCTAGTTGCAAAGGGCTATGCACAGAAGAAGGGCATTGATTATGAGGAGACATTTGCTCCTACATCCCGTATGTCGACACTTAGGTGTGTCATTGCATTGGCTGCACATCGTGGTTGGGTTGTTCACCAGTTGGACATAAAGACTGCATTCCTACATGGGGACCTCGAGGAGGAAGTTTATGTATTTCAGCCCATGGGATTTGCAGAACATGGTCATGAGGGGAAAGTATGCAGGCTGAAAAAGGCCTTGTATGGTTTGAAACAAGCTCCACGAGCTTGGTATGCAAAAATAGATGCTTTTCTACTCACTCAGGGATTTGTGAACAGTCCATCAGAGGCCACTCTGTATGTAAAGAAAGAAGAGACAGATCTGCTCGTCATCAGTCTTTATGTGGATGATCTCTTGCTCATGGGATCAAATGATGACAAAATTGCAGCTTTTAAGGAGATACTGCAACAGACATTTGACATGTCTGACTTGGGCCTTGTACATTACTATTTGGGCATACAGTTTGTGCAGGATAAGAGAGGCATTGGGTTGTTGCAATCATGCTATGTTACTAAACTTCTGGAGAAGTTTAAATTTCAGGATTGCAAGCCTATTAGTACTCCTATGGAGCCTGGGATGAAACTGTCACTACAAGATGACAGTGTTTCCTTTGATGCCACTACATATGCTCAGGCTTTTGGGTGCCTCATTTACTTGTGTAATACAAGGCCAGATATTCAGTATGCAGTCTCTCAGTTGAGCAGATTCATGCACAGCCCACGGTTGTCACATTGGCAAGCTGTGAAGCGTGTATTCCGTTATTTGCAGGGTACCTTGTCTCTTGGGTTGCTTTATCCTGAGAGGGGTGACATGCAGTTACACGCTTACAATGATTCAGATTGGGCTGGTGATTTTGATACCAGACATTCCACTAGTGGAAATTGTTTCTTTCTTGGCTCTTCATGCATTTCTTGGCTAAGCAAGAAACAGACCACAGTGGCCACTTCGTCTTGTGAGGCAGAGTACAGAGCAACCTACACTACTACTGTTGAGTGTGTTTGGCTGCGTCGTCTCATGACTGATATGGATATTTCAGTGGAGGAGCCTACACCTATCTATACTGATAGTCAGAGTGCCATTGCTGTGGCCAGGAATCCTGTGTTTCATGCTCGCACGAAACACATTGAGATTCACTATCATTTTGTTCGGGAGAGACTCCAGGCAGGAGATATCAGTCTGATCTACTGTCCTACAGATCAGAAAGTGGCAGACATCTTCACCAAGGCATTACCACGTCCGAAATTTGAAGCATTCCGCAGTGCTTTGAATTTGTTTCCTTTTGGTGGATGATGTACAGTGATCACGTATCACTCCAAGGGGGTTTGTTGGGTTTTATGCTGTGTATGCACCCAGAGGAGTGCTAGTGATCATCAGTAGATTACTGGGGCACTTTTTACTTGAGTTAGTGGAGGTTTTTTCCCCCAGTTTAGCTCAGTTTCACTTATATGCAGTTTATAAGTGTTTTGGTCCACCCGGCACATTTATGGCCGGACATGTGAACACTTATCTTTAGGGTCACTATCATGTGGCTATTGTACTTCACTTTTTCATCATTGAAGCATACTGAAGTCGTGTTCTCTCTTATCTTGGTTTCCACGCCTGCTTGAACCTGTGTAAACCCTAACCCTAACCCTCCATTGCCTTCAAAAGTGTGGTAGACTAGCAGTCACCCGATCCAATTGTAGTCCAGACAATTAATCAAATAAACAGGAGCTAGAGTGCTCCAAAACAAAAAGGAGAACGACACCTGTTGGCCCCAAAGCTTGGCGCCCCTTTCGGTATTTCTTTATTCAATTTCAATGGAAAGATTTAGATGAGTACAACATGGACATCCATGGCTCGTATGTCTGCAAGTCCAATCTGCCAATCCTCAGGACCTCTTAGCATAGAGGTTACACAGCCTTGTGTCCCAAGAACACCACACTGTTATCACCTCTAATCTGCTAAGTCTGTACATCCATGAGGCCTTGAATAAGCATCTAATTGAACCATGCACATAGCCATAAACTCAGCCATGAAAACCAGTCCACAAACTCATCCAAAACAGCCCACAATCTCGTCGTGTTTCTACCCTCTGAACTGCCAAACCCTTCCTCTCACAAAGGGCTAGAGAGAACCACTCGAGAGCAATCTTGAGCCAGTGACTCGATGATATGTCCTACTAGGAGAGGCTATCTGGCAGTACAGTATACCCATATGATCATACCTTCCAACCTCTCCCCTGAAGTTTCAGCAAGGTGCGGTAGATTATTTAACAAGTGAGGGAAATCTTACAGGCCTGCCAGTGTGATGGTATAGAAATTGTTCGATTCCATGGGATCAAATGGTGTTGGAAATTTTGTGTGCATTATCGACATGAATGCTTTGGGGTGAAATGTATTTGGATGCATTTTCTTGTTTGTGTTGAGCGGTTGGTGTGGTGTCGTCACGTGTGCATGTCAGTGTGTTAGAGCTTGAGCTCTTAGGATAAATGGGTGTGTGTATGCGTCTATGTGTGTTGTTTTTATGGAAACTTTACAGCATCTACCTTTTGAACAAACTAGACAGCACAGGTTAAGTAGCCAAGTACCTCCGTATCTGTGACAGGAAGTATTCGAGCTTGCACCGGAGCCAGCCACATTGGAAAGTCACCTGCATAGTTCTCTATCAGGATGCCAAAAAAGCGTTCTAATGAACCAAGTATAGCTCTATGAATCATGATAGGCTGTTTCCTTTCTGTTACTGAATCAACATAAAGCAACTTAAACCTCTCGGGAAGGTTAAAATCCACCTACATGCATCCACAACACAAAAAGTCTTATTAGTAGCGTGTTAAAGATGTGTGCGCCACATGAATCATAAATCCATGCTGTGCTGACTTACCTGGATAGTGGAACACTGCCACTTCCGACCAATCGCATCTTCAATCTTTAGATCAATCTTGGGGCCATAAAATGCACCACCTCCTTCGTCATACACATAGTCCCATCCCTTATCGTCAAGAGCCTCCTGTAAGGCACCTGTTGCTTTCTCCCATATTTCATCGCTGCCAACCGCCTTCTCAGGTTTCGTTGACAAGTTTACCTCATACTTCTTGAAGCCAAATTCAGAAAGAAGATCCTCTGTGAGATCAAGAACTCCTCTAATCTCATCTTTGATTTGGCTGGGAAGACAGAAAATGTGGGCATCATCCTGTTACAACATTCAGAAGAAGAAATAAAATAACACTCCTTTGCAAATATGAATCCCTACCCATAGTGTGGGATGGGGCTTGGACGGGTAAGTGAGTGGTCATGACGGATCCCCCCAACAGGCAATAAAACATTTAAACTTGAAGCTTCAAACTTTTGTAGGTCTTTTTTAAATACGTGCAATTTTTCCAGCTAAAGAATAACTAAAATGCCTTGAATTTTGCAATTTCTTGGGAATGGGAAAATGAAATTTGCATGCCTTGATTTTGCAATTTCTTGGGAATGGGAAAATGAAATTTGCATGCCTTGAATTTTGCAATTTCTTGGGAATGGGAAAATGAAGTTTGCAGGTGAAAATGAGAATGCTGCAGGTCCATTGTATATTGTTTGCAGGTTTTCAGTAAACACACTGTGGGGGCCCCCACAGGTGTGCCCTACATGTAACCTGCACTAATTATCCATAATCACAATTTGAATAGTAGATTCTCAAACTGACCTGTGTAAAACCTCTGACACGGAAAAGACCATGCAGAGTGCCCGACTTCTCATACCGATAAACTGTACCAAGTTCGGCAACTCTGAATGGCAAATCCCGGTATGAACGTAGTCCACTTTTATAGATTTGAATATGATAAGGACAATTCATAGGTCTCAGTTGATAAAGATCATCCTCAATTTCCATCTGGTCAAACATGTTTTCTTTGTAGAAATCCAGATGTCCACTTGTCTTCCATAAGTCTGCCTTCGCAACATGTGGTGTGAAGAGGAGATTGTAGCCGCGTCGCACATGGATTCGCTTCCAGAGGTCCTCAATAAGAAGTCGTACAATGGCACCTTTTGGATGCCAAAAAACCAACCCTCCTCCAGCATCATCCTGGATTGCATATTGGTCTTAGACATGTAGTTCTAATGCTTCACAAAGTAAAAAATACCATGTTATTATGATACCTGAATCGAGAACAGATCAAGCTCTTGGCCAAGGCGCCGATGATCACGTCTTTTAGCCTCCTCCTTCTGCACTTGATAAGCCTTTAGCTGCTCTTCCGTCTCCCATGCAGTACCATAGATCCTCTGCAGCATCTTGTTTTTCTCATCTCCTCTCCAATAAGCACCAGCAACCGATTCTAAATCAATTGTTTTCTTGTTCAGTTTGCCAGTAGATTCCACATGTGGCCCAGCACAGAGATCCCACCACTCGTCACCTGATTTTACCCCCAAAAAATCTCATACATTCACATTACATCACATCCATTTATATTCATTCAGATCCACATCTCATCAAATTACATCCAATCACATCATATTACATCTCATCACATCTATCCACATCACATCACATTACATCCAATCACATCATATTACATCTCATCACATCTATCCACATCACATCACATCCATTTACATCTACCCCGATCCACATCACATCCATTCACATCACATCTCATCCATTCATATCTACCTAGATCCACATCACATCACATTTATCCACCTTACATCTCATCCATTCACATTACATGAAGACGCTCTTTTTGCAGTTCGATACATGGTGTTACTACTAAGATGTCCAAATGGTTGAGGTAAGGTACAACTTATCCAATGCAAAATGATGTTCATGCTTAAGCTCCTAGCCATTTTGACCTCGCAGAGCAAACCTTCTAGCATCAGGATGCAACTCCCGAATCCTAGCTCATGAGGCTCTCCTGGGGACCCATGTCACATGAATAAAATTAGAGGAGAATATTTACAGCAACACCCTTTTCTTCTCCTCTAATTGTGTGCTTTTTTGCAGCTTCTATTTTTTTATGTGAGGGCTCCACACTATTTCCAACACTTGTATCAGAGCCAGAAAAACATGTGCTGAACTGAAACCAAGGTTCTGAAAATGCGACATCATTAACATTTTGCTGATCTCAAAGGTGGAATCCCGCTGGACATCGATATGTTAACTGTGTTTTGTGCTGCTTCATCCATGTGCGTGGCAGAAGCGTAGGTGGCTTGAGAAACTTCTACATCAGCGCTCTGCGACTGATCAACCTACCTTTGTTTCATGTGAAGATGACAGTGGTCATGTCAATGAAGACAAAGATTATGTTTTGAGTTTGTTCATTGTACCTTGTGTGGATTTCCTATGTTTCTATGCACACTCATTTTGAGGGGTGAGTTGTCTGACTTTAGTGAAAGTGGGAACGGTTAAGCAAACACTACTTCCAGAAATCCATTAAGGGATTTATTGCTGTTCTGGAAGCTAAAAGCTGAATGGCAAAATTTTCAGTAGTTTTGGGTCAGAGAGACACAATCTGGCTTGAATGGTAGAAATATGCAATCCTTGAGAAATTTATAGCATTATGTACAGAACTATGTCTGCCAAGAGAGGATTGGGATGATAAATTTGCACCCCTCTTCATTTGTATGTGAGCATTCATTCGCTAATGGTGCTTGAAAGCCAACTTTTACTTCTACACCCTACCATCCAGCAGCACTTCTGTCACACGAGGACCCAGGTTTGAGAGGTTGCAACAAACACTACTTTCAATCATTGTATTGTTTCCACATAGTATCGATGAAACATAGTGCTGAAGTTTCATTTGTTTACTCCTGTAGGTAGTCGCTTTTGTTGACCCAAGTTCGTTATGAAAGCAGTAGCTACCCTGCAGGTAAGACCCCTATCACCCCAAATTCAAGAGACGTTCATTTGAAAACAAATACATAACCTCTTCCAGCTCCCAAAAAGTATGACATTTTACAGCAACTGAAACAGAAATTTATAAACATTACAACAATCCTCCATAACCAAGAAAATTATGGTCTAACTAACCAATGTGATAGATTGTTATTGGCTCTGTCTTGATACTTTCGAGTATCTCCAGTTTATAAGGTTCATTGATCTCCTTTATACGCCGCTCAGCTTCCTCCCTCGACACTTCCTCCCTTTGAAGTGGGAAATTACGGCTGATGATGCGGTCCTACAAACAGATTATATATCAATTCAACCAAATATGTGAATCTCTTTGCATGAGTCTCGAAATGCATATGTGCATGCGCTCGCCTGGTTCAGGAGCTGAAAAATACCATCTCTTTTTTAATTTTTTTGAGATCTTTATCTGTTAGTGGCTCTTTCATGTCGAAATCATAGTAGAACCCTTTCTCAATCCAAGGACCTATGGTAACTTGTGCATCAGGAAAAAGCTTCTGGACTGCCATTGCCATAATATGGGCACTCTGCAAAACCAGAATCAGCAAACAAACAGATAATAATTAGTTATAGAGAAGTAAATGCCCACGAGTATACGCTAGTTGTTCAGAAGACAGCAAAGCACAACACGCATCTTCATCCAAGCCGCCTCCTCTTCTTCCCCCTTCACCAGGAGCCATACCACCACGAAAGAAGATAAGACCAGCCCAAGCAAGGAAAAACGAAAAAAAAGAACTAAATGAGGAGGAGAGGGATAAGGACTTAGCTGATGCCCACGAGTACCAGCCAATTGTTCAGAAGACACCGCAAAGCACAAACAGGCTTCAAGACATGACTCACATCCCCCACACTTGCCCAAGGCCAAGACCCATCCATGGGCAGGGGGGCCCATGAGCCCCGGTCAGCCAGCCAAAAGGGGGCTAAAAAGCCCACGAATAAGCAAGTCAGCCAGCCCTAGAGCAGTCGGCGAGCACAACAAGCAGCCCAGCCCCTATATATAGGGCAATTGAGTCCTCGTTTCCTCATCTTCAAGCCTAGAGACTCGAGAGTACCTCATTCCCTCATCTTCAAGTCTAGAGAGTACCTCATCTCTGGCAGCGATCACAAGCAGCCCACAAAGAGATTAAAGCATGGCAGAAAGTCATCAAAACTGCAGCATCACGTGTGATCTCTGGCCGCCATCCTGCAGCCCAGTTCAGTCCATTTCAGGGCAGATTCAGCTCTGTTCTTGTACTTTCTTCTGTGTATGAATCCAAGCAAATACTCCTTCGGGAGGGAGGCCTTCTAGGGTACGGTGTACTCTCTCTCTCTCTCTCTCTCTCTCTCTCTCTCTCTCTCTCATTGATGAGATTACATGGATACTATTGTATCACTTTTGGTCTCATAGACCCACTAGGTCTTTTGAAGACGTTAAATATGACTTTCTTTCTCTCTCTCTCTCTCTCATTAACAGACCAGTTCTTCTTCATACTCACAAGTAAAAGAACCTTCAGTTGTATTGTTCTATCTGTTACTCTTTTGCACTTCGACACAAGGCCTTACATTTGGAATGAGAGCTTACGTCTTACGGGACCTTGCTTTCAGCTGAAAGCCAGGCAAGCAGTTCCAAATTGCAAATAGGGTTTAACATAAACAGCGAGCGCACTACTGAGCTAGACTAGAGGCATACATGAGCATTCTTCAGTGGGAGCCACTACCTGATTGCTCAATTTCTTTTTTTGCTTATGGCTTCTCAAACTTCTCTTTTTTAGCCATTATTTCATGTCGACGTGATCAAGGATTAGCCCATAGTATTAGGAGAGCATTGTCTTCAAGGTGTGGAAACTCCCAAGAGGGCGTAAGAGGTTAAGCATGAACAGCATAACTACACAGAGACTGTCACGGAGAGAGACGACACAAAAAGATGAATAGACTGTACGATTGTATTATTACATTGGAGGTTACATCCATTAATAGAGGCAGCGGTTCACAACCCTTGCATGTGTGCATGATGCCGCGCTTGGCATCATATCATTAACGGGCGTTCACACTAGGTTAAGCATTCCAACATTCCCCGTCTCGTCTAAAACAAAAGAGGGACGAATGAGTTTTTTATTACATGTGCGTGTATGGGCATGAACTACGTGGCATCAGTCGACACTCCTAGTGAGTGGAGGATGCATGCATGATCACCCGTTTATTTGAACAGGGTGTGGTGACTCACACCCATGCACCTAAACTTACACATGTGCTTGATTACAATTCATCCAGGATCAAACGGAGCATTGGTTACATAGATCATGAAGAATTTCATTTTCATTTTCAATTGTGCAGCTGGCTTCACTTTGACAATCTGATTGGCATGAGTATCAGGTGGAACACCTCAAGCTTCAGTCTTCTCTCAGACTTGAGAACCACCTTCACATTATATTCCCCCTCTTTTCTCAAAAGGGAGAGGAGCATGACAGCATCGTGAAGAACTTGCATTGCAGTAGACTGTATGAGTGCAGCATAGAGCTGCAAGGCTTCTTGATTTTGACAGGTAGGAGCTAGCGCAGTAGATAGAATTGCAGCAGTGTTGATGGCATGCACAGGAGCAGCAGGATCTTCACCATTGATTTGAATTTGAGCCTGGGCCACGTCAGCAAACCAAATCGCTGAACAATGCATTGGGTGTATTAACAGCATGGATGAAATGCGCAGCAGTGTTGTCGTTGTAGGCAGCATGATATGGTTCACTGAAGGTAGCTTCATTGAAGGCATTAAAGTAAAGGAAATTGTGACCTTCAGGTTGCGCAGCTGGATCTTCAGCATCTTGGCCGTTGTTGAAAAGATCTGGGCTGTTGAGTTTAGGGCAATTGGCCGTTGATATTGATGAGATCTCCGCCATCAGATTTGGAGAAATCACCTGTCTACCTGGGAATAATATTGGCCATCCAATGCATTTTCATCACAACCGTCCGATTGAAAAGGATCTTGGCCGAAGGCTGCATCACAGCCACCAGTTGTTACTGTGGTGCACCGTAAATGAGGAGCACCTCTAGGCCGTGGAGATGTCTGCAGCACGGCTGTTGCCACAGTGTAGAGATCTTGGCTGTCAATTTTTGGGAGATCCTAGCCATCAAAGAGAGCTGGGCCAGTGCTTTGTATTTGATCTCTGCCATCCAATCGAAGCTGATCGTGGCTGTCGGCATCAGTTGATTCGTCCGTTGCTAGTGTATTGATCCCAGCCATCAAGAGCGCATGCATCTGGGCAGCTGCTCTCGATGAGATCTGCACTGCTGAATAGAGACAGATCTGGTACGTTGCCTTTGAGCAGATCTCTACCGCTGATTTGGATTTGATCTTGGCCATCCATCGCACAACAATCTTGGCCGTTGATTGGGCCGCTGATTTGGGTTACACTTGGCCGTCCATCACAGGGTGATCCAGGCTGTCAGTTGTAGGAAGCTTGTGGCTGTTGAAGATCGGTGGAGCCAAGCCATTGAATTCATCTTTGTCTGCAGCATAGCTGCACATCAGAGAAGCACTGGCAGAAGGGAGAGCACCCGCCATGATTAATTCAGGATTGACCAGAACTCCTCATACGAGCACAGCTTCTTGTGAAGCTGCTGCATGTGCCTCGCGATTGAGGGCTTCAATAGATGAGAACTTGAAGAGGCAGGTTTGTGCCCCTTCGTTTTGGTGGAACCGACCTGATTCCTTGCCTTGGTCTGCAGAGGTGCGGATGGCTTCAGGGGGAACATCTGCAGGGGTGCCCGCTGTAGCATTAGGGAGAGAGAGCTTCGAATAAAGCCAGGACATGCTCAGATCTGACGCAAAAGAGGGTGGGCACCCACAAGCCCTAGGATCGCTTGAGGGCATCTATGATACCATGTGGAAAGGCCCAGGCGGGCGTAAGAGGTTAAACATGAATGCCATAACTATACAGCGACTATCACAGAGAGAGACGACACAAATAGATGAATAGACTGCACACCATTGTATTATTACGTTGGAGGTTACATCCATTAATAGAGGGAGTGGTTCATAACCGTTGCATGTGTGCATGACATGCCACTTGGCATCATATCATTAGCGGGCGTTCACACTAGGTTAAGCATTCCAACACAAGGAAACGTCCTCTTTGGCTCCCTAGCTTCACCTTTTAAAAAAATTGCTCTTTTCCCTACGCCTGATACTAGAGCTACGGAGAAGCAATTTGCCACCATAGCCTAGAACACGCAAGAACATTTTTTGTGTCGCGTGCACACCTTAATTGGGCGCCACATGGACATGCCGCTACATTGTAAATATTCATGATCATTCATTAATTAATGCATAAACAGAAGATTAGGTTCAAATGTAAGTCTGTACCTCCTCTCTTTATGCATTTTCAATTTGTGCATTTTCATAAGCACCAATTAGCATTGATTGCAGCACTAATCAAGCACACTTTCGCGTAGCACATCACATTAGTATCAGAGCAGACATGCATGCATGTAGCTTTGGTTCTCTATGCATAGGTTACTCGGAAGAGTCTAGGAAGTAGCCAGCAAGATCTGCATTTTCTTCATGAAAGATATGGACTCCTTAGTAGAATGGAACTTGCAAAAATGGGCAATCCAGTGAGAGCAATACTGCTAAGTCTGAGAAGCACAAGAAGCCAAAGATTGTCAAGTAGAGGCAGCAAGGGAGGCTGCTTGGGAAGAATGTGAATCCCAATACCATCAGGCCCAATACAGATGGGAAGATGAAAATCATAGAGCCAATTACTTGAAGGTATGGTGAAACCTGATGGCAGCTTTTTGAAGACCAAGTCAACAGCAATGTTGGCAAAAGGAGATGCAATTGGCAAACGTGCAGCAGTGGCAAGTGCACCAACGGTGGAGACCAAGGAGAGTTCCTGAAACCGATCCCGTCAAGTGGGAATAGACTCCGTTGGACACCCACACGCGTAATTGCACAACTTAAATATCACAATTTGAATGGACAACTTAATAACAACTGAAAATGAAATGAAATGAAATGTTGATAGATGGACACCAGCACTGGGGCCGGAACGGGCCGACCCCCCCCCCCCCTCAATATATGATACATTATTGGGAGTATTTAACAAATACAATGCTCCATGGGTTCAATGAACCAGATGATGTCCATGTACAACTGAGATGAATACAGTACCAAACAAGTAACTCGAAGTAGACGTTCGAAGGAGTGCGACCCACTTGAGTGATCAAGTCTCTACGGTCCTGTGCCTTCACTGGAATCCGCGGAGAGTGCCCCACTGGTGTTCCAGGACCACGCACAAACAAGCGCTCCCGTACTAACGCCTGGCTCTCCCGATCTCGGCACCCATGGACCGTGGTTCTCCAAAAGCTTGGACTACCCGGCACCGAACAGGTGTTAGCGGTAGAGAGAATCCTTTATCAGATTTACAACAAAATCCTTTACTTAAATCTAAATCCACTTACTTGTAGCTCGCTAATGGAAGACAAATATCCAAGGCGTTTTAGGTGGCTGTCCACCTTTTTGCAGATTTGGGACAGCCTTGTCTTTGCCCTTTGAACTGCCGTGATCTTGCTTAATTTTGAGCACCAATTGCTCCGTAGTAGCAAGAGCAGAGGTTGTAAGCTGTTGCAACGTATATTTCAGGTGCAATTCAATGCCCGAACGATAAGCTGGTTGCAATCCGGAGCGAAACTTCCTCTTTCTTTCATCCTCGGTGATTTGTTTTCCTTGCTTCAATGGCACTTTGCACATGGGGATCTTCATGCAAAAATTTCAGCTCTTGCTCTTGTGCTTGCAAAAGCTTTCTCATATGCTCCATTTCAGCCCTCATTGCATCAGGCTCTTCTTCTTGCATGACTGTCTTTCCTCGAGACAGTTGTCCCTTTGAATCACTTGTTAGAAGTCATCTCCTGTCTAGATTTATACACTAGGGCCTTTGTTGTGGGTGTGCCCGCCCTTATGAGGTGTTTTATCATTTTTCCCCACTCACCGTATTTTTTCCCTTATTTTTCCCATTTTTCTGTGGCTTGGGAGGCAGCCCTGAGGTGGCTGGAAGACCCAGTAGTAGCTGGCCGACTGCTCAGACATCAGTCGTGGAGTGTCTCACTGCTGGCCGCGACTGGATGTATGCAGTCGTGGAGGGCCTTTTCAGCAGGCCGACTGCCCATCTGGGGGCATATAAATAGGCCGCCAGCCCCATACCACTCAGTGTATCATACCCGGGATTTTCTTGTGTATATCAGAGCAAAGTTACACACCTACATCTCTCTCTCTCTTGTGCTGTATTTTTTTCTGCATGCGTTTTTGCTCGTGTCCCAGATCTGGTCATCATCTCCGCTGCGTATTCTGACATGGTATCAGAGCCCTAGGCTCTAGATAATTCTTGGGATTTGTGTGAGCAAGAGGGGGACTGTTGTGGCTGATTAGTGGACTGTTTTTTGGACTGTTCGGGAAGAGGAGAAGCAAGAGGAAGGCGGGCTGATTTGCTAGACAGCCACTTGCAGGTTTTAGTTCTTCTTTGTTTCCACCCACCCACCCTTTTCAGAGTACATCCCCGCAATGGCAGATCTGTTTGAGATGGCCGAGAGACATGTGAAGATCCCGACACTCCCCACGTTCCCGGTGGACCGTCAGTTGGACGGGAGCAACTACGACATATGGAAGGTTATGATGGAATCTGTTCTGAAGTCCTACGACCTCGCTGATTTCGTCATTGTTGGGGTTCCACGGCCGGAAGTTAAGGGGAGTTACCGTCGACCCGAAAGGACCGGGAGGCTCAGACACACATGTGGGATCGTGTCAACGCCAAGGTCCGTTCGTTTATCTTTCTCAATTGCACACCACAGGTAATCAATCATGTAAAGCTTATGACGCTGGCCAGAGGTATATGGCAGCATTTGGCCTCACTTTACAACAGGGTATCGCCCATGAAGAGGATTTCCTTGGAAGTACAGATGCGGGTTATGAACCCTGCAAAGTCGTCGACGATGCGGGAGCATATTAACAAGCTGCAGGCTCTTCAGCAGGAAGTTCTTCAGGCTGGGAAGGAGATATCATCTGAGGACATGGCCATAACATTGCTGTCGCACTTGCCCTCTTCGTACTCAGCATTTTACTCGTCGTTGATTACTAGTGGCAAGCTCAGCACCATCACGTGGGAGGAGCTTGTGCCCATGGTCCTGGACCAGGAGGAACGATTCACGAACCCTCCTCAGGGTGGAGGTTCGGAGGCCTTAACTGGCCAACGGTCGAAAGGCCGTAACTCGGGCAAAGGGAAGGCTTCATCGGAGAAGTCTTCTGAGAAGAAGTCCGACGCTGACCGCCCGCGAGAAACTGAACGCAGAGAGGACCTGTAATGATTGTGGCGAGAAAGGCCACTACTGGAGGCAGTGTCCCAAGCGGAAGACCGAGAAGGGTGAAGATTCCTCAGCAACAATCATGAAGACTCCGGCTTTTGTGCACCTGGAGGTGATGGACACCGATGTTTCACTTTCTTCAGGCAGGGAGGAGATTGGAGGACTCTCCACAACGGATACTCGGGAGTGGATTCTCGATAGTGGTGCTTCCAGGCACATGACTCCTTCGCGTTCCGGTTTACAGGATCTCTGCAGGCTTTCTGCCATCTGGTCATATTCTTACTGGGGATACGTCCACTATCCCAGTTCACAGTGAGAGCAGGATGGAGATAGTTCCCGATGGCAGAGGGGGGAAGCATTCCTCCCAGGTGTTGTATGTTCCGGCACTTGGTTTTCATCTGTTGTCAGTGCATCAGGTTTGCAAGACTGGCGTACGAGTGGAGTTTGATGAGCATTTTGTTGCTCTCCGGGACAAAGCAACAGGCCAAGTGGTTTGGGAAGGCGGAGTGGAGAATGGAGTTTACAAGCTTTCAGCACTCGGTCCTCAGGTTTGTGGTGAGTGGCAGTCTGGTAATGGCCACTTGTGTGTGGATACGCTGCAGGTGCAGGCTTTCCGGGACCAAATGGTGGATAGCTTGCCAGTAGACGGCAGCAGTTGGCAGGAACTTTCCAGTACTGATGTTGGTAGTTCTTGTGTTCGTCAGTCAGAGGAAACTAAACAGGTAACTTATGCTCTGATGTCTCGTAGTATTCGGGACAAAGAACCTCCAGTAGTTGAGCATGTTCTTTCCACGGGGACCTTTCGGAAAGCCAAGCAGGTGGCAGGTGCTTACTTGCAGAAGGAGGTGGTTTCTCCAGGCTTTGTGGTTCCGGATTCAGAGGGGGTGGTTGACAGGTTTCATCAGGTTTCCAGGAATTGTTTGTGCACCGTAACAGGTGTTGATCCTTGTGAGCAGTGTGATGTCTCTGTGACTCAGAAGCTGTATGGTTCATTGATCTGGTTGATGGACACCAGATTGGACGGGAGCATCCTGATGAGGCAATTGAGCTCATGGTTGCGGATGACTCTTTGGGAGGCAAGATTGCGTTTCCTGTGGTTTCTGCGGCATGCGAAGGATCAGGGACTCTTGTACACAGAAGGGGGATTGTTGGATGGAGTCCGACTCCACGGTTGGAGTGACTCGGTTTGGGGAGGAGATCCGGACACGAGGAGATCTACTTCAAGCCCAGGAGCAGTTTTATGGAGCAGTGAGAAGCAGTCATCTTTTGCCTTGTCGAGTACAGAGGCAGAGTACAGGGCTGCTTGTGATGCTGCTTGTGAGGTGGTGAGGATGCAAAGGTTGCATTGCAGGTTTGGGCTTCCACTGGAGGAACCCATGGTCATCCAGAGGCACTTTGTTCGTGAATAGATCGTTGCCGATGACATCTAGCTAGAGTTCTGTTCGACGGAGGACAGTACGGTGGACCTCTTCACGAAGTCGCTCTCTCAAGATTTGCTCAGGCGGCACCCCAGCTCCCTGTTGTTGGTTTCACAGCCAGGAGCTGAGAGGGGGTGTTAGAAGTCATCTCCTGTCTAGATTTATACACCAGGGCCTTTCTTGTGGGTGTGCCCGCCCTTATGAGGTGTTTTATCATTTTTTCCCACTTTCCGTATTTTTTCCCTTATTTTTCCCATTTTTCTGTGGCTCGGGAGGCAACCCTGAGGCGGCTGGAGGACCCAGTAGCTGGCCGACTGCTCAGACATCAGTCGTGGAGTGTCTCACTGCTGGCCGACTGGATGTATGCAGTCGTGGGCCTCATGTGCTGCAGGCCGACTGTTGCTACAATCGTGGAGGGCCTTTTCAGCAGGCCGACTGCCCATCTGGGGGCATATAAATAGGCCCCCAGCCCCATACCACTCAGTGTATCATACCCGGGATTTTCTTGTGTATATCAGAGCAAAGTTACACACCTACATCTCTCTCTCTCTTGTGCTGTATTTTTTTCTGCATGCGTTTTTGCTCGTGTCCCAGATCTGGTCATCATCTCCGCTGCGTATTCTGACATCACTATCATTTACCCTCTCAAGGGGCTTGTGCCTTCCTTGTAAAGCATCGGAACCACACGAGGCACTTGATGGGCCCCTCGAATTAGGCACTTTCAAAGGGTTGCCTTGGCTGTCCATTGTGTTAAGTGTGCTAGAAGCGTCCCGTAAAGTGGGAATAGACTCCGTTGGACACCCACACGCGTAATTGCACAACTTAAATATCACAATTTGAATGGACAACTTAATAACAACTGAAAATGAAATGAAATGAAATGTTGATAGATGGACACCAGCACTGGGGCCGGAATGGGCCGACCCCCCCCCCTCAATATATGATATATTATTGGGAGTATTTAACAAATACGATGCTCCATGGGTTCAATGAACCAGATGATGTCCATGTACAACTGAGATGAATACCAAACAAGTAACTCGAAGTAGACGTTCGAAGGAGTGCAACCCACTTGAGTGAGCAAGTCTCTATGGTCCTGTGCCTTCACTGGAATCCGCGGAGAGCGCCCCACTGGTGTTCCAGGACCACGCACAAACAGGCGCTCACGTACTAACGCCTGGCTCTCCCGATCTCGGCACCCATGGACCGTGGTTCTCCAAAAGCTTGGACTACCCGGCACCGAACGGGTGTTAGCGGTAGAGAGAATCCTTTATCAGATTTACAACAAAATCCTTTACTTAAATCTCAATCCACTTACTTGTAGCTCGCTAATGGAAGACAAATACCCAAGGCGTTTGTGTGCAGCTACTTGAGAGGGACACCAGGGCACAGCAGCCTGTCGAGGAGGATGAGGAGGAGCTGCCGCCTGTGGAGAAGGTGTAGCCGCTGGAAGAGTGAAGAGAAAACCTGGCTGCAGCCACCTGTGGGGTGGCGCCAGCCGCCTGCAACGTAGATGGAGCAGCCCACCAGCATGTAGCCACCTGAGGAAGGTGAAGAGATGCAATCGCCTGCAAAGTGGAGCCCAACCTGCTAGTAGAACACAGCCGCATGAGGATGCAAAAGCCGCCTGGCTTTAGTGGAGAAGGGGCAGCCGCCTGCAAGGTAGAGGGCCCACCAGCGTGTAGCCACCTGAGGAAGGCGAAGAGATGCAATCGCCTGCAAAGTGGAGGGCAACCTGCTAGTAGAACACAGCCGCCTGAGGATGCAGAAGCCGCCTGGCTACAGTGGAGAAGGGGCAGCCGTCTGCAAGGGGGGAGGAGGAGGAGGCGCAGCCGCCAGCTGAAGAGGAGCCGCCTGGCTGCAGAGCACAGCCGTCTGAGGGTGAGCAGAAGCCGCCTGCTAAAGAGGATGCAGCCGCCTGTAAAGGAGGAGGCGCAACCTGCTGGACAGAGGGAGCAGCCGCTATGGAGAGGAGACAGCCGCCTGCTGGAGAGGAAACAGCCGCCTGTTGTAGAGAAGATACAGCCGCTTGCAAGGAAGCAGGAGCAGCCTGCTGGACAGAGGGAGCCGCTATGGAGAGGAGACAGCCGCCTGCTGGAGAGGAAACGGCCACCTGTTATAGAGAAGATACAGCCGCTTGCAAGGAAGGAGGAGCAGCCACCGATGGAAAGGAGGAGGCGCAGCCTGCTGGACAGAGGGGGCAGCCGCTATGGAGAGGAGACAGCCGCCTGCTGGAGAGGAAACGGCCGCCTGTTGTAGAGAAGATACAGCCACTTGCAAGGAAGGAGGAGCAGCCACCGATGGAAAGGAGGAGGCGCAGCCTGCTGGACAGAGGGAGCAGCCGCTATGGAGAGGAGACAGCTGCCTGCTGGAGAGGAAACAGCCGTCTGCTGAGGAGGTGGAGGTGGCGCAGCCTGAGGAGGAGGAAGCGCACAATCGTCTCTTTGTAGGTGATTGGAGGGGAAGCACACGACCACAGCTGGCCGGCTCCCCACGCTTGCATGGGGGCGGCCAGCTTCAAGGAGTGGTGTGGGTAGGTGGCCATGCACCTACCCCCACACACACAAAGGGTTAAGTGTGGGGTTTCCCTCCCCACCTTGGCCCACACGTGGGTGCCCACTTTTAAATGAATGTGAACTTACAACCTTATAAAATTAAAGGTTAGAAAGGAAAGCTATTAAACCAACAAGTGCAATACACTTACCACCTGTTCACATGCAACAAGACTCGTCAGAAGACAGAGCAAACTTCACGACTCACTGCAGGCATCCCCACTCAATAAGTGGCACGTCAAGCAGGCAAACACAAGAATACAAGTCATGCGAAAACAGTTTCAAACATGCAAAACATGAATGCATGTGCAAATAGTATCATGGACATATCTCCCGTTCATGGAACAAGTACAAAACATCTGTCGGCACAAAAATGGCACGACAGAAAACATAAATCCCGGTCTTCCTATGGAGTGACAGTCCCATAGGTAAAACACAGTTCAAGGCACGAGCCTCCCTATGGAGAGACAGTCCCATAGGCAAGACCCGGCACAAATACTAGCTCTTCCATGGCGTGACAATCCCATGGATAGAACACAGTTCAGGTCATACACGGGTGGCACCAGTCTGGCTCCCGTCCATACGACACCATCCTGCTAACACACGGGTGGCACCAGTCTAGCTCCCGTCCATGTTAAGCAAAAACATTGGCCCCTTCACATGAGACACCGGCCTGGCCTCAAGTGAACGAGACACAAATCTGGAGATGGACCAAATGGTCAGCCAATTGGTGACAGTTCCCCTAGGAGTCGGACCAGAAGTTGTGCAAGAAGGAGTTTCCTCACAAGTCCGAGAGTTTCAAGGACCTAGAGTTTGTTGGTGGCAACACCATTAATCTAGAGTCATCTGGCCTCATTCTATGAGCTCAGTACAATGGAGGGCAAAGTTGAGCCTCGATCCAGAGGAGTTTCCCATGTTTCAAGTGGAGTCAACATTGGAAGAAGAGCCATAAGATGTGGGGCAATGCCTAATGATTGACCACTGGAAGGAAGAGGTTTCCCCCAGTTGACATGATCCTGCTCTCACGAGTACACGTGTCATACCCAGGATCAGACACAAAAGGCGGTGTTCCCCCTCTCACAATCCTTCCTCATTCTTCAATTCTCATTCCTCATCCCGTGGCAGCTCCACTTCTACACCTCACATCCTGAAAGGACAGGTCTAGAGGGTAGTGCCCAAGCCACAACTCTCTACAGAAGAGTTCCACATACCACAATACCTCTTGGAGCAACTCACAGGCTTCGTGGGATCTTTGCTTCTTTCTACCATGTGTTCAGTGGTATGTATGGTGAACAAGTTGCATTCAAGATACATGCTCCGTTGTCTCTTTCCTGTATTGTGATCCGCTAAGCTTGGTGAGGGGTTATGATGCCTATGTAACGAATGTGCTGATGCATCAAGGCACTACCCCACCAAGTGGACTTGAGGTACCATTGACAACAATCTAAGAAACGCTCAACCATGATCATGTAGCAATCAAGGAGCCAAGGCAAAGCGAGCTCGATCTATCCAAAATGTCCACCACTTGTCTTTTTCACATCATTAGTTAGGAGCCCTATAATCAAATCAGTCATCATAAAGATTAGGTGAAGGAAGATAATCCTTGTCCAAGTTGAGCAATTAGAATATCGAAAGACATCATTTATTAAGTTAGCCTTACCAAATTGTGTGATTAGCATATTGGGAGACATCATTAATGACTAAACAGTGCAATTAGCAGATAGAAAGACAGCTTACAGTGTGGCGGATTCGAAGAAGGCACTCTGAGGACTCGTTGGTGGGCAAAACCACGGGCGTTTGTTTCTCCTCCTCGTCCTTTGAGCTTACTGTGGTCTCCGAGTCCGTTTTGGAAGCAGTTTCTTGAGCTGCTGCAAGAGAAGCCGATGGCTTCAACCTTGTGAGGTGGGATTGCTGCCATGAAGCCTTTCTGATGGAAAGCTTACAGTTTGCAATAGTGGATGCCGCGCGAGCCAGACTCTTTTGAGTTGTAGAGATGCAGTTGGCCCTGACAAAAAGCAATCAATTTCAGCAAACTGAAGGTGAAAAAGAAAACAACATGTAGTTTGTCATTGAGTGAAGGAATTGCCTGGAGAGGAGAGATTGGCAGCAGGAAGCATTTGTGGGCGGCGTTCGTATGGAACCCATCATTTTGCTCGACGTAATGCGCTGCTGATTCAATGGCTCCCGGCAGCTCCAGTCGTTCTGCAAGCACGATCAAAATTAGAGATAGAGCCCGCCCGGCCGCCCCCGCGCGTGTGAAAGAGAATAACAACAGGACAAAGCTACGTGTGAAAGAAGTTCCATGCAGCCTTGATTTTTGAATGGAACCCTTGCCCTTCAAAATTGAGGGGTTTGCTAAAATATAGCAAACTTTTTTTATTTTAGTGTAATTTTTGACGGATATTTTAAATTTTGCAAGTATTTTACAGCGTGACGCTCGTCAAAAAGCAACTATGGTTTCATGCCAGTTGTACATGGGAATTCCATTGCCACATCGTCTAGGTAGAAATGGGAGTTTCATGCTAATCGCACATGGCATTTTACCATTTCTACACATCCCTATTTGCAACGTATAGGGTCACAATAGCTTGCAAGCAATTTATCTCATTGAGAAACTGAGAAGAGCATTCCTTGAGGTTAACGACGACTCAAAAGGAAGGAGATGTGTCAAAAATGTAATGTAAAGAGAATGTGACTATACAAACTCCTAATCAGTTCAAGACTTATCAAGATAGTTTTCCAAGTTTTTATGAGTCCTCCAGCTCTTTATTGAGCTCTCATATTGTGGATTTTGTGGAGAAATAACTTTTATGGCCATGAGATTGAAAATGTGCGCTTAGTTGAGAAAAATACCATGTATCTTCCGTTGAGATAGTGCTTTCCTCTTGCTTGAAATCCCTATTTTAAGTGGAGTAAAGTCTAAGCATAGAAATAACATCTAATATTATGATTGATTAAGGTGAAGCTAGGATCAAATATGATGGGATGTTTTTAATTTGAAGGGTGTGGGACGTAGAAGAGACACTATAAGAGTATGATCCCACCAAGGGGGAGCAAGGGTTAGTACCCCTATAATGAGGGGGGAGAAAAAAAGCAAGGGTTAGTACCCCTATAATGAGGGGGGAGAAAAAAAGCAACTAGTTAACAAAATTTTATCAAGTTTATTCCATGCAAGTTTAAGGGAACTCTAACTATTTCTCCTATAAAATAGGAGCCCCACTAAAAAGAGGGTGCTAAGATATTCTTGAAGGGGAAGAAAGTAATTATAAAATTTTATTGCCTTGCATATTTTTTTTAATCAGATTTTTTATCATCATCGCCATTTTAGCAATCCATGTGCATGCACTCCAAATTTGAATATGAGCACACTATTCTTTTGTTATCCTCATTAATGTAAGGGGAAAGGGGCTCTAATATGGTGTTTTAGCCCACATAAGAAAGGGTCCATGGTCCACCCAATCTTGGTCCTTTTCACATAAGGGGTTACACCCACACACAAAATCCCCATTTTTCTCAAGGGCTATTCCTTAAAATTGTTTCAAGTGCTTAAGAGGAGTACACTAGAACTGTGCACCTCTTTGTCGTTTAGAATGTCACTTCAACCTAATCCCTTTCATGAGTAGCAGGGAGTTGAGAGAAATTTTGTAGTGCTCCAATATGTGTGGCATGATCTTTAAAGTCTTAATGAGTAATTGAGTGGGTAGTTCCCTTAGATGCTTGAATCTATTGTTGGTGGTGGCATCATTGTTAACAATCCTAATATGGGATTAATCGATCATGGTGATAGACACAAGATTAAGCATAAGATTAAGGTGGGTTATACCAAACTAAAAACTCCATGAGAGTAGAAAGAGAAATATTGCACAATCAACACAAGATCTCTATTACATTCACCAAAATGAACCATAGAATGATATAAGCCTTCTAGCCTTATCCCACTTTATACATCATCATCCATGGGGCACTCCCTTTTCCACTCTTTTGGTCAACACTCACACACCATACAATATCACATGTGGCATTCTTATCTTACCACAATATCTTGCACCTCTAGGGTGCTTTCCCACATACTCAACACCGTGATTACATCTCTCAACACCCTCTCTTAATCGAGGTGTTCCATAACTCACCCATCACCCATATCAATGAAGCATTGTACAACCGCAATCGCTACCTCTCAACACTTCCCCTCAATGATACATTGGAGTGTTGGCCAACGAACATGTGTGCATGAAAAAAAATCACAACATTACAATGGCAAAGCTTCTACAAAGAGTAAGCAAGTTCTATTTCCATTAATGCTTCCAATTTCTCCCTATTTTGCATACTTTGGAATCCATGGGAAATTAGGGTTTCTATCCAAATAATTCAAAAATTACCATCATAATCCAATTTCTCATGCTTTCCTCTTCCCATACATGTGCTTGATGCTGGATTTCAACTTGGATTTAGGGTTTAGGGTTTCCTCTCAAATCTTTTGTGATCCAAGGTGTTAATCCTTCTCTCCTATCTCTCCTTTACCCTCTCATATCAATGATTTACAATAATGATCATAATTTTTAGGGTTTTGGAAAGAAATAGAGTTTAGGGAAGATTCTTGCATATCATGGGATTCTCATCACTTCCATGCATATAGCTTGCATTCGCTCGAGCCTTTACTTGTTCTCTATCATTCCCACATAATTCTCCAATCAATTTTGCCTACATGCAAATGGGATCAACATTTGGATTGAGAGAAGAGTATGCAGCTTTTAATGCCTCTTGCATTGGTCATGCCTTGGTAAGGGCATTGTTTTGCTTCTCTTTGGATTGGTTGACTATTGCAAGATGTGGAGAAAAGGATTTTGATGAAGAAGGAGCATAATGCAAGCATGAATATATGCTATGATTGTAATGTACATGGGCACAAGTACATGCTTTGAATTGTAAGCCCTCCAACACTCTACTCTCTTTACATTGCTAGATTCTCAATCAATTGTACAAGTTCATTTCAAACAAGCACTAGAATCTAGCATGTTGAGAGGGTATCCTTGGCATTGGTGGAGAGACCAAGGGGGAGCATGGCATGAACTCTCCTTGTCGTCTCATGAGTTCTTTTGGAAAAGCGGCAACAAGGAAGGGGATTCTAGGTACAAGGAGAGAAGAATTGGCCTCAACTCTTGCCATCGGAATTCAAACCTTGGTAAGAGGGTTAGAAGGCTTGGCCGGGAGATCGGCAAACAAAAACACTTCATTGACTAGCTTCATCAAATCAAGTGGGCACTGGTTTATGCATGCAAAAGGATTGGAATGTAGTTGTAAATCAATGGGTTTTGCAAGTATTAATGATGCCAAATGCATGTTGCCATATGGATCAATGATGCATTGATGCCTTAAGTGAGTTGGCACTTGCAAAAGCTATTGTAAGAATGCTATTTTACTTGTTTGGACATTGAGATTTCATCCATAAAACAAAGGAGGTTATGGTGAAATTTTCTCAAAATTTTAATCCATGGGGTAAATTAATACCATACACTTGATTATTGGAGTTGTTTGGGTGGACATTATACATTGGAGAGAGAAGGAGGCAATGCTTTGCAAGGGGGAGTGCAAATAGAGCCACTTTTGGAAATTTCTACATAAGCACTAAACTCCAATTCAGTCTAATCACATTAGGATTGAATTTTAAGTGCCTATATAGGCTTAAAGTACTTTTTAAACCTACACAATAAGCCCTTAAACTCTCCATTTCGACTTCATTTGAATAGTCAAACCTAGGCAGTTGACCTTGACCAAAAAGTTAAAATAGAGCATACCTATACTTTGACTTTGGTCAAACCCTCTTAGGCATAGCTAGTACTTCTTTATCACAAGCCTACACACCAATTTTCATCCAAATCTGATGAGATATGAGTATTATATAGCCTAATTTTTATTTTCAGCCTATAGGTGTTAGTATACACTCAATGCCCGCCTCTCGGCATGTATCTCACTTTGATGTATAATGCACATTTTTTAGGCCCCCATTATGAGAGTAGCCATGGTGCATATGTCTTTAGTGGGAACCCCGGCTTAGACGTCGATGGGGTCATTATTGTGACCATTGATGATGGTTAGGAGATGGTTAGGGTATGAGTGTTAGCTGTGGTCTGGGGCATCGCCCCAGCTAGGGGGTCTATGAGGAATATTCCCTCAAATACTAAGTCCATCATTAGTGGGTGGTGGTTGGTGGTCGGTGGGCCGTGTTCTTGATACATGGGCGGTGATCGTATCTATGCAATGTAACTACCCTCGTTATGTACGCGTCTACCACATCGCCTACAGTATTATATATGGACATAGTTGCCCTGAGCTAAGGCATCCAATGCTTGTGAGTATCCACCCCCTTCTACACTTCGTACATACTCCATCCATATTTTGTCTAGATCACCATCTAAGCTCTACTTGAGAGTGCACGAGTGGACAACACCATCATTGGTACCTCTTTGGTATAATCAGAATTTTAAATTCTCTCTTTTGCGTATCTATTGCATTGTCTATTGTGCTTTGTCTTGCTATCTCTTTCTGTTGTGCCATATTATAATAGGTATGAGAATCTTAAAACAGAGAATATATAGGCATTTCATCTTGATTGGGTCCTCGAATAGTTGGATAGGGTATCTCGTAAGCTTTTCGTGAAGCATTAAATCTTTCCATTTCGAGGTCCCTACCCAAAGTTACACCCAATTTGCAAAAAACAGTGAATTTCCATCGCACCCAAGCCTAAAGGGAGACCGAGGAAGAATGCCTTGAGCTTGGAGGATGTAGAAGGCAAAGAAATGGTGGAACTCGGTAATATGGAGGTTCCAGAGGATACTTTTGGGCAACCCTCAAGGGACTTTGAGGAGGAAGTGAATGTTGGAAGTGCCCATAAGTATGCCCCCCAACCCTCACATGCCATCTCAAATGACACCCTTGTGCAATTGTTGATAGAGATGAATGTCAAATTTGACACCATGGCTACTTGGATTGGATTGGTGGAAGAGAAGTTAACCCAACCAATGGGTCAACTTTAGTAAGATAATAGTCATGGTGGTAACCAAGGAGACAAGGGTAAGCAACATATGCAAGAAGCCTCTACAAAGGTTTACCATGAAGATCTTACAAGGAATGCCACGAGTGGATTGATGGTTGAGGCTAGAAGACCTCTTATGTGGGAAATTAAGTCTTCATCTTTCCAAGTGGGTCCCTCTTAACCACATGAGAAGCAACATACTTCTTGGTCAAAGCATTTGTAATCGAGCCTTGGAGAACCCAAAAGAGCATCATTGCATTCCAAGGAAAACTAGCCTTCAATGCTTGAAGAAGAGTTGTATGTGGATGCGGATGTGGTTGAGCAAGGTTGGGAGCACATGTCGTTTATTGAAAGAGAAGCTCGTGATAAATGGATAGAAATGCCTAACTTCATCAAGAGGGAGTACAAGGATTTTGCACAATTCTTTCGATCTGATGTGCAAATACAATGATACAAGCCCTCTAATCATCATGAGAATGCACCATCTACCACTTCTAAGGATGTTAGGGATAAGGTCTTAATCCTCAAGTTCAAGGGTGAAGGATCAACCTTATATTAATTGGAGGAATGGTGGATGAGCACAAAATGGAGATATATTTTCAGCTATATCCAAAGAATGAGCGAGACAAAGTGCAGCCTCAAGGAGTTGTAGAGCTTGTAGACCTTAAGGGTTATGAGCTTGGCCATTGGAAAGATCCTCATGACAATTGCGGTTCACCGGGTAATCTCTTTTTGGATGTGTTTCAAGGAGGGTTAGGGTGAGCCATAACATTTTTAGCGCTACTGCTGCCGGGGAACCATCCCTTGGCTTTTTTCATCATTTTTCCTCTAATCTATGCTTTACCCATTATCCATTATCTCAATTAATGGTTTCCCATGAAAAAGATGTGGATTGGATGGTGATTTGTGTGAGATTTGGTGTAGAATAGCTCTCTTTTTTGTTTTTGAAAAGAATGCTTTTTTCTTAATTTTTAGATTAATTTGTTGTTTTTTTTGTGGTTTTTCATGTTCTTAGGGCTTGCAAATAGTTTGTATTAGGCTTAGTTTGCATCCATTGCCTCAAACAATATAATAGAATGTAATTTTTAGTGAATGTTAGCTCTCTTTAGTGTTAAACATAGAACTAAGATCATTAATTTTAATTTAATTGTGTATTTGTTGTTGAAATTGTTTGGATTAGAGTGTTAGTAAGCATTAGGAGTAGCTTAATCTTTTAAAAATTTTCTTAAAACCATCAAAAAATCCTTGAATTTGACTAATTTCTCTTAATGGACTGGTCTTGTCATTAAGGGTGATTAATCTTGCTCGAGAGGCAAAAAAAAAAGAAGAAAAGGTATTAATTGGGGTCTAAATTGATCATATGAGTAGTTGGAATTGGTGCTTTTGAGTGTTTTTAGAGCATCTAAATGCATCAAAACACCTAATTACATCACTTTTTTCATTAATTGGAGAAATTTGACACTCTGCTTAATTTTGCCTTAAAAGAGGAGACCATAATTAAGAGTCTAATTAATCTTCTATTTTAGATTAATTTACACATTTGTTAATACACAAAGATTAGCATCCCCTTGTTCTATCCAATGATGTGCTCAATTGTGTGAATTAATTAGGGATTAGTGGTTAATTAGAGTCCTTGATTAGTGTAAAAGAGGAAAAGATTACTGAAATGATTAATCTTAGATTAATTCTTAATCACTTTTTTACATAACTCATTAAGGCTAACGCGCATTCAATGAGTACATGCTCACTTTTTTACATAACTCATTAAGGCTAACGAGCATTCAATGAGTACATGCTCATGAGTTGTCAATTTGTCTATTTTGGGGGTTATTTATGAAGGGTGTAAGGGGTGTCATTGAAAGGTTGACTTTTTTTATTCCCACTCTTTTTGGGAAAATGCCCTATCCCTTTCACTTTAAATTCAAAAAATATCCCCCCCAAAAAGAAAAATTCGTATTTCCCACTAGACTAAAAAAATAAAATCGAATTTAATATTCCGTGAAGTTCGGTTCACGGCGTGAACCATTTTCTGCAACTTCACGGAACTAGAGTTCACGCCCAAAAGGTTCACGTTCTCGAGAACCGCACCCAAAAAAATAATTTTAAAAAAAAGAAAACACCCCTGTTTGGAGGCCCGTATCTCCAAAACCATATATCCAATGAAGGTGCTCTAGGGCTCATCGAAAAGCTGACATCGAGCTGTTGGACTTTAAACCTAGCCGTCCGAAGTCAAAATCGACCATTTTGGCCTTCGACCAGAGCCTCAAAACTTGACCCGAAAATTGAGGCAGAAAATAGCCCAAAAACTACAAAAAATTACAAAAAAACAGCACGAAAACGACGACAAGCCATCTTCAGGCTACTTTTTGAAGGTCTAAACGACAAAATCATGGACGACTTAGGGAAACAAAGTTGTAGTACTCCAAAAATATTACAACTCCCTCATACAGAGTTTTTCAAAATTCCTTTTGGAACACTCTAAAAAACGTGCTGCGAAACAGAGAAAAAATTCTCAAATTTTTTTTTCGTCTTGAGACAGTGATGAAAAATATGTTTTAGGGCCTCCTCTTCCATCTGAGAAGTTACTAGCATACGCTTTTTTTAGAAAATTATCTCAGGTCATTCAGTGCATATAGTGCCTAAGCTAATTACGGCGAACGGACATTCGTTTGACCCAACGAAGAGTACGCCAACCTCTTGAGGCTGTAATAACGGGCTGTGGGAGAATATAAAAAGCAAAAAAAAAAACAATGATTGCTCATTAAGAAGCATTTAGGCACTCCGATATGGCCACGATAGAGGGATTGCCAGGGATCACACAAGGACTGAACCCAATGGTTGACATTTTCAAGCCATTAAGATCTATGCCGCCAATTCACCTCCCAATGTCATTGGCCATGCCTATAACAAGCGTGTCATTAGGTTTTACATCCCCTGTCACTTCGATCCCACCGGGCTTTGGTCCCTTACCTAACATCTCCAAAAATCCTATAAGTACCAAACCTTTCCTGGATGCCCACACCTTGGACATGCTAACTAGTCTAGGAAGGGGGGTAGCCCAAGGACTTAGTGAGTCTCTTCCAACATGAGTACTCATATACGGCCTCAGTGACTTATACAGAAATACCATCGTATAAATTTCCAAAATTATGGGCAAATACGACGGAACAATAGACCCTCTTCAATTCATTCAAATGTTTGAACAAAGATGTGAAGCCTTTGGAAATCCCAACTGCCCCACTAACGTACATGTGTTGAACTTATGCTTAGAGGGAAAAGCTAGTCGATGGTTCATCGCATTGATGCCGACAATCAAGACCAACTTCAAAACCTTGAAATCAGCCTTTATACATGGCTTTTTTAGATAAGGTGATCGGTGGAGAGCAGCAACAGAACTCTATTCAATTGAGCGTCAAGTAAATGAATCCATTAGAGATTTTATCCTTCAGATAAAACGCTTGGACTCACGGTGTGAGTCATGGGAAAATTAAACGACTTTCAATTGAAGAGATGTTTCATGATGGGCTTGAAGAAGAATAACAGCTTACACAACTTGATCATTGTATCCAATCCGGGAACATTCGATCAATGTTGTAAAGAAGCAATACGTTTAGATGATAGCATGCTAGAAGATGATCATGCTACGAGGTATTCTTCATTATCTAAACCAAGTAAAGCAATGGCAAAAGAAAGATCGATCTTGGAATTGACATTCCCAAAATTTTATGTAGCCTTGCTTAAAACCTTACAGCCAACATCTCTAAGAGAGGATGAAAACCTTTAAAACCAGACATCCTTAATGCCTCTACAAGTGAGGAACGAAATGCCTTGTGTTGAGTGCAATCACTACGACTATCCCAATCCTCATTTTGCATACAAGGCACTTGTTCTTGTATACTGTATATATTGTAAAACCTTTGACCATGATACTAAAAAGTGTCCCACTTCATCCATAATTGACTCAAAACCTCCATCTCCCGTACACCAAACAAAAACTGTCCAAAGGGTAGAAACTACTCACAGGAAGTAGTTAATCGAACACTTCAATGTTTCTATTGTCGTGGACCTCACAAGGTGGCAGACTGCACAGTTTGGAATACTTCCATGCCCATAGTCACTGACACCTTGGCATTGATCACATGTTCCAAGATTTCCCAAGACGAGTTGCTTCAATGCAACTTGCCTCACAAAAATACAACTCTTAACATCTTAAGTGTACAAAACGGGCAATTGTCCATGGTAACCTTGAATGTGCTTACACACTTACAAGCCAAGGCACAAGAAACAGTAAAAAAGAACGCAAAAGACATTACCTCAACAAGGATAGAAGAACATGCTTTAAAGCACACATCAGCACTTGCACCTTTAAGGGCTCAACATAATTTATACCACATAAGTTATACCAAGACATAAAGAACTCCATAAAACAGGACTGTGAGGATTCACAAGTTTCCAAACAGACCTCATTAAGAATTGTCAGAGGGCCAAGTGTGCCAGTGTACGCATTGGGTACTCTCTTGAAAAAGCTGAGAGCCAAACAGGGGATGAAAGTGAATGGGAATATGAAACAGATCTAAAGCTGAAACAAAAACTGAAACATCCATTGTTCCTTTGGAAGATTCTATCATGGTATGGTTGCATTTCCGTACATGCAATGATGTTAAGCGCAAACGTGCATTGATTAGCCCTCGCGCTAGTCATAACATCATGATAATAGACACTTGGGTGTCATTGGGACAACCTAAAATCATCCCAACAGACAATAGTATTGTAAGAGAAACCAATTAACCAAACATTGAAGTTTTAGGTTACTTTAACTACACTACTAGCAATATGGAATTCGCATTCCATGTTACCCTAGATTCCCTTGAGTATGATGTCGTCCTTGGTGGTACTTGGATAGGTGAATTGGTGTATTCAATAGATGAATCCATGCAAACAGTCACCTTGAACACTCCTGCAGGCAATGTACAATTGCTATTACAAGAGGAAGAGACCTTTGAGGAGCTGGAACTTCCAACATATCTTGCTAAAAAGATCCCTAGGATTTTGGTTGGATTGGAAATTTCCCATAAAATCACCACCGCTCAAGCACAGCTTCATCCAACATGAGAACACAATCTCATGACCCTCGAGCTATGGGATTTGTTAGGTCAACCAACACTCACAGCAGCCCATCTAGAAAGAATAAACTTTACACAAGACTTGAACATGCCATGTTTGGGGTACATTGAACATACAATGTATATTGAAACTAACCCCCTTACTTGTAAGTTTTTTGTGGTTGAGTATGTGGAAGAAGATTTGATCTTGGGGCATAAATGGACTATTGTTGCCCAAGCACCACATAGAGTCATCATGATGGTTAACGACAAAAAGTTGACATTACCATACTGCAAGGAAAAGGATCCCACCTTAATGGATTTCTATGATGCTGAACGCAAAAAGTTACAAGCCTCGTCCATAGAAACCCCTCTACACAATAACCTAACATCTACGTCTACAACTGACTCCGTTAGAGCATCTACTCCTTCAACCCCATCCTCATTCTCATCTACAACTGACTCCGTTAGAGCATCTACAACTGACTCTGTTAGAGCATCTACTCCTTCAACCCCATCCTCATCTTTAAATTTTGTTGCCAAAACCTCCTTGCAATCAACAGCTATTCCTGAAGAAGTTCCCACATCTCAACCTTCTATCTCTAACAAGGAACTCAAAGGAAAAGCCTCGGAGCCTATGCATCTTCATCAACAAACCTCACCAAAAGAGATAGCCACATGCTTGAAAGTCTCATTATCGACATCCACTCCACAAGAGAATGTAGCCTCATCATCGTAAAAAATGCCCATGAGTCTCAAACAACTTGTAGCCTCAACGCTAACCAAAGTCAAGGAGGGCCCCAAACATTCCACATCAACCTAAAAGAAAACTCCACCAAGACAACCACAATCAAGGTATCTTAATAGTATTAAGATGTGGGTGGAGAAGCAGCTACTTATAGGCTAGAGGCTACTATGAAGGTGCCAATCAAATTTGGGTGCTTTGATAGTCAAAGCCTCTTCCCCAACGGAGCACTTAGAGGCCAAGGAAAAAGAAAAGTACTCCACAACACAGTCCACAAAAGCCTATGCGAGTTTCTCAAAGAACTCCACTAAGTCAACAAGTGTGGGTACCAAAAAACACTACCGCCGCAGGCACAAGGGTACTACCAGAGAAATACCAAAGCTTGGGTACCCAAGCGCATAACAAAGTCCCCTAAGCTTGCACAAAGAAGGAAGCCTCAGCACCAAGCACATCAGCCACACCAGTTTATAATGTTCGTCAAAGATGGGTGCCTGTGCATGCGCTTCAACAACAAGGATACTATGATGGTAATTCCATCATATGGTTGCTAAAATCGAACAATGTGTAGAAAATCTCACCACCAACTTCAACCCTAACAGCTTCACCTAAAGTTCGACAAGAATGGATGCCCAAGCAACAACAAACAAATCACTCAACCACTCTTGTGCATTCAACACCAACACAAGATCTTGTGTGTTCAAGCAGACATTTAGCAGTCTTCCCTATTGTCTCGACAGCATTTGAGCAACAAATTCAAGAATCAATACCCACGTATGCAACAGAGATTTATGAGTGCATCAAGAACAAAATAACAATGCTCTTGTCACCCCTTTGGATGTGAGAAATAGGTGCACAAGAATGTGTTGCTTGCGGCAAGTCATGACCTAGCTGTCCCATAAAATCAAAAAACCATCAAGGACAAAACGTGCAACTTCATGGGGTTAAAACTTGCAACTTCACGGGGTCAAAACCTGCAACTTCATGGGGTCAAAACTTGCAACTTCACGGGGTTAAAACCTGCAACTTCACGGAATTCCATCTCACGGAACTACATCTCACGGAATTACATCTCACAGAATTACATTTCACAGAATTCTAGTTCACAGCCTACACGTTTATGGAAACACCATATCACGAGATTAACTTTCATGGGTTTAGGCCATCTCACGGAATATCCCTTCACGGCCCAAAAAAAAAACATGTAATCTCACGAGTTTAGGTTTCTCATGAAATACAGTCTCACGACTTAAGAACCTGCACTTTCACGATTTAAGCCTCATCTCACGGATTAAGCCATATCACGCATTAACACTTTTCCAACGATCTTCAATAGCCATTGTATATTTGTTAAGCTTATTGCTTACTATTTCTTTTGGCTAAATTAATGTAGCAGCTGCTCCATGAGTATATATCCATACTCATGCACTGGAGAATATTTGCACCAAAGCCTCACCATCGACAACTTCCAGGTACATCCCTGGATGGGGGAGCATGGTGGGCGAAAGCCTGGTCGATGGTACAACCCATCGCCTGAAATTTTCCTTCAATTTACAAACCTCTCTAAACGACGCTACCATCTTCACAAATCAATGATCTTCAATCCTTCTCGTGAAGATATCTATATTAGCCTCACAAGTCGATATAATTCTTTCAATTCTCACCAACAAGTGGCTAATTCAACACAGAGCATTCAATAAGAGTCTATATGACTCAATTCTTGTACTTGATGTAAATCTGCTTCATAAGAGCACTTAAATATACATAAAAAACATAAAAAGCACATGGGCAGAAAAAGACAGGAAGCGATCCTACTCAACAACATTTGACAAGAATCTTTCCACACACAAAGGGACATTATCAAAGGCTAATTACTTCAAATGATGAATGTCACTTCAATGAATCACCATCTCATTCTGATGATTAATTTGACGTTCCTCCGGATCCTTCCCTCTCTTCTCTCCCAATAGTCCCACCACCCAATACAACTTGAGCGGGATACTCCATCTCTTCCAAAGAGGTTGCATCAACTCTTCCATCTTCTCAGTAGCCCCACCACCCAATATGGATCCTATATCTTCCAAATTGTCCATAAACACATTGAAAACATCAAGTGGATGGTGATCTATTAGTATATGATCAATGCATGCCTCTCAACACCTATCTCACATTGATGTATGATGCACATTTGTACAGCCCCCATTATGAGGATTAGTCATTGGTGCACATATCTGTAGAGCGAGAACCCCAGCTTAGATGCTGATCGTTGATGGCTAGGGGATAAATAGAGGGTTGTGCGTGAAGCTACTCTAGGATGAGGTGTGATGACATCATCATGACATAAGCATGATGTCATCACATGACCTAAGCATGATGTCATCATATGATATAAGCATGATGTCACCCATGACATCATCATATGATGTCACCCATGACATCATTGCATGATGTCATCCATGACATCAGCACATGATCTCACCCATGACATAACCTAGATGCTCCCTTTCACCTATAAAAGAAGCCCCTTTGTTATAGCTTTGGAGTGTGTGGAATCCAATGCTTGTGTGACCATATATTTCCTATACACGGAGGCCAGGTTTTGAAAGGAACACTGAGAAAAATTCTCAGTACGCCTTCTATCCAGAGTCTGTCTAGATCACCATCTAAGCTTTACACTAGAGCGCATGGGTGGATAACACCATTATATTGTACATATCTCTTGTTTGGTATAATCAAAATTTTAAAATTCTCTCTATTGAATTGTCTAGTGTACTTTTCTCTTGCTGTATCTCTTTTCGTTGCGCCATATTCTTACATGGTATCAGAGCTGTAGGTACTCTTAGCAACAATAGTACACAAAATCTAGTCTTTCTTTGCATAGATGTACACAATACAAGCTTGGAGGATATTTAAAATCGTTTAAACTCATAATTCTTCTCATTAATCAGCCAAAGAGGGCTATGAGAATAAGTACATGCCTAAGTTTAACTTTGATCTCAACTAGGAGACCAATCTCCACAGAGTACTATCATATTTGTCTCTCTCAACTCACCAGCTCACAACATTGACACAAACTTTTGAACTCCTCCATACTTTGCAGGTGACAAATGATAAGGAATATCCAAAAGCACAAGATGTCTACAAAGGCCTCAGAGAATAAACTACCACTCATATAGCTTTCCAGGATAAAATCTCGACATGTTAACACATAATTGTGTATATATTACTTCAAGTTGTCTTTTTTCTTTGAGTCTAATAGATGTAAGGCCAATAACTATGTATATTTTACTTCAAGTTATCTTTCTTCTTTGGGGCCAATAGGCTATTGGCCCTTTACTGTTTGAGTTTTTGAAGTCTACACATGACCTAGATAAGTCAATGTTTTCTAAAGTTAGAAAAGATAGATGAAATGAAAGTGTGACAGCCTTGTAGTAGTAGCATCGAAAAGATAAATGAACTGAGAGTGATAGCCTTGCAATAGTAGCATCAAAAGAAATGAACTGAGAGTGATAAATGAACTGAGAGTGATAGCCTTGCAATAGTAGCATCAAAAGAAATGGTTCGAACATAAAGAAAAAGGAACTCAAGGAAGGAAATTTGGTCGTTTTCTTCAGAATGGGTTTATGCACTGCTTGGAAAAGATTGTGGGACGTGAGGCCCAAGATTTAATTAAGTAAGCATTTAAAACCTTTGATCATGGTGTCCACTGAAGTAGCAAGGCCACTATGCCATATGTTACCTGAGTGGTTCTTGAAAATGGATGCCTTTTCCAAGACAAGACACCGGGCGCAAGACGACGAAACTGAAAAACAACTCTCGAAGGAGGCCGTGCCAACACGACCTCCTTCCAAGAGTTTTTTTTAATATAAATTTTGTGGAGCCTTCGTTCTTCCATTTTAACACTCTCTATGGTCTTCCATTTCAACACCCTTTATGCTCTCAATTCTTGCTAGGCCTTGTAGGGTGACCTTTATTACTCTAAATGTCCCTCTAATGCACCATATTTTAGATTCTTCTTTTTGTTAGATTTATTTTATTATTGAGGAAAATAGCCATGTTTCTAAGAAAACCCATACTTAACAATATCAGAGAAGACTCATTTAGGATTTTTGTGGTGGAATAATCATGTTACCCATAATTTTTCTCAAGTTATATACATTTAATTTCATATCTATAACTAGAGTTTTTCCTTACACCTAGTTTTTGTAGTTTCTCCACTTACCACAGTCAGGGATCATGGATGCGTGTTAACCGCTCGGTTAACATTTTTTTCAAGCATTGCTACACTTCTTGTAACTTATCTTTTTGTAATTGTGCAAATCATTGAATTGATAAAGGAGATATAGGATGACCGAGCTTAAGGCTTGTGTAATGCCGGTTATAGGAAAGGGATGCCGGTTATAGGAAAGGGATGTACATAGAGCTAGGAAGCTAGTTTTGGGCCCCCAAATTGTAAATGGGAAGCCGGCCATTGTAAAATGAGAGATCTTGTATATAAGACATTTTATGGAATATGAAAAGGGACAATCCCATTAGTCTCATTTGAGTTTTTCCTCTCTCTCTCTCTCTCTCTTGCACACTCTCTTGAGCTCGTGGATACATGCTTGTATTGTTAATACTTGCATGTTTGATTGTGGTTGTGTATGCATGTTAAGGATGGTGATGATCTAGCTTCTCCTCTCCTCTCCCCTCTCTTGTCTCTCTACCAAGGTCCCTCTTGCATACATGTGGCATGGAGTGAAGGTTGAGCTTTCCATATCTCCCTCGTTCTTTGCTCTTTACCCTTGAATCTTCACTTGGGTGACATAACTGGTGGTGGAGTGAGCCCCTAGGCCTCATAAAGGGGAGTTAATCCTCATTAGGGTTGGCTAAGTGCACATCTCCGACTCAACCCTTGCATGGTTGTTTCTCTTCTTCTTTCCCTCTCTTGTGTGCAAGGTTGTATGTTTAGATTAACATTTTTGGTGCCGATGTCAGGGATAGTGCTTAGTTTAGGGCCCTCCACAGAGTCCTCATTTGGCCTGGTTGGACTGCAAATCCACCGGTTCTTTGCTTGTGTTGAGTTGTTTGTTTGTTTGTTTGTTTGATGGTGTTCAATGGAGCTATGGAGGTCAACCGGAGCATTGGAGCATTGAGGTCTTCACCAAGTGCGGAAGATACAAGTAATAAGTGTTCAATCTTTGCTCTTGACATTCATACAATTTTTTATTTTTTGTTCATCTTCCATTAAGTTTGCACCATAGTTTAATTATTAAATTAATCTTAGTTTGTTAGGTTTCTTTACACATTCTAGGCATCAATAGATAGTTAGAGACTAGCTCTAGCTCCCTATGAAAATAAAAATTCAAAAAAATATTGGGAAGATACTTGAATCTGCAAAAATCAGAGGATAACTGTAGGCAAAAATCCCATTCTGGATGAATCTCTGAGAAGCGAACGCCCGTTCCATTCACAGTGAATGGCCATGGCAAACCTTCCATGCTCGTTTCATTCCTCCTGGAAAATCTTGAGAAATCTTCAGCCATTAATTTGGCAGCAGTTAGCATTAAAAAGAGAATATTTACATCAAGTAAGCATAAATTGTAGTTAACTAAGGGGTACAACTGCTTTGTCAGAGAATATTGTAGGTGGCAGTCAGATCTGTAGCATTAAAATCTCTGAAAACTAGAAGTGAAAGCCCATATCATTCACAGTGTATGACTGTTCCATTTGTGCCACGGCCATTCCTTCCCAGAAGTGCACACCTGTTCCAACGTGTTCCCTTCAACCTACCACACCCATGTCATCTCTTATGCCCTGGCTCCAGCAACAAGCGTACGTGCATGGCATTTATGCCACACCTGTACCATTTCTCCTTTCCAAAGCGTATGCCCGTGTCAACTTTGCCATGCATGTGTCAGTTTTTCCATGCCCGTACCGTCTTCATTTAAAAGCACACATCCGTGTCTTCCAAGAAGCATACACTCGTACCATCCCAAAGCGTACGGTTGTAATATTCTTAAAAAAATAGATTGCTCACATGGGGTTTTGCATAGTAACTCCACATATTCATGCACCTACATTTGGGTAAATTGGTATGAAACAACCCTCTCTTTGACAGCATAAACTCTCCTAAAGCTCCCTCACTCATAAGGTCGGACCCATCGGTCAATACAACTTGGAGCCAAACGGTGCTCGTCTTTGACAGCACTAATGAGAGCGAAGAACATCCCAGCATGGGATGAGAAACTCCTGACCTCGAAATAGGAGAACCTGAAGCTCAATGTATGGGCAGGCCACCTGTCCACCACGAGCAAGACCCTACCTCTCCCACACATTCATAGAGAAGCTTTTCTTTGAGGCTCCTCAACTTTATCTTGGGAAACATAGTCGAAAGAGCCACACCCTAGGATGAGAGGTATGGAACATCAGTAGAAAAGTGAGCCTACGCTGTCTCTAGAGCTTAGAGTGGAAATAGGGCAAAGCAAGAGCCATCAGACCCAGACTCATCTGCCAGTCTCTCTGGAGAGCCATGCCCGTCTCAAGGGTGGCCAATTCATTCAGGGTCCAAAGACCCATACAAAACCTAGGGCCAGATCCATCTTCCCAAGGGCTGGAAACATCGTACCAGAGAGAAAGGGCCTACCCGGCCCCCTCTCATCAGCCTGGTCCACCTATATATCAATAATACCCACCACGGGGAGTCTACCCAGGATATTATATAGGCCACATGAGGCACAACCTAACCCATCCATGAGACAAGGACCTCCAATGGTCTATTATCCGCCTAGCCCTACTCTTCCACCAATCATTCCCCAACCGCTCTCCAGCCATGGCAGGGTTAACACTAGAAATGTTATGATTAGCCATGGAATAGGGAGGGGGTGGCTGCGAGCATCACGCCCCCAACCCCAGCTCAAATAGGACCCAGATTAGAGTAGAGAAAACCCACAAACATCTTAAAGCTAATCACTAAGTTCGATGGGACTAGAGACCCCATCCCACGTTTGGAGATGTTCAACCAGATCTGTGAAGCCTTTGGCCATGTGGAAAATCAGGTTAAGGTGAGTGCCTTTGGCATCACCCTAGACGGTGAAGCCGGCCAATGGTGAAGCCGGCCAATGGTTTAGGTCCTTGAAAAGTGAGGGGACAAGGCCACCTTTAAAGCCTTGAAAGAGGCCTTCAAGGTTGGATATTCTCATTAAGGCCACCTTTAAAGCCTTGAAAGAGGCCTTCAAGGTTGGATATTCTCATTAAGGAACCAGATGGAGTCCGGTGTGGAGAGCAGCTACATAATGTCAGACAAAGGGATGGTGAAACCATCCGAGAGACTACATCAACAGAGTCAGATATCTCCACTCTTGCTGCTGCAGTGCTAGAGACAAGTTCTCTAATGAAAGGTTAATAGGGAGATTTCTGGAAGGTCTAGATAACGTACCCCTACACAATTCCTTGTATGCCTTGGTCCATACCTCCTTCGAGTAATGCTACAGGAGTGCTATGGACTTCGAGGATAACTTCAAGGGAATACATTCCCAGGAACTTTATGAGGGTACATCAGAAGCCTCATTCAAGACCACCAGCACAAAATCTGATGGAAAGAGCAAGGAGTCCACTTCTGGACAACAAGTGAAGCAGTTGGCCGCTGCATTAATGCAGTAAATGACCCAACATTGGAGAACCAGCCAAGGCCGGGATCGGGTTCTGCTATAGGAGTGCTATGGACTTCGAGGATAACTTCAAGGGAATACATTCCTAGGAACTTTATGAGGGTACATCAGAAGCCTCATTCAAGACCACCAGCACAAAATCTGATGGAAAGAGCAAGGAGTCCACTTCTGGACAACAAGTGAAGCAGTTGGCCGCTGCATTAATGCAGTAAATGACCCAACATTGGAGAACCAGCCAAGGCCGGGATCGGGTTGGCCAACCCCATCTCTATCCAAAGAGGGAGCTACTATGGTGCCCAATTTATCGAGCTAACCATACCAACATGGAGTGTCCACATTTGCAACCCCGTTCCACCCTCTATTGCACATATTGCCAAAGATGGGGCAATCATGAAGTCACAAACTACTATCAGTAAAGGGTTGCTCAAGCTCGCGCTCTACCTCAAACCCAAGGCTACCGTTGGCTTTGCTAGCACCTGCACTTCACAATGTACCTCAACCAGGCCAAGAAGTGGCCTAAAGAGGAACTCTTAGGGTACCTGAAATGCCCTTACCACCTCTAGTTCTCTCACCTCAACCCCCATTACTACCACGAGTCACACCTATTCATTAGCTAACCTTGTGGAAATTTTGAAGAAGGAAACGAGGAGGAAATTCCTAAAGGTCCTACCTACAAACCTCTAGTGCCGACCAGTCCACCCTCCTAAATTATAAGCCACTACGTGAGGGTGAACAAATGTTTCCAGTGTACTTAGCTTCCCCAATCCCACGGGGTCAAGACATGAATACAAGGCAAAATGATCACCCATGTAATGCTATCATTGCGCAGGACATCACCGAGTGGCTGAGTATCTAATCGAGAAAGGGATGGCAAGTACCTTTGTAGTCGCTTTTACATTAACCCCCTTTATACATTTGGTGTGAAAGACCATCATTAACTTGCTGAGAGTGTAAGAGATAGCTTCATCCATATGGTCCCTCTCAATGTCATAACCAGATTGCAAAACATACAGAGGGCCGTAGCTTATATTGCCAGCAAAGAAGGCATCAACCTAACGACGAGATCAAGGACAAGAAAAGGTATTATCTTCAAACGTCCCTAAACAAGCACGAGCAACTAGATGCTCGAGAAATAAAATCACAAAAATAGGCAAAGAGAATAGCTGGTAGTTATTAAGAGTGGGTCGGAAGATGGCATGACCACACATGCATCAACCTCTTCATTAGAAGAGGAAGATCTGCTACGCTTAGCTACCTGAGCCAGGGAACCGATTGACACTAAACCAGCTCCCTAAAAAACTTGTCGAATATCCTAACCCCATAGAGGAGAAGGAAAGACTCTTGGCAGCCCAAGAATTTGTCTGGGACTACCAAGCTTAGATAGAAGATGAGCCTCCAACTGCTTACCTTGAGCCATGCCCTTCGGTCTCCAACATGAGACCCACTGAAGAAGCTCATGTATATACTAGAGAGCTCCCAAACCCATCACCCCCACATTGGCCAACAGAAAGCGGCAACACCGACTGTGATTGACAGCTACTCCCCACCACTAGGGAAACCGGGTAGCCGAATACCTCAAAAACCTGGAGGATGTCCATCTTAAAAGAACAGACACAAAAATCTTGTATACAGATAAGAGAACAAGCCAAGCTAACCTTCCTTACGGAATAGCTTTCGCCCTTAGAGACATTATTGGTCTCTCTTCCTTCCTCTCTTCTTAGATCCACATCCCCATTGACACCTTGCTTCAAGGTAGCCCAAGCTTATGGAAAGATATAAAGGATTAGATGGAGGGATGCCTTGGGGCAGGCATGCAAGAATCCATGGAGCTAGATAGCTCTAATGAGTCTGAGGAAGATGAACACATTGAACCCCATGAGATCATTGGCACCCCCACAGAGTTCGAGTAAATAAGCTTGGACAATACTTTGAAGGCGATGAACTCAATGCTGCATTGTCGATAACATTCGACAACCTCGAGGTCACAACAATCTTGGAAAGTAGGAGTGAGCATTGTTACCAAACAATGCTGGGAAAAATGGGGAGCACCTGCCATGGATGACACAACATTACTGGGTTCGCCACACCTTTGTGGTGATGAACTTCGGACGTCAGCCAGTTTTATATGGCTGCATCCTTGGGTGACATTTCATGAGGAAAACCAAATGATCCACGATTGGGATACTGCCCATATCTACATTCAAAGGAAAGATCAGACAGTTAAGATCAACCTACGCACGTGAAAGGTACATCCCATGAGCGGCAGACCCTTCGCAGAGGACTCAGTAATAACAACCAGATCCACTGCATTCCATCTGTGTCAAACGTGCCATAAAACACTAAATGATGAAAAGGATAGTGAGGAATGTGCAGCCACTTCCAAAGCTAGAAGACTTTGAGAATTGGATGTATATGATTGCTGCCCTGGACATACTTCTACGGCTCATGGGAACTAGGTTTACCCCACAACAGACACAGGCAGGAGATAACATCTCTACATGCTTCGCAGCACTACATACCTTCCTAGTGTCACCACTTAGGAACTTGAACATGCTAATAAAGCGAAACCTTCAAGGGAAACACGCTCACACATAACTCGCAAGCCAGATGGATTCCCTGGGCCAGAACACTATGTTTTCCCTAACGATTTAAACACCCATTGGCTAAAATATGTTGGGGCAGTTGAAGCACATGACCACTTCAACACCAAATGTGGAAAAAGAAGTTTGCAAATAAGTCCCTTCTGGTCCACATGACCACCCCAAAGCCAATGGAGCCCATTGATCCCAAACCCTAACCCGAAAAGCTTTGCCACTTTGTATTCAAAGAATGCAATAGGAAGTTAACGCTGGGTGAAAAAAGAAGCCAAAAATTTGATAGAAGAAGAAAGCGCTAGGGCGGAAGAGACCAAACAAGTGCCCAAACACTTCAACACCTTTCAGATGGCTGACAGATTTGTACAATATGACTTGACCCAAAGGTCCCACAACAACGGACAACCAGGGACCTCGTATGATGGTCCAGCCAAGGTAAAGGAAATTAACTTGGCAGGCCCGGGCAAAGACCTCTCTACCAAGGAGGAAGAGACCAAGCTCATTGCTCTACTCATAGAATTCCAGGATTTCCTTGCTTGGAAGTACACGGATATGAAGGGTGTACCTCCTGAAGTAGTCAAGCACACCATTCCGATGGTTGATAGAGCGAGACCATTCAAACAAAGGGCTTATCCTATGAACCCAAAGTATTCCAAGATGGTATGGGAAGAAATTCATAGACTCAATGATGCCGGATTCATCTACAAAATAGAGCACACATAGTGGGTATCACCCATAGTGATAGTGCCCAAAAAGAATGGAAAGGTAAGAGTGTGCGTGGACCTCAAAAAGGTCAATGCCGCTACCATCATATACGAGATCATTATCCCTTGCCCTTTACAGAGCACACGCTCAAACGAGTCGTAGGAAAGGAAGCCTACAGCTTCCTTGATGGATTCTCCGGCTACAACCAGGTGTTGATCGACCCCAAGGATCAGCACAAAACAGCCTTGCCATAGAATGGGGAGCTTACGCATTCCACGTCATGCCTTTTGGGTTGACCAATGCCCTCGGTACCTTCTAGTGACTAATGTGAGTGGCCTGTAAGGAATATCTTCGAAAATTCCTTGATGTCTTTATGGATGACCTTTGTGTCAACTCCTCATAGAAGGCACACCTTCACTACTTATGTAAGGTGTTAGAAAGATGCAGGCTGTATCGCATTTCATTAAACCCACTAAAATGCCAGTTTTGGGTTAGGCATGCAATAACCCTGGGACACATTGTCTCCCGACACGGAATCTCCACGGATGATAGCAAGGTGTGGCTCATCCTTGCCCCCACCCACCAATTTTAAGTCCAACGTTTCATGGGACATGTTGGCTATTATCGGGGCGATTCATTTTTATGTATGCTGATATAGCTCGATCTCTTTATGAACTCTTGATCCTTTTCGAGTGGACGGAGGAATGCCAACAGGCTTATACCACCCTCAAGAAAGCCTTGGCTAGTGATCCTATTCTAAGGTCCCCCAGTTGGGACATTATCTTCCATGTTCACAGACGCCTTCGCCTTCGCCTTTGCTATTGGATGTCTGCTAGCCCAATCGGGTGAACACAAGATGGATTTTCCCATTAGCTTTGCTAGCTGCCAACTCAACGAGGCCAAGAGAAATTATACCACGATAGAAAGGGAAGGGTTGGCCATGGTTTGCACCATTAAGAAGTTTTGCCATTATCTTCTGGCTACCAAATTCATCTTCTTTGTAGACCACCAAGCTCTTCTATACTTGGTAAGTTCAAGCTCTTCTATACTTAGTAAGTTCAAGCTCTGTACAATAGGAAGAATCACCAAGTGGCTGCCAATCTTACTTGAGTTCAACTTCACTGTCACAGTGCGAAAGGGCTCACAGCATGTCTTGGTAGACCTTATGTCAAGAATCCCTAATGGTGAGCCACTCGTGGGAGTTGATGAGGATTTACTAGATGCCGCCCTCTTCCAATTATGTCTAATTCTTGAGTGGGGTGAGGAGGCAGAACACTTTCTAGCCAATGGATTACTAATGAACCCCCTCCTAAACAAGGATCATGCCCAATGCCTAATTAAACCGGAAGCCCCCTACCAACTCATTGTTGTTGCAGGCCAACTCTATATAGGCAAGGGAAAGATAAGATTCTCAAATGCTATGTCTGTGAAGACGAATATATCTTCCTTCTAGAACAGCCTCACTCTACACGTATTGGGGGACACTTTGCAGCATATATCACTGCACATAAAGTCCTCACAACCGAGTTATGGTGGCCCACCTTAATGGTTGATGCAGCAAAATACATCATACGTGCGATGAATGCCAAAACGAGCGACAATCCCTCGCTTTAAGGACAGCATGCCCCTGAACCCTATTGTGTCCTTGTAACCATTTGAAAAGTGGGGCATTGATTTTGTTGGGCCCATTAGTCCCACAACCAAATACGCTCAAGCTCGATAGATAATCGTTTCCACGGACTATTACACACCAAATGGGTTGAAGCTTGGGCTACCCATAAAGCTAATGCACGCTCTACCATATACGAGTCAGTCATCACACACTTCAGTTGTCTCCTTGAGCTTGTGAGCGACAATGGAATGCACTTCATTAATGAGGTAATCCAATTTCTCTTACAAGAATTCCTTGTCACTCATAGAAAATCTTTCCCATATTACCCCCAAGCTAATGGCCAACCCGAAAGCACTAACAAAGTTTTGTGTGCCATTCTCGCCAAAACTGTTGAGGCCATCCGTAACGATTGTCGGTCGCACTCTGGGTCTATAGAACTTCCTTACAAAGTAGCTACTAATGCCACACCCTTCAGTTTGATCTATGGTACTGAAGAGGTTATGCCAATGGAGTTCTTGGTCCTCAGCTTACGCATTGAGGTACAACATTGATTGACTAGGATGCAAGGACAGCTATCCTATAGCTAGCCTCCGACCAAGTTATTGTCCTCATGACGGGGACAAAGAACCCGTACCCACTACTCCCCCATGCCAAGAAGTCACCGCTTGACTCACCAACATCATTCCACCCTTCAATCCACACTGCTCCATACCACTCAAAAAGAGCCCGCTCATCACTTTGAACACACCACTGCCTCTCAAATCCTCTCCATTACCCCACTTGGTAGCCCGATGCCCACTCTCAAATCCACCCAAGCTGTTGAAACCCCATAGAAAACTAACCACACTAACCCTCATAACAGCTCTAATAAATGCACACAGGGTATGCCTTCTTGGATATGGGTACCTAAAAGGCTCCTAAAAGCGCAAGGATATTATGAGGGAACTTCTACTCTGTGGATCCTCCGATGATCCAATTCTCATCCTCATACACCGGCACCCCAAGCTCCTCGTCCCCCTCGTAGGCAACCAATTTTGCCCCCCTCGTAGGCAACCAATTTGACAACCGAAATCCCATAGGGTACAAGACAAATGCCGGCCCAAACGCTCTCGAAGGCCCAACTATCCTCAATCACACCCTCAGCCGTACCCAACAACAATGTCCCGGTGGATCCCAAAACCTCTACTATAGGCTCAACATTTCTATGAGGGAAATAGCCACATTTGGGTCCCGAAATCACCAGAGCACCAACTCCCAGTTTGTGTCATTCCGTAGTCACTTACCCTTCAATGGAAACCTAAAGTGGCCTCCGCCACAATGATTGCACAGGAGAAAGGGAAGCAAAAGCTTCATGATGACAATGTGGCCTCCCAACCATAGCCAACAGTCCATACTAAAGATATACCCTCAACATTGGCTGCTCCTCCACCCATCATTGTCAAGCTACATCAGAGTACTCCCAATCAACCCTTAACCACTCCTATCTCAGTAACTCCCTCGTCACTAGCTTCCAAACTCCCCAAGTAAATCCCAACCCTTAACCACTCCTATCTCAGAACTCCCTCGTCACTAGCTTCCAAACTCCCCAAGTAAATCCCAACCCTTAACCACTCCTATCTCAGTAACTCCCTCGTCACTAGCTTCCAAACTCCCCAAGTAAATCCCAACCTCGCCATCACCTAATTGGAACCAACACCTCCATTTGGCGAACTGGGCATGCACTCAGTAACAAAACCTGCAATGGGGTGTTGGTAGCATAGCCCAAGGGTATAAAACCTAATTTAGGGTGCCCTAAAAAAAAATATATTTGCCATGGCCGTACCATTCACCTCTACCTTTTCCACAGCCGTACCCAAAGTGCCACGGTCGTACCATTCAGAAGTTCGGGTGCCACGGCTGTACCAACATCCACTTTCACTGCGATGATTGTTTCAACTTCATCTCCAACTGCCAATGTGCTCGTTCCAACATCGACACTCAAGAACATGGCCATTCTAACCAAATGGTACTCCCATTCCAAACAGATGCCATGCACGTACCAAACGAGTACCATTCAGATGGTACACCCATTTCTTGTGAAGGCCATGCCCACACCAACCTTCTGAATCCTATATATATGTCCTATATATATGGGCCCCACCCTCTCATTTTCTCACTTTCACTCTTCAGCCTACCCGAACTCTTGCCAATTTTTTTCTCGAGCTTTCCCTTTCTAACCACCCTCCCTCTACATGGCCAACACATCTGACTCCTCCTTCGAGGTTCTCAAGCACCCTACCCTCAGGAAGAAGCGCCCCCAGCGGCGGCAGCGAGGGGACACTTTGAGGAGTACGACCTGACCCAGTTATCACACTTGGGGGAGTAGCTGATGAAGCAGGTCAATGGATACACGGTCCACTCATTCATGAAGAACAATCATAAAGTGGAGCATAAGCTGCTATACTTTAGTGGACCCTGCTATATAGGGTTATTGTTCACTGATCCTGCCATGCAACCCAACTAGAGCAGTTGGGGCTCGGAGGCCTGCCCACCATGGAGCTGTGGGGACTTGATCTCTATAATTTTTTATATTTTACAGAGACTTATGATGCCAACCAGGGCACTGGTTGGATAATGAGGGGCAACTAGAGACAGTTCATCTCAGCGTAGACCTCATCCGAGAAGCCCTGCATCTCCCCCAACCAGGGCACTGGTGGTTGGATAATGAGGGGCAACTAGAGACAGTTCATCTCAGCGTAGACCTCATCCGAGAAGCCCTGCATCTCCCCCAACTCGACCAACCATACGTGAGGCTCACCAATGCCTCATGGTACGAAAGGAACTTTCAGGGGCACAACCACCTAAGATGGCATGGAATGGAGCAACATAACCTAAGAGGAGCTAGTGATGCCAGCAAGGGCCCTTTCTTTTTTATTGACCACCAGGTGGACTGACAAATTTAGCAGATGCAACCTCTCAACATGGGAGGGATGGCGAGGTCAGGGAGCTCCATCAGTGTCCATCAAGGCATCTACCTTTTTGTGAGTGTGGCATTAGAGGAGGGGACAAAGGGTGTCGGTTGGGGTTGTGCTGCTCTTGCCTCTATGGCTTCTAGCTGGGCCTATTTCTTGTGGAGTGTATCCTTAGTTATTTCCCGGTAGCATTGGAAGTCAAGATGTGGCTTGTTGAGGGCTTCTTCCAAGTGTAGCTCGTTATACTGGAAGTCTTTGGTTGCGGTGGTTTGGGCTAGAGACCAGTCGTTTGGTAGCCCTTTGTGTTGCTTCTTGGGCTTCTTAGAGCTAGTGTTGGAGTGCTGAAATGGTTGAGAGAGCATTAATCAAATGTTGCTCCTTCTCATCGATGACCTTTTGTAGATGGAGTTTGTTCAATGTAGATGTGTACAGATCATTAGCAGTTTACTTCTCTTCCTGAGCTTTTGTAAGCAACATTTGTTGATGTGCCAATGCTGCAACCTCCTGTTGGTAGTAAATGCAGTCCATCATCTGCGTTATGAGCTCTTGGGCCATGTGAGAGAAGCCTTGGGTGAAGTTTGGGACTTCCCCATGTGCTGCATTGGACACACTTTGCATACGCTTCGCTGGATTTGAAGCTATCAGTCCTTGCCCAGCGGAGTGTCTACACAGTGTTGAAATGGGAGGATTGCGGAGAGGATGGGCCCGCTACAAAGTAATGAAGGGGAAAATCAGATGATCCTTCAGGGGGTGGGGTTTCAAAAAGATTATGCTCTAAAAAGGCATGTCACTATGCCTCCTCTTCAGCAGCTTTTTGTTTGGCATCTTCAGCTTCTTCATCTTCGAGAGTAGGGCCTTGGCTGGGTTGTGGGGAAATGGGCTCTTTGCCTTTGGGTATGGGTGATGCGCTTTGGAGGTGGTGATTGGAGAGAGGATTTGGGGGGAGGCAAAGAGATGGGGATTGCGTTTGGCCCACAGAGCTGTATGGCCATAGGAAGCTCCTCTCACCTTGCGATGTGGTAGAGGACTTTGGTGAGGAGGATGGCAGTTGTGAGCTTTCTTTGGGGGTTTGAGCAGATGGCATGTAGCTCCTTGTGTAAAAATTCCGCCCAAATGACAGGCGTCCCCTGGTGGACTCTGGCCATGGACATAAAACCCGTACCAACTCCTTGACCTCCCCACTATAGGATGGTCCGCCTCAACTTACTACAACATATCTTTATCAAAGAACCAATCTCATGCACCACCTATGCATACATCCTCACCAAACTCCCCCTCCACATCATCACCCTCCTCACCCTGTTCTTTTTCCAAGGCCTCATCTCCTTCAACCCACCCCTACATCTTCTTTGGCCACCCTACCCACCCTCTCCAAGCAAACCTGATGAGTTGGTTGCACTTGTTGCTCTACTTTGGAATGTCCCAAGACCTAAATGACATCATCAATCTCTTGGTCCCGGATACCCCTATCCATCCCGAAAGACAGCAGAAGCCCTTCGCTCTATCTCCACCACAAAGGTTAGGAGATCATGAATGCTTCTTACCACTCCCTCCGTCGCGACGAGCACCTACCTTACTTCATAGTAAGCTGGCCTTCTGATCCTTTACAGTAGATGCCATATCCAGATGGAAGTCATGGAAGCCACCATCATCATGTAGTTTGATGACTTTCACGTGGTGTTCCCAATGGAGTTTACCCCCGAGAAAGCTGCGGGAGGCCAAGGTCTTCTTCCGCACACATGGCCTAGAATAGTCCAACAAAGAAGACAATGGTAGTGACCACGATGACAATGATGGCGGAGATGGTGCCCCAGGAGCACAACCCCCTCAACCACCCACCACCCTCATCTCCCCTCCATCAATCTCCACCCCCCAACCCCTTGCACACCCAAGCACTAGCACACATTCATCCTAAGCTTTCATTCCCATAGAAATGACTAGAAATTTACAAAGAAATGGAAAATGGCATAAATTAAATTAGAAGGACTATAATACGTTGTGAATTAAGTTAAACAGGTGCTAGCCAAGCTAGACCTCTCTAACAAATAGAATCCCCAACATCTAGAACCACACCATGATTAGCTTCACCCTAAAACAAAACTACCATTAGTAACACCACTAGAATACCAATGCCAGCTGACCCTAACCTCTCCATACAACCCACACCAAAGTTGCCACACGGGCCTACTACATAGGAAACCGATTAATGCTCGATGGGAGATATGTCAAAGACATTAAGGTTCATGAGTAATTTGTCAATAATTGGGGAGATATGTCAGACATTAAGGTTCATGAGGAATTTGTCAATAATTGGGAAAAAGAGTTGAATAAAGTTGTTGTCAACAAGGGCAAGATCAAACCACTCCA